>NC_045599.1:114028765-114354765 GCF_009762305.2 Zalophus californianus
ATAGATCAGAAAGGAACACAGACAATGTACAGTAACAGTCACCTTACAGGCAATACAATGGCACTAAATTCATATCTTTCAATAGTTACCCTGAATGTAAATGGGCTAAATGTCCCAATCAAAAGACACAGGCTATCAGATTGGATTAAAACACAAGACCCATCAATACGCTGTCTGCAAGAGACTCATTTTAGACCCAAAGACACCTCCACATTGAAAGTGAGGGGGTGGAAAACCATTTACCATGCTAATGGACACCAAAAGAAAGCCAGGGTGGCAATCCTTATATCAGACAAATTAGATTTTAAAACAAAGACTGTAATAAGAGATGAGGAAGGACACTATATCCTACTTAAAGGGTCTATCCACCAAGAAGATCTAACAATTGTAAATATCTATGCCCCTACCATGGGAGCAGCCAATTATATAAGGCAATTAATAACAAAAGCAAAGAAACACATTGACAGCAATAAAACAATGGTGGTGGACTTTAAGACCCCCCTGACTGAAATGGACAGATCATCTAAGCAAAAGATCATCAAGGAAATAAAGACTTTAAATGAAACACTGGACCAAATGGACCTCACAGACATATTCAGAACATTCCATCCCAAAGCAACGGAATACACATTCTTCTCTAGTGCCCATGGAACATTCTCCAGAATTGATCACAGTCTAGGTCACAAATCAGGTCTCAACTGGTACCAAAAGATTGGGATTATTCCCTGCATATTTTCAGACCACAATGCTTTGAAACTAGAACTCAATCACAAGAGGAAAGTTGGAAAGAACTCAAATACATGGAGGCTAAAGAGCATCCTACTAAAGAATGAACGGGTCAACCAGGAAATTAAAGAAGAATTTAAAAAATTCATGGAAACCAATGAAAATGAAAACACAACTGTTCAAAATCTTTGGGATACAACAAAGGCAGTCCTAAGAGGAAAGTATATAGCAATACAAGCCTTTCTCAAGAAACAAGAAAGGTCTCAAATACACAACCTAACCCTACACCTAAAGGAGTGAGAGAAAAAACAGCAAATAAAGCCTAAACCCAGCAGGAGAAGAGAAATAATAAAGATCAGAGCAGAAATCCATGAAATAGAAACCAAAAGAACAGTAGAACAGATGAACGAAACTAGGAGCTGGTTCTTTGAAAGAATTAATAAGATTGATAAACCCCTGGCCAGACTTATCAAAAAGAAAAGAGAAATGACCCAAATCAACAAAATCATGAATGAAAGAGGAGAGATCACAACCAACCCCAAAGAAATACAAACAATTATAAGAACATATTATGAGCAACTCTATGCCAGCAAATTAGATAACCTGGAAGAAATGGGTGCATTCCTAGAGATGTATCAACTACCAAAATTGAACCAGGAAGAAATAGAAAACCTGAACAGACCTATAACCACTAAGGAAATTGAAGCAGTCATCAAAAATCTCCCAACAAACAAAAGCCCAGGGCCAGATGGCTTCCCAGGGGAATTCTACCAAACATTTCAAGAAGAATTAATACCTAATCTCCTGAAACTGTTCCAAAAAATAGAAATGGAAGGAAAACTTCCAAACTCATTTTATGAGGCCACCATTACCTTGATCCTCAAACCAGACAAAGACCCCATCAAAAAGGAGAATTACACACCAATATCCTTGATGAACATGGATGCAAAAATTCTCACCAAAATGCTAGCCAAAAGGATCCAACAGTACATTAAAAGGATTATTCACCATCACCAAGTGGGATTTATCCCTGGGCTGCAAGGCTGGTTCAACATCCGCAAATCAATCAACGTGGTACAATACATTAACAAAAGAAAGAACAAGAATCATATGATCCTCTCAATAGATGCAGAAAAAGCATTTGACAAAGTACAGCATCCTTTCTTGATCAAAACTCTTCAGAGTATAGGGATAGGGGGTACATACCTCAATGTCATAAAAGCCATTTATGAAAAACCTACAGCGAATATCATTCTCAATGGGGAAAAGCTGAGAGCTTTTCCCCTAAGGTCAGGAACGCAGCAGGGATGTCCACCATCACCACTGCTATTCAACATAGTATTAGAAGTCCTAGCCACAGCAATCAGACAACAAAAAGAAATCAAAGGCATCCAAATCGGCAAAGAGGAAGTCAAACTCTCACTCTTTGCAGATGATATGATATTGTATGTGGAAAACCCAAAAGACTCCACCCCAAAACTGCTAGAACTCATACAGGAATTCAGTAAAATAGCAGGATATAAAATCAATGCACAGAAATCAGTGGCATTTCTATACACCAACAACAAGATAGAAGAGAGACAAATCAAGGAGTTGATCCCATTTACAACTGCACCCAAAACTATAAAATACCTAGGAATAAATTTAACCAAAGAAGCAAAGGATCTGTACTCAGAAAACTATAAAATACTCATGAAAGAAATTGAGGAAGACACAAAGAAATGGAAAAACGTTCCATGCTCATGGATTGGAAGAACAAACATTGTGAAGATGTCAATGCTACCTAGAGCAATCTACACATTCAATGCAATCCCCATCAAAATACCATCCACTTTTTTCAAAGAAATGGAACAAATAATCCTAAAATTTGTATGGAACCAGAAGAGACCCTGAAAAGCCAGAGGAATATTGAAAAAGAAAAGCAAAGCTGGTGGCATCACAGTTCCGGACTTCCAGCTCTATTACAAAGCTGTCATCATCAAGACAGTATGGTACTGGCACAAAAACAGACACATAGATCAATGGAACAGAATAGAGAGCCCAGAAATGGACCCTCAGCTCCATGGTCAACTCATCTTTGACAAAGCAGGAAAGAATGTTCAATGGCAAAAAGACAGTCTCTTCAACAAATGGTGTTGGGAAAATTGGACAGCCACATGCAGAAGAATGAAACTGGACCATTTCCTTACACCACACACAAAAATAGACTCCACATGGTTGAAAGACCTAAATGTGAGACAGGAGTCCATCAAAATCCTAAAGGAGAACACAGGTAGCTACCTCTTCGACCTCAGCCGCAGCAACTTCTTCCTAGAAACATTGCCAAAGGCAAGGGAAGCAAGGGCAAAAATGAACTATTGGGATTTCATCAAGATAAAAAGCTTTTGCACAGCAAAAGAAACAGTCCACAAAACCAAAAGACAACCGACAGAATAGGAGAAAATATTTGCAAATGACATATCAGATAAAGGGCTAGTATCCACAATCTATAAAGAACTTATCAAACTCAACACCCAAAGAACAAATAATCCAATCAAGAAATGGGCAGAAGACATGCACAGACATTTTTCCAAAGAAGACATCCAAATGGCCAACAGACACATGAAAAAGTGCTCAATATCGCTCAGCATCAGGGAAATCCAAATCAAAACCTCAATGAGATACCACCTCACACCCGTCAGAATGGCTAAAATTAACAAGTCAGGAAACGACAGATGTTGGCGGGGATGCGGAGAAAGGGAAACCCTCCTACACTATTGGTGGGAATGCAAGCTGGCGCAACCATCTGGAAAACAGTATGGAGGTTTCTCAAACAGTTGAAAATAGAGCTACCATACGATCCAGCAATTGCACTACTGGGTATTTACCACAAAGATACAAATGTAGGGATCCGAAGGGATATGTGCACCCCAATGTTTATTGCAGCAATGTCCACAATAGCCAAACTGTGGAAAGAGCCAAGATGTCCATCGACAGATGAATGGATAAAGAAGATGTGGTATAGATACACAATGGAATATTATGCAGCCATCAAAAGGAATGAGATCTTGCCATTTGCAACGCCGTGGATGGAACTGGAGGGTGTTATGCTGAGTGAAATAAGTCAATCAGAGAAAGACATGTATCATATGACCTCACTGATATGAGGAATTCTTAATCTCAGGAAACAAACTGAGGGTTGCTGGAGTGGTGGGGAGTGGGAGGGACGGGGTGGCTGGGTGATAGACATTGGGGAGGGTATGTGCTATGGTGAGCGCTGTGAATTGTGCAAGACTGTTGAATCACAGATCTGTACTTCTGAAACAAATAATGCAATATAGGTTAAGAAAAAAAAAAAAGAAGAAGATAGCAGGAGGGGAAGAATGAAGGGGAGTAAGTCGGAGGGGGAGACGAACCATGAGAGACGATGGACTCTGAAAAACAAACTGAGGGTTCTAGAGGGGAGAGGGGTGGGGGATGGGTTAGCCTGGTGATGGGTATTAAAGAGAGCACATTCTGCGTGGAGCACTGGGTGTTATGCACAAACAATGAATCATGGAACACTACATCAAAAACTAATGATGTAATGTATAGTGATTAACATAACAATAAAAAATTTTTTAAAAATATTTAATAAAAGATGCATAAAATAACATTTAATAAAATACTATATGTCAAATGCCATTGTTCTATGTTACAGATTATAATAGTTGAATTTTTCGAAATGACAAAGCAAAACTTGCAAATACAGGTGTCTGCAGTGTTTGTTTGCTAAATAATTTATACTCAGTAGTAAGTCATTCAATTCACCGAGGGTGAATTAATTAATATCAAAGGACCACTTTTATTTTTTCCTCTCTCTTTTTTAATTTAAATTCAATCAGCCAAGATATAGTACATCATTAGTCTCAGGTAGTGTTCGACGATTTGTCGGTTGCATATAACACCCAGTGCTCATCGCATCACGTGCCCTCCTTAATGCCCATCACCTAATTTTACCACCCCCCCACCGACCTCCCCTCCAGCAACCCTCAGTTTGTTTCCCATAGTTAAGAGTCTTTCATGGTTTTTCTCCCTCTTTGATGATTTCCCATTCAGTTTTTCTTCCCTTCCCCTATGCATAATTCACTTTTAAAAATGTGACATATTCTCCATCTGAGGATTCAGAAATGCTTAGGATACTTAACATTGTGAAGGACCATAACTCTGGATTACCATATCCACATAACATTATTCAGTAAACCCCAGCAAGGCCTAGAGTTTACTAATTTTACTGTTCTAAGCTAAAAAAAAAATTGCTCTTCTAATAGTAGTAAATGTAGGTTAACCCCGCCAGAATTAGGTATAGGAGATATGTCTATTATAAGGTTTGACTGATTTTCATTGTTTTAGGTTTATTGAAGTAAATTCACACACAGTAAAATGCAACTTTTATAGCTATAAATTAGACCCACAATTATGTAAGCCACTCCACAATTAAGTTATAGAATTTTTCCATCATCCTAAAAAATTACCTTGTACCATCTTGTAAATTCCTTCCACCAACCCTAACCTCTGAAAACCACTTACCTAATTTCTGTGTTTATTAACTATATTTGTGTTGAATTCAATTTAGAGTCACAGAAAATTGTATAAATAGAAGTGAGTTCCTCACAGTATTTAACTAGCTTCATGCAGTGCTAACCCTTTACATAACCAAGACATGATGACAAAACCAGCAAATTGACATGGTATATTAGTATTGACTAAACTAAAGACCATACTAAGACTTCACCATTTTAAAAATGAATTCTACTTCTGTTTTTCCTTTTGGTGCCTCATTCTCTGAAACTTTCCATTTAAGGGGAGCAGTGACATTGGGAAGAGTGGAGCCTGCTCTCAGTTCCCATTTGCCCTGTTTTCATCATCTCGGTCTCAAAGTCATAGTATTTCCTACCTTTTCCTCAACTTCAGTGGCAAGTGCATTATGTTCTTCATGAAACTATATTATATAATCCATTGTCTAACATTAACTTTACTGGTTGATATCAAAACCTTTTAGCCTTCTGGGCTAATAGGCAGTTTTTCTTGCTCGCTCTCTGCTGATAAATACATATAAAAGAAGTCCAGTGAAATGTACATAAGCACTTCCTACTATTTTCAATTCTAGGCTTGCATTCACTTTTCCTACAAACATCTTACGTCAGAAAAATTAGTCTGCTGCACATTTCTCTGATGGTATCTACATAAAAAATTTAGTATGCATAATTTCACTTTAAAATATTAAAGGAACACTTTCTAGACTTGAAAGAATTTAGGTTCTTGTATTGAATTGGCTATGAACATTACCAGTTTCAAAGTTTCTTTCTAAATCCTAGATTTCTTCAGTGTTAAAAAAATCACTGGACAAATAGGTGACAAATAGGGTCCTCACACACAACTGTGGACAGTTTGAATATATTATCTATAGTATTTGTGACAAATCTATGGGACAGAAATTATTGCTCTCATATTTAAAATATGTAAATGTGGGGCACCTGGGTTGCCCAGTCAGTTAAGTGTCCGACTTGGTTTCAGCTCAGGTTGTGATCTCAGGATCCTGGGATCGAACATCATGTGGGGCTCTGCATTCTGTGGGAAGTCTGCTTGAGGACTCTTTCCCTCTGCCCCTCCCCCTGCACTCATGCACTTTCTCTCTCTCAAATAAATAAATATTTTTAAAAACCTTAAAATACATAATATGCATTAGAAAGTTTAGACGTAGATGGAATTTGAACTGAACTCCCAAAGCTCTTTCCACTGAGTCAGTCTGTAAAGCTGATTGATTAGTGACAAAGAAAATAACCAAAAAATCTCTCCTTTACTTTAAAAGCTTTCAGTAGCTCCCATGTACCTATGAAGTAAAGATATATTTATTTAACATATAATATAGGCCAGTGTCCCATCTGGTCTCAATTTCCGTCCCCAGCCTTTCTTCTCTCCTATCCCAGAATTCACATTCTGTATTCCATCCCAGGGGTTCTCATACCTGCCTGCACTTAAATTTCAAAACACACCAATACCAAGGATTCATGTATTAATCATTGATTCACAGTCTTGATGGCGAGTTGCTGCATCCTTAGGCTTTAAGAAGTTTCCAGGTCATTCTAACATTCATGGATTTTTTAAAACCACAAAGGATTTAAACACTTGTTGAATTAACATTTACAAACTCTTTTTTTCCCTTCTTGATGCCCTGTTCCTTTCGTTGCTCGCATGCCTGGAGTTTTCACATATCTGACCTATTTTACAGTCCATAACCACACTTACTACCCTCCTCTCTTCTCATACTTCAGGGTTCATCAGATTAAATTGTCTCCAAGCTTCCTGCTGAGGAAAGATGTATTGTGAAATATTTGTGAGGCATCTCTCATGACCTACTTTACAACCTCCAGGGAGGACACAGACTACCTCTGTGTTTTGTCTGCCCCAGGCCATCTGTCTTACCCCATAAAGCTCCTCACTCATATATCAATAAAAGAGAATCAGCTGGATGAATATGGGTGGTTGCATACTTGGTATGATTTCAATACTCTCAAATCGTTATGGGTTGTTTTGTGATCTAAGATGTGACCTATCTTGGAGAACGTTCCATGGGTGCTTGAGTAAAATGTGTATTCTGATTCTGTGGATACAATGTTGGTTTATATCTGTTAGGTCCCTTCAGGCTGCAGTGTTGTTCACATCTGTTGTTTTCTTATTGTTCTGTCTGGATGTTCTATTATTGAAAATGGGCTATTTAAATTCCCCTCCTATTATTTGTTGCTATGATATGCTTTGATTTCATTCTCTATTTCTTTTATATCTTTAAGAGATATTATCTTTTTGATTACCACGGGCTTACACAAAACATCTTATGGTTATAGCAATCTATTTTATGCTGCTAATAATTTAATTCCAATCACATACAAAAACTACACTTTTACTTTTACTTTTATGTTATTGATGGCATTCTTTGCTCATTTTTAAATGTAAAGTTTTTATTGTTGAGAAAAACACTATTTTTTAAATTGTTGAGTTGTAAGAGTTCTTATGTATTCCAGATACAAGACTCTTGTTAGATATATGGTGTGTAAATACTTTTTCCTATTCTGTGGGTTGCTTTTTCTTTTTTATTTTTTACTGTGTTAATCATCATACATTACATCATTAGTTTTTGATGTAATGTTCCATGATTCATTGTTTGTGTATAACACCCAGTGCTCCATGCAGAAAGTGCCCTCTTTAATACCCATCACCAGGCTAACCCATCCCCCCACGCCCCTCCCCTCTAGAACCCTCAGTTTGTTTTTCAGAGTCCATAGTCTTTCATGGTTCATCTCCCCCTCCGATTTCCCCCCTTCATTCTTTCCCTCCTGCTATCTTCTTCTTCTTCCCCTTCTTTTTCCTCTTCTTCTTCCTCTTCTTCTTCTTCCTCTTCTTCTTCTTCTTTCTTCTTCTTCTTCTTCTTCTTCTTCTTCTTCTTCTTCTTCTTCTTCTTCTTCTTCTTCTTCTTCTTTTTAACATATAATGTATTATTTGTTTCAGAGGTCTGTGATTCAACAGTCTTACACAATTCACAGCGCTATGTGCTATGGTGAGCGCTGCTTTTTCTTTTTATGGTGTCCTTTGAAGCATAAAACTTTTAGTTTTGGTCCAATTTATCTATTTTTTGCTTTGTTGCTTGTGCTCTTGGTGTCAAATAAAATAAATGACTGCCTTATCCAAGATCAGGAAGATTTTCTCCTACATTTTCTTCTAGGGGTCTTATAATTTTAACTCTTGTCTTGTTTACATTTAGTCTATAATCCATTATGACTTAATATTTGTGTATGGTGTAAGGTGTCCAACTATATTATTTTGCATGCAGACATCCAATTGTATCAGCACTTTAAAATTATAAATTGCTTAGGAACAAATTAAACAAAGAAGTGTATGATTTACATACTGAAAAATACAAAATATTGTTGAAGAAATTAAAGAAGACCTACATAACTAAAAATAACATCCCAGACACATAACTGGAAATAGTTTTAGACTTAACATTGTCATACTTCCCAAAATAATCTACAGATTCAACACATTCAAAATTTCAGATGCCTTTTTTGGACAGAAATTCAGAAGGTTATTGAACATACTTTCTGTAATTTCAATCCTCTGAAATTGAGTCAAGTTTATTTCATAATCTAACATTTGTTATGTCATATAGAATGTTATGTATGCTAGAGAAGAAATAATATCCTACTCTTTGGGGGTGAAATTTTCTGTAGATATCTGTTAGATCTATAGGTTTATAGTGATCTTCAAGTCTTTAATTTCCTTGTGAGTCTGCTGCCTACTTGTTCTATCTCATTGAACATGGAATATTGAAGTCTCTAAGTACTACTGTCAAATTGTCTATTTCTCTTCTCAATTCTGTCAGGTTTTCCTTCATGTATTTAAGGCTCAATTATTAAGTGGATATATGTTTTAATTTTATTTCTTTCTGATGGATTGACACTTTTCTCATAAAATTTTCTTTTTATCAATCAATAATTTTTGTCTTATATTTCATCTGATATTGGTGTAGCTACTTTAGATCTCTTCTTAAAAAAAAAAAAGATTTATTTATTTGTTTGAGGGAGAGGGAGAGAGAAACTTAAGCAGACTCTGTGCTGAATGTAGAGCCCAATACAGGGCTCGATCTCATGACCCTGAGATCACAACCCGAGCCAAAAGCAAGAGTTGGACGCTTAACCATCTTTATCACCCAGGTGCCCCTCAGCTCTTTTCTTATTATTTGCACGGTATATCTTTTTTCATTATTTTACTCTCACATTATTTGTGTCTTTAAATCTAAAGTCTATCTGTTGTAGACAGCATTCAGTTGGTTCATTTTTTTTTTTATCTATTCTGCAAATCTCTGCCTTCTGATTGGAGTGTATAGTTCCATTTACATTTCATGTAATAAGTGGTAAGTTAAGGCTTATCTCTGTTCTGTTTTACTAGTTATTTTCCAAATATTTAATCTCCTCTCTATTCCTCTATTGCTACTTTATTTTGATAAACTTTTGTTTTCTGGAATAGCATTTTCATTCCCTTATAATTTATTTACTATATACTTTGAAGTTATACATCTTCCAACATGAGATGTTCTGAGAATGTCTGTTTTGGACTTCTTTAGGGATAAGATCCATTTGTTGGCACATTTTTCCACTTATATACAGTTAGAAGAGGATTACAAGCCTGCCTCCAGTTTCAAAGTTTAGCTTCTTTGATTTCCCCAATAATTGAAATTATCTGTCTACATGGAATTCCATGTAGGAATTCAGAAAAACATGTCAGTTTTTCTGTTTTTATTGTTCTCCATAAATTTGACTCTGTGTTTTCAATTTCTAAAACACTCTCCTAAGCATCATAGATTTCAGGATATTGGAAAGGGGAACGTGATGATCATCTAGTTCACCATTCTCAAGCCAGCATTATTTTGGGAACTTCTAAATTGATATGACAGGCTGGATGTGAAAGATTCACTCATCACCACTTCAGACAAGATCTTTTATTTATATGGATTCCACAAATATCAAATTTCAAGAGATAAAGTTAATGTTAGGACATTTTGTAAATCATCTTTTTACTCCAAAGTTGTCATTTTACAGAAGACAAAGTACCTATGAATCAATTTAGTCAGAGAGATTTCTTCACACATAGAGGACTTTAAAAATAGGAAGATATGTCATGTTTTTAGATGAAAATTCTTGAAAGTGTAAAAGACAAAAATTGTGACTCTATTAACTTGTTTGGACAATTTTATTTTGACTCTTAATGGATAAGTCGTATAATTGAACACAATGGCTTTAAGATAAAAAAAAATACAACAATTTCCTAGATAATTTTGATAGTAGAAATTCTATGTAGGTATTACAATATTTATTATAGAGTATAGATCTATAAATACTTGTAAACCTTATTTAAATCTATAATTATCTGATAATAAAAGGTTAAAATAAAAAATTAAATAGCTCTACGGAGTCTAATATGTTTGTAGTGTAGAAAACTTTTAAGAGGTTATGCTTATGTCTAATTATAGTTTCTCAAACTCTTCTTCTTGCTCTGATTCTCTTGCCCCTTTCTAGGCCACTTGCTTGGAAAAGTTGCACATCTCTTCTATATCTTAGAATCTGAAACTGTTCTTGTTACTTTTTCCTTCCCCATATTTCCTTCCCCATATTCCTTCCCCATATTTATCACATCAGATTGTCTTCAAATTCTCTCTAATCTTGCATGAGCTACTGTAGAGCCTCTAAGCAGAACATAGACTACCCCTAAGTCTTATCCATCTCGGGCCATTTGTTTTACCCATCAAGTTCCTCACACACAGATCAAAGAACTCCTCAGCTGGATCTGTGCAAATGAGGGAAAAAGTCACACAAGATAACCAATCTCCAGAGGTGTTAACCTCCATCTTCACTACCTTCTCTTGGGAGGTAGGTCATGTGGGGGGTCATGAAATGTAGCCATGGTGTATAACTTTCCTTCCAGAAAAAATATAGCTCCTATTTTCCTGAGGAAAATACTGAGATTCAAAAGTAAATGTTTTCTTTAAACGGAACAAACATTCTTGTAGGCTAACCAAAGGACTGGGAGAGTAAGTTGCTCTTTCTTATTTATGAAAAGAGGACTTTATTCCTACATTTTTTCTCTTGCTAACTACATAGTTAGGAGGTCTTCTGTTCACATGTTTTGTCTTGTTGATCTTTGGGGTTGGGGTAAGGAAAAGGGACTAGTTGACTTTAATTTGGATTCTAGATGTTAGAAAAGTTCCTTTGCAAGTAGTAAAATTTTGGAAAAGTGGACCTAGATTCTGTTTGTCCATTGGAATTGTATAGAATATACACATGTATCTCTTTGCTCTGTCAACTGAAAGCACCTGGGAACAGCAAATAGCATACCTAACACCTAGATTGTGATTTCTAAATCCTAGTCTCCAATGAAAGGAAGTCAGTTTTTGGAGAAATGGCTCATTTCAGGACTGAGGCATGAGATAAACAAGTTGAGCCTGAGGCATCTTGCAGTGCCAGAAAATAAGGAAGTGAAATAACAAAACAATGGTGGTAGACACAAAGAGACAGATCCCAATGACCCAAACTGGAAAGAAGTACGCTTTGGTAAAAAGTGTGCTTATGAGAATAAGCATATATTTCGGGGTAGAGACTGTTCAAATGAACAACATGAGTTCAAATTGACTTTTTGGAATATGATTAACAAATTGAGTGTAAGTTGCTTGAGGTAAATGATCTTATCTGTTTTGTTTACCATACTATCCCTACTGTCTCTCACCACAGCTGGCATAGAGTAGACATTTAATAATGTATGTTGAATTTTTAAAAAGCTTTAATACAGATATTAACAAATATTAGTTCTTGTGCATTTATTACCCAGAGCAAAGGATATTGCATAGCTTATTGGAAAAATTTCTGCAAGAGCTTGTAACAATTTGGTCACACTGTTCTCTAGGTGCCTGCACTAACTTAAGGATGGAATGGATGAATAAAAGTCTACTATTTACTTGGTTTTTTAAATTTTTTAAAAAATTCCACTTAGTTAACACATAGTATACTCTTAGTTTCAGGGGTAGAATTTAGTGATTCATCAGTTGCATATAACACCCAGTGCTCCTTACATCAAGTGCCCTCCTTAATGCCCATCATCCAATTACCCCATCCCCTCACCAACCTCCCCTCCAGCAACCCTCAGTTTGTTTCCTATAGTTAAGTCTCTTATAGTTTGCCTCCCTCTCTGTTACCTTATTTTATTTTTCCCTCCCTTCTCCTCTATTCATCTATTTTGTTTCTTAAATTCCACATATGAGTGAAATCATATGGTGTTTATTTTTCTCTGACTGACTTATTTCACTTAGCATAGTATCCTCTAGTTCCATCCACATCATTGCAAATGGCAAGATTTCATTCTTTTTGATGACTGAGTAATATTCCCCTGTGTGTGTGTGTGTGTGTGTGTGTGTGTGTGTGTGTGTGTGTGCACACACATCTTCTTTACTCATTCATCTGCCAATGGATATCTAGTCTTTTTCCATAGTTTGGCTATTGTGGACATTGCTGCCATAAACATTGGAGTGCATGTGCCCCTTTGAGTCACTATTTTTGTATACTTTGGGTAAATACCTAGAGGTGCAATTGCGGGGTCCTAGGTAGTTCTATTTTTAACTTTTTGAGGAACCTCCATACTATTTTCCAGAGTGGCTGCACCAGCTTGCATTCCCACCAACAGTGTAAAAATGTGCCCCTTCTTCCACATCCTCGCCAACATCTGTTGTTTCCTGACTTGTTAATTTTAGCCATTCTGACTGGTGTGATGTCGTATCTCATTGTGGTTTTGATTTGTATTTCCCTGACACTAAGTGATGTTGAGCATTTTTTCCATGAATCTGTTGGCCACTTGTATGTCTTCTTTGGAGAAATGTCTGTTCATGTCTTCTGCCCATTTCTTGACTGGATTCTTTGATTTTGGGGGTTGAGTTTGATAAGTTCTTTATAGATTTCAGATACTAGCCCTTTATCTGATAAGACATTTGCAAATATCTTCTTCCATTCTGTAGGTTGCCTTTTTGTTTTGTTGATTGTTTCCTTTGCTGTGCAAAAGCTTTTTATCTTGATGAAGTCCCAATAGTTCATTTTTGCTTTTGTTTCCCTTGCCTTTGGA
The DNA here is from genome assembly GCF_009762305.2 of Zalophus californianus. Taxonomy (NCBI): domain Eukaryota; kingdom Metazoa; phylum Chordata; class Mammalia; order Carnivora; family Otariidae; genus Zalophus; species Zalophus californianus. The sequence continues at coordinate 114,042,170 of NC_045599.1, forward strand.
GAGTGTCTAGCAAGAAGTTGCTGCAGCTGAGGTTGAAGAGGTTACCACTGCCTGTGTTCTCCTCTAGGATTTTGACGGATTCCTGTCTCACATTTAGGTCTTTCATCCATTTCGAATTTATTTTTGTGTATGATATAATAAAGTGGTCCAGTTTCATGCTTCTGCATGCCCAATTTTCCCAACCATTTGTTGAAGAGACTGTCTTTTTTCCATTGGATATTCTTTCCTCCTTTGTCAAAGATTAGTTGACCATAGAGTTGAGGGTCCATTTCTGGGTTCTCTATTCTATTCCATTGATCTGTGTGTCTGTTTTTGTGTTAGTACCATACTGTCTTGATGATTATAGCTTTGTAATAGAGCTTGAAGTCTGGAATTGTGATGCCTCCAGCTTTGGTTTTCTTTCTCAACACTACCTTGGCCATTCAGGATCTTTTGGGGTTCCATACATATTTTAGGATTGTTTGTTCCAGCTCTGTGAAAAATGTTGATGGTATTTTGATAGGGATTGCTTTGAATGTGTAGATTGCTTTGGGTAGTATAGACATCTTAACAATATTTGTTCTTCAAATCCATGAGCATGGATTGTTTTTCCATTTCTTGGTGTCTTCTTCAATTTCTTTCATAAGTGTTCTATAGTTTTCAGAGTAGAGATCTTTTACCTCGTTGGTCAAGTTTATTCCAGTTTATGGTTTTTGGTGCAATTGTAAATGGTATCTATTCCTTGATTTCTCTTTCTGCTGCTTCATTTTTAGTGTATAGAAATGCAACTGACTTTTGTGTGTTGATTTTATATCCTGCGACTGCTGAATTCCTGTACCAGTTCTGGCAATTTTTTGGTGGAGGCTTTTAGGTTTTCTACATAGAGTATCATGTTCTCTGTGAAGAGTGAAAGTTTGACTTCTTTGCTGGTTTGGATGTCTCTTATTTCTTTTTGTTATCTGATTGTTGAGGTTAAGACTTCCAGTACTATTTTGAATAACAGTGGTGAGAATGGACATCCCTGTCATGTTCCTGACCTTAGGGGAAAAGCTCTCAGTTTTTGATATTTGTTGTGGGTCTTTTGTATATGGTTTTTATGATGTTGAGGCATGTTCCCTTTATTCCTACATGGTGGAGGGTTTTTATCAAGAAAAGATGCTGTGTTTTGTCAAATGCTTTTTCTGAATCTATTGAGAGGATCATATGGTTCAATTTACTTACATATTAGTGAGCAACTTCAATTCGTCTTGCCTGGTATGTTTTCTAAACACCAGAAGTCTCATAGGATTTCTATTTAGATGCAGCATTTCATTCAGTCACACACACATACTATGTTCTCAAGTTCCCTGATCATAAGATTTATGTGATGCAGTTGTTAATCCACTGTAACCCAATGACCCTATCCTGGAAATTTTAATGCATATGAATGGTGTGATCTCAGGACTCTATTATGTAAAGGCATTCAGATCATTCTCATCATTGTGTGTATTTGGAATGCACTTCCATACATGACATCCTATTATGTGATAACCATTTTCCTAGGCTTCCATTAAAGAATGATAAATAATATAGTAAATACATATCTTATAACCTTTTTATTTAAAACAATGTCTAATGACAGAACTGTTTTATATAAGTCTCAAACAAATAAGAGTAATACATTTTAGAAGTTCAATAAAAAAACTTGATACAATTAGTATATTAGAAACATATTTTCACCAAATCTTATAATTGGGTGAAACATGAAAGGTCCTCAAGTCCCATTTTTCCTAGAAATAAGGTGTCTCCTAACCAGTAGGTATTTTTAGGGTTTAGTTGAGAAGTTCATGTGTAACTAAAATATGGGAGAAAATGGGATGGCAAGAGGAGCCATGTGATTACACAGCCACAACACAACATCAGCAGTCAGTATAATAAGCAAATCTAAATAGACCCTCCACTTTCTCTACGGCAAGTTCGAGATCTTAGCATTCAGCTATAACAGACTAGTTTGTCTCAAAATAACCCTTTCTTTGAAAACAGCTAGAAAAATTAGGTTAAATAAATAAATAGTATATATAATTTATCATATAAATATTTATATATTTTATGTTATATAAAATTATATATATATATAACTTACAAATGTGTAGTCCAATCCCTTTGTGACAGATGAAGAAATGGAAGCCCACACTGTTGATGTGACTTAGTCAAGATTGCACAGTTCATGGAAGAGTTGGGATCAGAGCCCATATTTCACCAATTTCCAGAGTTCCAGCACTTTCCTCCACATGTATCTGAAGTGGGTAGGATCTTGATTTGTTTCTTTGGTCTTAGTCTAAACTCCCTGTAATCAATACCACTAATTCTATGGAGCAACATGCTACTGCCATGTGAAATTTTCAGTCCTTCCTGTACAAGGAGAAAGGGACTAGTGAAGAGAGTGTTGAGGGGGTGGGGAGTGGTGTAACTTTAAAATAGTCAGTATAATTGGCTGAAGGAAACACCATAGTGGGAGTGGTGACTCATGTTCAGTAGTGAAGTAAGCTGCATATTGACCATGAGTTTGTGAGTGGGCTCTGGAGTCAAATGATCTGAGCTTGAATCCATGTTCTATCACTTACTAGCTATGGGACCTTGAGCAAGTTATCAATCTCTGTACTCTATATCCTCTGTAATGAAGATAATTATAGCACCTACAACATGGCATTACTGTGAGACTGAATGAGTTAATACAAGTAAAATTCTTAGATGAATGTCTGACACCATTCAGCCAATGTTAGTTTTGATCTAAGAGGGGAAATTGGATGTAAGTAGCAGTCATTGGACATGACCAACAGGGTTTTCCTATGAGGCCATTAGGTATCTTAGAAAGTTCCAATAGGATCTGTTTGTTGAAACTACTTGTGGGGTGTGGTTGTAGGGTATTAAAAATCTCCTTCAATCCAGAACTGATACAGTGTCTGAAAATCTCAGCTCTATATAATGACATTAAAGACTATATTACAATCAAATGTGTTATCTAGAAGTAGTACATGTAATCATATAGGTCATTACCACCTCATCACTGATTCACTTATCATCTGCGACAGCTAGTCATTTTAGCCAAGACTTTGTGGTAGGAAACACCATAAAGAATGATATTAAGAGGGTATGATGAGTACCAGCAAACCAGTCATAGCAGACACTGTTGGTGGGATACCCTTGGCACTCACCTCTACACACCAGAAGGCCGCTTACTTGAAAAGCAGCCTTGCTTGGTGGAAGGTGGAAGTGCAAGAAAGTTAATGGCCCTGGGATGACCCTTCAACAATGATGGTAGGGATGTCTGTGGCTAATATCCCAGCTTCCTAGACCCTTAGCTGGAACAACTGGGAGGTGTGTTCTATACTGCCACTCAGTGGCTTATAAGTGGCTTATAAATCTGAGATTTCCATGACCCACTCAATTAATTTGCTAGAGTGGCTCACAGAACTCAGGAAATCTGTTTACTCACTAGATTACTGATTTATTACAAAAGATATTAAAGAATGTGAATCAACATCCAGGTAAAGAGATACATGCGTTGAGGTCCCAAACAAAGGAGCTTCTGTCTTCGTGGAGTTTGGGGTCTGACATAATGGCATGTGGAAGCATTCTGGTTCACCAGCCTAGAAGCTCTCTGAACCCCCTCTTTCTGGGTTTTTTTTTTTTTTTGGAGCCTTCATTATCAAGGCATGATTGATTAAATCATTCACCATTGGTAACTGATTCAAATTCCAGTCTCTCTCACTTCCCTAGACATCAGGGGATGGGACTGAAAGTTCTAGCCCTTTATCCCTGCCCTGGAAACCAGCCTCCATCCTTAGGGGCCTTCTAAAACTCATCTCATTAACATAATCCCATTGTGGTGGAAAGGGACTTGTTATGAGAAAAAAAAAAAGACACCCATTTTACCTTTATTGGTTCTGAAGCATTTTCAGGAACTGAGGAAAAGAGAACAAATACAATGACAAAGATGGTTCCATTGTTCTTATTGCTCAGGAAATTCCAAGGGTTTTGGGAACTGTGAACCAGGAATAGTGGCAATGACCATATATATGAGAAATATATTTTGGTCATCTGAGTGACCAAATATATATTCCTTATAAATCACAATATCACACACTCAAACCTGTGACTCAGGATCTTCCTTTGTGGAAACTCAAGCCAAGATGGCAGCCTTCAGGTATTTGGTTGAGTTCCCCCATGACTCTTGTTCTTTCTGCCCCTCTCTATTCCCCACATTTCCAACTGCAATTCCAACCCCAAAATTTCGGGGCTGTTTTTCCTGACATAGCTATTACTACAGTGTGGGAGTAATATTTCTATGGCAATCTTTCTGGGGTAAGGAGTAGATAGATTAGTAATTAGAATTAATAGTACCACAGAACCCTCCTGAGACAAACAAGGCACATAGAATGACACTTGGGAAGGAAAAAATGTCCAAAAAAAAAAAGTTTTCTCTGCAGAGCTCAAGACTTCAACCCCTTTGACAATTTCTAAATGAAATCACGAAGTCAAGTTTGGGTTAGCTGCAAGTTATCTGACATCTCTTGCATCAATACCACCATCAACAAGATTTGCCAGTTATATCTATCCTCAGACTTGCTTACCCAGATGGTATAATAGTGATCACATCAAATTCATCAGGCTCCTTGGAAAGTGTAGTTTTTATACTGTAGGGACCAAGGGCAGGCCACCCCAAGATGGCCACTTCGACATAAAGACTATTTTGATTTAAAAAACAATGGAAGCCCAGTAGATTTAAGAAAAGCTCTTTACACTCCCCTCTACTCCCTCAGCTGCTGAAATAGAGTTTAGATGGAGAAACTGTTCCAAGAAGAGAGCTCTCAACATCGATAACTACATTATGATATGAACTAGGTATGATAGACATGGAAGAACCTGGAAAGACCTGTCTGATCCAAGTCTTCTATGTCCTATTGTTTCTAAGGGGTTCAGCAAATATTTATTTACCAAACATTTATTCTTTGTCTTCTTCTTATGAATTGCATTCCTTCCCTTTGAAGTCCCAGACCCCTACCCCCATCTCCTTAATTCAGAATGGCATATATACCTTATTTTGCTTGGCTGTTTTTGGAATTTCCATGTCTGAGTGGATTCCCTGTACTTTTGCTATTAAATATGATTTTCTCCTTTTAATCTATCTCATACCAATTTGATTCTTTGGCTGGAAGGACCTTGGAGGGGACAGGAAGTTCTTGCTCCCTAACAGTACAGAATTGGAAAATATTAACATTTCTAAATCTTTTAAGGCATACAATGAACTGAAGGGATCAAGTACTTTATGAAAATAAACATAATTAACCACTTAAATTCAATATTGCTAAAATGTGACTAAACTACTGTAGTATTTAGACAATGATGACAAGGCAAAAACAAGTAATGTTCAAAGCAATCTTTTCAGACCAGGCATACGATTCTTTAATCTTTTTTCCCCTTCTCACAAAGCAATGAAAATGCTTATCAAGACCTAAATAAAGGATGGCTCATTGAAACCTTCAAGTAAATAATAGTACTCCATGTTTATATAGTGTTTTCTTCACTATGGAGCTCCACGAATTATCAAATAATCACGGGACCTGCTAGGTCACCCACTTTACATCCAACACTATCTTATCCCTTGCCTTTATGAACAATTTTTGAAGGTGATTTCAAGCATATAATCACTATATTCTTTTTTAAATTTTTTTTCTTTTTCTTTTTTTAATTTAAATTCCATTAGTCAACATATGGAACATCATTAGTTTCAGATGTAGTGCTCAATAATTTATCAGTTGTGTAAAACACCCAGTTATAAAGTCAATTTAATTAACATATAGTGTATTATTAGTTTCAGAGTGAAATTTAGTGATTCATCAGTTGCATATAACACCCAGTGCTCATCACATCAAATTCCCTCCTTAATGCCCATCACCCAGTTACTTCATCCCCTCACCCACCTCCCCCTAGCAACCCTCAGTTTGTTCCCTAGAGTTAAGAATCTCTTATGGTTTGTCTCCCTCAATGGTTTCATCTTATTTTCACTATATTCTTAAATGGTTCCAGAAATAGAGATTTATTAATTCATCATTTATTTTTTCCAATTATTCATCAATATAATAAATTTTCCATTCGTTCATCCATTCCATCTACCCACTCATCCATCTACTTCCAAGTGTTTATTAAGCAGTCACCACATGTGAGGTCTTATGCTAAGTTCTGGCTCTACAGTAGTTATCAACACAGATATGGGTCCCAGCTTTCATGGAGCCAATGGTATGGTGAATTCTATAGCATAAATTCTTTTTTTTTTAAATTAATTAATTTATTTTTAGAGAGAGAGAGAGAGCAAGGGGAGGGGCAGAGGAAGAAGGAGAGAGAGACTCCCCACTGAGTGGGGAGCCCAACGCAGGGCTCAGTCTCACAACCATCAGATCAAGAGCTGAGCTGAAATCAAGAGTCAAATGCTTAACTGAGTGAGCCACCCAGGTGTACCTACAGCATAAATTTTAATAAGATTTCTATAATTCTATTATTTCCATCTAAAATATTTTTTGAAATAGATTTTTCCTAAGACTTAGGCAGTTAATTTGAGATATAATATAACACATTTAAACTACACAGATATAAAGGTAAGAACACTCAAAAAGAGATTGGAGGCCTTGTTTATATAAAGCTGAGTCCAACATACCCAAGCCTGTGCAGGCTAAAGTGACTAGATCGCACTGTGAGGTGTGCCCATCCCCCACTTGGCAAAACAGGGTGGTGGCCCATGGAAACCAATATTTTAGTCAACTTCTGTTTGAATGCTCTGTTGAGTTGCTTTTTTTTTTTTTCAGTAAGTGAACAGAGGCTGCAGGCAAGGCAAAGTTTGAGATTAGTATATCCCAGATTCCCATGTCAAGTTAAGGTTCACAAATTCTTCTTCTGTTCCCTGGTCCCTGAAGCTTCTAAAAGGGCAGATTAATAATTATTTCTCATTCATGGAATAAACTGAATCATCATGCTGAGAGAAATGGAACATTTTCTCCTGAGAAATAGCTGCACATATTGATTAGCCTTGGATGTGTCTATGGTGGAGTTAGCTCACACAGAGAGCCGACTTCTCAACAAGAGTATATGTGTTCACCTTTATTGACATGGTTTCACTACAGCAATTGCTGGAGCTCTTGTCTTCTTTTATCTGGGTCAAAGGTGAGTTGTACAAATCTGGTGATCGAGATCTTTCCCTCCCTCTACCTTGGGAAATTGTTGACAAACTACAAGAGAACCAGGCTTTAAATGTATAGGCCCAGAATGGTAGAGCAAATTGTTTGTCCTGCACAAATTCTGAACAACTCACATTTGACTAAGCTTTCTGTTCTCATGTTCATGTCTCCATTATAACAATTGTTGGATCACAATATAGTTGTTTTGTATGTATCTCCGTTATTACTATTCTCTACGAGTCGCCCTTGTAATAGTTTTTGGAGCATGATATATTTGTTTATTTGCAGGTCCATGTTTGTTCACTGGACTGTGAGTTTCTGCAGGGCAAGAGTTATGTCCTTTCCCCTTGGTATCTCCAGCAACCAGCCCAGTACCATGTACGTAGAGGAGCTCAGTGTTTGTTGAGTTAATGAATGAATGAAGGAATCTCTCTGAATGCTCCATTAGGGAGTGTGTTGGAATTGGTTGTTAACACAGTCACTCTGCACAGTTGGCTGGTCTGACCACATGTGGGCCTGTTTTGTTTTTCTACAACATTACTAATATTCAGGGTATTACTATATCTCACGATCTTCCAATGGAGTTGCTTTTGTAGTCTGGATGAAAAAAACTGCTGTATTATTTCAAATGATTGTGAAATAATAAAGCAAATGAAAACTTCATATGCCAGAAAACATTATTTTCATGGAACTTTACAAAAAACAACTCCACAAGATCCCCTTACAAAATATACACAAAAGGAGAAAATAGGGTTACAGATTACTGAGTGTCACGCATTATTTTTACAATAGGAACAAGAATGTTTGCCATGCAGCAATGTGTGGTTAAGATAAAAATATCTTCTCAAGTAAGCCAGGGCATTTTCTTCATGTTAAGCCACAGGATGGAACAGTGAGGGAGAAGTTGTTTATTGATTATAGCATTTAAAAGTGACTTTTCTGAATCAATTCTTGTTTAAATAAGACAAGGTAGAAAGCTAAAGCCATTTGGGAATTTGGGATTTTGGAGGAAGGGACATAAGGGCATAAAGACATATGCTAGTCATTGGAGCATACATCAGGGATAGAAATTTTAGGTTTCTGATTTCATCTAGTAGGATTGAGTGGAGACATATTTGACAGAAAGCTCCACATAATAGTGGATTAAACACAAGTGTTTCTTTTCTTTCATGTAAAAGAAGTCCTCAGGTAAATAGTACAGGATTGACATAAAGACTCCTTCTTTTTGCTTCACTGCCATAAACACTTAGCTTCTATTCAAACTTGCCTCATGGTTCCAGCATTGTTGCTGGTGATCTAGCCACCACATTTATCATCCAAGGAGTAGGAGGAAGGAAGGGGGAAAGGGCACTCTTTCCTACTGGAACAACTCTCTTTAAAGGAACTTCCTGGAAGCTCCCAGCCAATGATTTTTCACTTACATCTCCTTTACCACTTCTAGCAGCGAGAGAGGCTGGAAAACACCATTTTTAAGCTGTATAGACTTGTGGCTCCAAGTAAAATTTGAGTTTTGTTACCAGAGAAGAGAGGAAATGGCTGATGAGTAGCAAATCAGCAGTCTCTGCTACTAGGTGAACCAGACAGAACACAGCTGAAAAACCATCATTTTTCTTGGAGTTATTGGCTAATCAGGGGACTAACGGGATAATGTATGTAGAGATGCTCCAAGTGTGAGCACATTTCATGCCTGTGGCCAGAGCAGGGATGCCAAGAGTACTCTCCAGAGGAAAGGCAGGCTGTTGATGGGTTGGAAATTCTCCTGGGGTAGTTCATATTCACGTTGGTGAATTTACCAAAGTTCAGGTTTGACCTTCATTACTGCGGGGATTGAAACTTGATTTTTATCAGCACACAGAGTGATTTGACTCTTAAAGAGAAATTCAAATAACTCTAATTTAGAGGTTAAAAAAATTATCATAGATATGGAAAAGCAAAATGTTTATTAATTTGCAATAAGAAATAACTGTCACAGGGAGCAAAATGTTCACAGAAGTTTGCTTGATGAGCCTGGGATTAGAAACAGACCAAGTAAGGCAGCTGAATGCTTAGTGAAGTCAGGCTTACTAAGGGCCCACCTCCCTCCCTTCCTCATCAGTTCTGGTTGGTCCACTGCCTGCGTTGCCTGCTTTTCCCTGTACCCGTGGCTGTCCTCCTCCCCTTTAGACTGGGTCACTCATCTTGTGAGTCGATAACTTTCAAGCAGATTCCAGGCTGTCTTGTAAGCTTGTGAACTTCAACATCTCTTCAGAGCACTCTTGTGGATCTCTGCTCTGAGCCAGTATCTATGGAATTTAAATTTTAACTTTCAGAGGACAATTTCATTCTACGTACTCCTAAGTTCTCAAGAGAAACCTCAGTGTAGGCCCCATCGGTGACTTCTGATAGGCTGTTACATCGACATTTATGGTCAAAACGAGAAAATGAACACAATCTCTTCATGCTAATCTGGAGTTGACTGATGTGACTCAGCAAAAGGGCTGAACAAGTTAACATTAGTAAACAGGAAGTCAATGTGTGAAACCTTAAAAGCCAGGCTGAATCAATCCAGATACAAGGAAATCACCTGTTCAGCCAACATGTACTTGATACTCAAATATCTCTTAAGACAATATATGAGTAGCTGTGCAGGGATGCCTCGGTAATCTTGTGAAATTGTAAGCTTTGGAGAGATCTGGGTGCATCGCCCTTAGACAGATGGAGCAGTCTCTTTCTCCATCACGTGTGTGCCCCATCATAAACCAAGAGCTTAGTCAAAGAGGAAGAGGGTCTCTGACAGACTGAGAGCAGTTCTTGCCTTTATTGAGATACCTTTCTGAAGCAATCCAGTGGGAAACACTGCTTTTCCTATCATCTCAGGATCAGTGGAGATTTATTATGTGCAAAAACTATGAGGGTCAGACAGTAGGACTGATTCTGCTACCTGGTTCTAGACTGGTTTAGTCACCCACCTGAATTTATATTGATTTATTTCATGCATGATATTGGTCCTATTTCTAGGGCTGTCACTTTCTATTAAAGCTGGTTGGACATAAAATAAAGCAGGAAGCTTTTTTCAGTGTCTGGGGGGAAGGCAAATAATCTCTGCGCACATCACAAAGAAAGGAAAAAGTGGGATAATTTAGTCCCCTAAAGTTTTTGAGCAGTTTTCACAATCGAGATACTTACCTCATTTTTACACTCAGCTTTTCTTCGAGGTCATAGATGGAATCAAATACTGTCTCCAAGACAGACTTCCCTGAACTAAGATACCATATTCATTTAGGTTATGTTGGGAAGATTTTGATATGTTTAATAAAATATTGCTTCCCTAGGAGGATGAGGGATACTTTTCAGTTGTGGGCTCCATCATCAGCTACTTGTCAAAATAAACTGTTTATCTTCCAATTTAAGAGTCACCAGGTCCACCATAGCTGTTGACAGAAGCTTCCTCTCTGGCAATCTTATCTGGTTTGACCATTGGATGGGAACAGTATGGAGTCTAAAATCAAGACAAGTCTCAGGTTTTAGCGAAACTTTTCAGGATACTCCCCAACTGCAATCAGAAGGAATCTCAGCCATCCTTTTGCTAGACTAAAGAGACTTGCAACTATACATTCCATTGGATTTGGAATTTAGATGAAATATATAATACTTTTTTAACAGTGAGTTCAGAGTCTCTGCAATTTCCCCTTTCTTTTCTTAGGAAATATAGTCTGGGATTTCTCGGTCAATATCAGTATATTTTTAATGAATCAAAATGATACAAAATGGAATACTGAAAGAACCTTTTTTTAACTACTTTTTTTTTTCACTACTTACTTTCAAAGCAGTTCTATAATTTTAATTAGGTTCCTTTTAAACCCAGTGCTTCCACTTGTCAAAGTATCTCTAGTAGAGTAGTCCTGGTGAGTGGTTCCTGAGAACGATGACAACAAACAAATAAAAGCAACCCTTTTTATATGAATGTAAGAAACCCGATGGTGGCACCTAGAAATGAGCACTATGCATCCTCTGAAACCCAAATGTAATATAGAGACTGAGAATAACCTTTTGGTTTCTGACTGTTGAAGGAGAAGCCTGAATGACTCCCCCATCCTCCGCCTCCAGATTAGAAATTGTCAGGTTCTCATTACAGGGTGGCTACAGTCAAGGACAGTGAGACCCTCTGGGACACGGACTGAATTGCACTCTGGTCTGCAGTCCTCAGTTCACACTGAAGGGCTTATAAAAGAACAATTGTTCTTTCTTGTAAGATGTTTTCAAGGATGTTCACTATTAGCGGCTTTCAGATTTGCCCATTTATAGGAATCAGTTGAATTGTTTGTAAACCGTGCAGACTTCCAGGCCCACCTCAAGCCCATTCAGTCTGAATGTCTGAGCAAGGAGTCAGGGCAACGTGTGTTACCGAAGGATCTTCTCAAGTGATCTGATACAGTCGGTAGGGATGTGGGAGCCCTGGAACAGCATCCTTTGACACAGAACCCCCCAAAAAAGTCATCTTCAGGCCCTATGTCAGCACCAGTGGTCCTATGTCTGGGCAGATAAGTTGATTTTTATTTCCTGGATACTGAAATTCATATAACTGATTGTGTTGCTCTTTTTGTATTGATTCCTGTGGAGCACACGAGGCAAACACGACTCCTTTTAGCAACAGTATGGGAAGAAAAAGGTGGCCCTTTGGGTAGTAACACTCCTGTCTTCATCTTCTTCAAAGGTCTCCTTTCCCCCCTTGCTTCAGTTTCTTCACCAAATTATTTATTTATTTATTTATGATTTAACTTTTTTTTTTTTTTTTTACCTTTTTACCCCCTTCACCCATTTCTCCCATCTGCCAACTGGCCACCTCTGGTAGTCACCAATCCGTTCTCTGTAGATGATACCACATATAAGAGAGACCATAGGATATTTGTCTTTGTCTGACTTATTTCACTCAGCCTAATGCCCTTGAGGCCCATCCATGCTGTCACAAATGGCAAGATTTCATCCTTTTTTATGACTGAATATTATATATGTAATATATTACATATAATTATATATTATATACATACACATTATAAACATACATATATATGTATAATATATATTATATATATTACTGAATATTATATATACGTGTGTGTGTGTGTGTGTGTATATATATATATATATATCTCACAGTTTGTATATATATATATATATATATCTCACAGTTTCTTTATTCTTCCACTGATGAACACTTAACTTGCTTCCACATCTTGGCCATTGTAAGTGATGCTGCAGTGAACATGGGGGGGTACAGATAATTTCTCAAGTTAGTACATTCGTTTTCTTCAGATAGATACCTGGCAGTGGAATTTCTGGATCATATAACATTTTCTATTTTTAATTTTTTGAGGAAAAATTATTTTTAACTTCATATTTAGTTTTATGGCACATATTTTTGTACATTGCCTTAAATCCTGTGTGGAACGAAGTGTGACAGAAATCAGTAATAAGTACTACCCTAAATATTTGTATTAGCCTTGATGATTCTTTTTTCACTTGAATTGGGGTGTTTGAATTTACTGTTTCTTATTTTAAAAGCACAGTTTAGGGTAAAAACACAGCAGAAATCACAGCATAAACCTGGTTGAAGGTGGTGCCTGGTTGAAGGTGGTGCCTGGCTGAAGGCTTGTTTTTCTTTTTTTTTGCCCTTTGGGGGAGTGTGAATAGAGTGGGGAGTATATCATTTGCTTTTTTCTCATTTGAGTAAAAGAAAAGGACATAGTCTTCTAAGTTTTATTCAGAATGAAATCAGCATAGTAAAAACACAGCAGTTACAGACGTGAAAGAGAACTTGATTCCTTGACAAAATCAGTCCTACGGGGGCAGGAGTGGACCCTAGCTGTGCTCCACTTTACATCCAACTACATATAAAGACAAAGGTGGCCTCTAGGACATCTCATGAAAATAAAACAAGCAACTGGTAGACCCAAGAAAATCATTTGTGGTCATAGTTTGCCTGAGATGGAGCAAGCTTGCTTTTAATCCAAGCCTGGTATTTCTGGGTTATTAGGGTGTAGATTCCAGGCTTCTTGGCATCACCACATCTATGACCTGCAGAGACTAAGGCATAGAAGGCACCTTTGCAAACCAAGGGGCCACCTGAGTCACCCTAGAAAAAAGAAAATAGACAGATACTTGGTGAGAAACTATAGAACTTTTTCTACCATTAATTATCTGTTACTCAAAGGATTATTAGGTGGGTCCTTGGTTTCTCTGTGTCCTGAAGGGTTCCTGATATAGCCCCTTACTCAGTGTGGGTTGTCTCTCTCTCTGCCCAGGGCAATGATTCTGTCCATCTGTCTGTCTCTGTCTGTGTCCCTATCTCTGTCTGGGACGATGTTTCTGTCCATCTGTCTGTCTGTCTGTCTCTCTCTCTGTCCATATCCCTGTCTCTGTCTAGGACTACTAATATATACAACCTTTGATAATCAGTGACTATTGAACTTTATTCATTAAGGAATGAGTAAAGTTTAAAGGAATCCACTGAAATGAAAGAGATGTTTAAATTATGGATTTCACCTTGGTGCCCACGGATCTGAAATCAAATTGCTACTGAGATGGGCAGAGAGGAGAAATGTATCGTACTAAATACATTGGTGGCAGGGACTCTGTCTTTTTTTTTTCTTCCCGTTTTTGCATTCTCCTGTAATTGAATATAATGCTCGGCACAAATACAACACTTTGTAAGTACTTGCTCCGTGAACGGATTCTTGAGGACTCAGACCTAAACATGTAACTACAATTCTGTCAAGGAAAGTGACAGCGTGACAAGAGGGGCTTTCAAATCTGAAGATTTGCCTCTGCTGCCACTCCCATGGGGAACTGTAGCACTTTGTGCTCTGGTTGCCATGGAAAGAGAGGCTGAGGGGGATGACAATCTTGGGGCACGGCAGATACATGGTGATCTTTGAAAGCATCATGTCCTCCCCTCAACAAGGCTTAATACAGTACGATGTCAATAGTGCATTCTAATTTCTTAAAAATTAGTAATCCATCTGTGCTACGTGTCACCTGCAAACATGAACAACTATGTTTTTTTTACTGCCTCAGGAAACAAGAGATTCTGAAAAGTATGACTCCTTTCCTTTCATTCAATCTGTCAGCATTATTTAAGAAACACATACTATATATTTGAGCTTCTTGCATCTGGGCTTTCCAACACCTCTCTATTGATTGCCTACAATGGTGGGTTTTGTGGGGGGGAGAGGAAGTTATATTTTACACCACTAGTGAACTCAGAGTTGGTAGGCTTTCTAAGGATGGTAAGATCCCTTTGAAAAAGCCTGTAAAAGTTATCAGATGCAGTCTATCATCCTGATTCACAGACATTTAAGGAGTGCTTATGTGTTGGGGAAGTTCTTATGACTCATTCACATTGGTAGATGAGAAAGAATAGGGAACTCAGTGCAGGAATGGAGAGGAACTCTCTGGAGTTGTGATTTTCTGTTCTCCATACCTCTCCTCTGTGCTAGGTTTACATGGAGGCTCGACTGCATGCGCAGCGTTCTGAGATGACTATTTGATGGATGGGCTCTTACCTGGCAGGAATCCTTCTGGCCCCTGGTGTCTCCTGCGCATATCATGTCTTCAGTTATAATAGGGTTGTGGTTATAATAACTTGGGCTGTTGCAAAGTTTTCGATTTATGATCGTAACAGTGACTTCATGCAGGGTATCAGAGATCCTTAAAAATTGTGGGTCGGTGGCTCCCCAGCCAGTAACCTGGCATTTTGTTCCAGCTCTGATATCATTTTTGGAGCTTGGGTGGAGCAGCTGGACATGTTTGTCAAGTGTTGCAGCCGTGTGAAGCTGACAGATTGAAAAGAACATAAATTATCATTTGTCCCCAGTAGTATTCTGCTATTAGTCTGAGCAATGTATGTGTGGTCCCTCTGGTCTAGGAAGGCATCCCTCTTCTTGAATCTACTTTGGTGGTAGCCTGCAGCTGTATTTGTGGTTGTTACTTTTCTGAAATGCTCTCCAATCCCTGTAGAGCTCAATGATGCTTGGGGAGGGAGCTTAGACAGAGCAGGAATTTTGCCCAGTCTTAAGCAAACTGGCCTTTGCTCTGCATTGGATGGTTTTCTGTGGAATAACATCCATAGGTCATGACTTTGAGGGCTGGGCTGTTTCCTGCTGGATAAGACCCTTGAGTATGGTCTAGACTAAGTCTGGACTAGACTAAGTATGGTCTAGACTAAGTTATAACTCACTTATGTGTCCCTGAATTCACTTGGTTGGCTCAGTTGTATAAAGGACTTGCAATTTTCATTTGCTAATGATAAAAGCATTTGGGGAAAAAAACTTTCAGTGGGGATCTTTGGGCTTGTTGGGATGTTCCCCTCCCACATATGTGAGCATCAGGGTTGCTTTTCTTTGTTTAAACACAGACCTGATGCATTTGTAATAAATTCTTGTTTCTTTCAAGGCAGTGTATGAAGTAAAAGGGGCCCTTATAGAACATGTCACGTTTACCTCAAACATGGGGACAGTGCTAACAAAATCCTTTTCTGTAGATGATATAACAGCTGAACTATGGTGTACAAGAATGCTGAAGAAATTGAAGGAAGGCAACACTACATACCTTAATCAGCATAATATCATTTGATTTACGATATGATGTATGTCTTGAGAATGGTATGAATTTTTCAATCTCAAACATTTGTTTGGAGGTCTCTTTCTTTGAGAGAGAGTGTGCTCCTAAAATCACCTTGAAAAACTGGACTTTTTTATGCCTAAAAAAAGCAAAGAGAATAGAAGGAAGAGAATGAGTCCCAAATACCCCAGTGGGAAGTAGAAATGGTGGAGAACATACAGGAACAAAGGCCATCTCTAAAGTAACCTGTTTGGATTAGGTGGAGTGACAGAGGTCTTAGTGGACCCAAGCATGAAAGGATGATATAAAGGGCCAAAAGACCTGCTCTCAGACCCACCCCACTTCAATTCCCTAGTATTTCAAAAGAATATCAGAACTTATACCCTACTGTGGGGAAAAGGAATGAAATTCTAATTGAAATCGAGTTTACAACAAAATTATGTTAATTTATGTAAAAAGAAATTTTATTTCTCGAGTTGTGGGTTGAGATTTATACCCATCATTGTTAATTTCTTTAATTAAGGTACAATATACATAACAAAATTTATAATGTAAACCATTTTTAAATGTACAGTTCTGTGGCATTAAATACATTTACATTGTTGTTCTTTAATCACTACCATCAATCTCCAAAATTCTTACATCTTCCCAACATTAAGTGTTTTAATAACTAAAAGTAAAGACTCAACTCTGCATTTACTAATCTGGTATATCTAGACCTCAGCTCAGTGCAATATGGAGAATAAGATCCATTACATGGCTGTCAGATAAGCTATGTTCTGTCCTGTCAATTAGATAATTTGGACAAGAAAGGAAAACTTGCCTCAATGTGAAAAATCACTGCTAATTTGAAATAAAGACACTGTAGGGTTAGTAGCCATTGATAAATCCATTGTGGAGATTTAGAGGATAGAAACAGGTGAGTCAGATAAAAAACAACAGTTGTTTTGCTTTGTTTTGTCTTATCCCTGGTCATATACAACTCCAGTACCAGTGTTTTGATAGTGCGACAATTGATTTGAATTACTGCATGTCAACCAAATTACATTTACATCTAGTTATGGAAATAGAAATGTTTTCTTTTTTTTGAGATCTTGACAACACCTTGGGGCATTCAGCATTCTATAAAAAAAAAAATCCTATTTTAATGTGTGCCTTTAGAAAGCTGCTTCAAATCCTTTAGGGAACAAGGAAGATTCTAGAAAGACTTAACACTTGTTTACATGTAACTATTTCGTTGTCACTTGAAAGAGGGATTAAGACAGATTATAATAAAAACATCCACACCCACATAAATCAGACGGGGAAAGACAAGTACGGTAAGATTTTGCTTATGTGTGGAATCTAAAAAACAAAACAAATGAACAAACAAACAA
This sequence comes from Zalophus californianus, assembly GCF_009762305.2. Classification (NCBI taxonomy): domain Eukaryota; kingdom Metazoa; phylum Chordata; class Mammalia; order Carnivora; family Otariidae; genus Zalophus; species Zalophus californianus. The sequence continues at coordinate 114,059,334 of NC_045599.1, forward strand.
ACAGAAACAGAAACGATTCACAGACACATAGAACAAAGTGGTTGTTACCAAAGGGGGGTGGTGGGCAGATGGGCAAAATAGGTGAAGGGAATTGAGAGGTACAAACTTTCGGTCATAAAATAACTCAGGGGGATGAAAACTACAGCACAGGAAATATAGTCAATAATATTGCAATAACTTTCGTTAACAGATGGTAACTATGCTTATCATGCTGAGCATCCCCTTATGTGCATAATTGCCAAATCACTATGTTGTACGTCTGAAATTCATATAATATTGTATGTCAACTATACTTTAATTAAAAATAAAAACACACACATACTCCCACATATGGATTCATAAAGATTAATAAGAATTAAAAGGCACAGAAACATACAGAAAAAGGAAGAATGTGTTGTTTCAGGTTCGAAGAAGGAGCTCAGGACTACAGTGGGGTGGGTTTGCCTATGGCAGGACTGTGACTGCCAAGAATGACCACTCTTTGGTTTCTACCAAGAGTTTATTTTGGTTTATTTTGGGAATTTCAGCTCTATTTGTTGAAAAGTTTGCCTATTGCAAAATCAGGATGGGGATGAAATTTCTCAAAGGATGTGGATCAGATTTCCTAGGATTGATTCAAACTCAAATTCAACATACTCATTAAACCCAAACTGTGGAGGGGTGGGGGGGAGGGTGGAGAATGACACCAAATCCCCACGACTACTGCTTTAACAGAAAAGATGGAAACATGCATTAAAAACACAAGGAAGGCTGTGGGGTACAAATGCGGGTGTGGAAGATGAATTTTGATTAGGGGATGTTTGCTGAGAAAATTTCTGGTTTTCCTCATCTTTTACCAACGTCCTTGATTAGTTAATGCCTTTGAAATATTTTGGTTATTTTTGTCTCCCCTGGGACATGTTAATACCCAGTACAACGCAAGCAGACTGTGCATGCTTTCTGACTTTCTGTTTCCGGATACACTCCAGCTGGAATCTGAAAGGTCATTTTTTCTGCCCACAGGATACCTGGAGTTACCTGAGTTCTAGGATGCCACCTCCTTAGCTAAACCCAGGTCTGAATTCACACAGATATGTAATAATACCAGTGTTTTTCATTTGTTTATTGTAGGGTTTCTCCGCAGGTGGTCTTTGCTTCAGAATCCTCTGGAGATGTGTGTGTAAAATGCAGCTTTCTGAGTCCCACCCTGGACCTACCTGGAACAGAATTACATGCAGAGCAGGAACCAGAGTGTTGCTCACAGTAATCCTTTTCTGTCTACTGAAACATCATTTCCATTGGGCTTAAAAAGAACCCTTTCTCAGTGTTGTTCAAGCTGATGTGCTGTATAGTCTTCATTGGCGGAAGGGTTCTTTGGCCAAAGGTGACACACATAAGTAGGGAAATCGGGACTCAAATGCAGCTTTTGTGATTCCAAGTCCAGGGCTCCTTTCCATGACACTCTGGAAGCCCCATGTCAAGCCCCTTCAAGCCCCTTATTTCCTCTGCCAGTTTGCCTTGGCACTGAGCCCTGTTGCTACTTAGATCCACTCCTCCAGGGCTGACAAAGACTGGGTCCTGACTCCCTGGAGGTCTCTTCAATCTAAGACACCAGGGAATTAGCTGGCTGTTGGAGAGGGGATATTACAGTCCCATCCTCAGCACTCCTGGATCATCAGACTTGTGCCTCAGTGACTACCATGGAAGGTACAGAAAATAACCTGATGACATGATATAACAGTTATTATGTCATTGTGCTGTACCAGGTTTTGTGCTAAGCATTTTATATATTGTCCCTCATTTACACCTCACAACAGTCCTGTGAGGGAGCTATTAGGATTATCCCCGCTTTGCAGATGAGAAGATTGAGGCTCAGGTAAATGAACAAACTTGAGAAAGTCCCACAGATATTAAGGGAAGGCTCCAGGATGCAAATGCAGGCGGGACTGAAACTCAACTGGTTTGAGCCCCCGGGGCCTGAATCTACACCATTCTACTCTGGATGCTCTGGGACGGTCTGAGATGGGGGGGGAGGCCAAGTAGAAGGGGCTGTGGGGGGGGTCATCTAATTACAGCCCAGGCAGGTGAGAGGAGGGGGTGCTCAGTGAGGGGGGAGATTCAGAAAAACAGTAGAAAAGAGTTGGTGAGAGTTTTGCTTCTGATAAATTGAAATGCTGTAAATAAGATTAGACAAGAAGCTTTTTTACTGGTTTCCTTTTCTAGTTGGCAAGGCAACTAATAGAGGGGCCAAGAGGCACAGTAAGGAACTGCGTGGATGGGGAGTGAGAAGGGGGCACCCCAGATCTGGCCTCCTTCACCATTTTGCTGAGAGCAGAGCCTCGAGTTAGTAAGTATTCCCCCAGGATACTTGAGAGTACATTTGTGGGAAGCCACCATTAAACTATTTCATAAATATTTTGGATTTCATAAAGCTTAATATTTTTCTAAGCACCAATCCGCCTACATTTTTACACCCAACTGTCCTGGAGAGGAAATTTGATCCACATATTCTGGAGTTCTTTAAACTCTGGCCATTTAAAATGGTATTTAGCAAGAGTTGTTTTTTTCTTTTTTTAATTCCAAGATCTCTTTTCCCCAATTTGTCAGTTTGAGGACCCACTCCTATCAAGTTAAGTTCACTTGACAAAATTTTAAATTCAAATTAATAGTATTATTTACTTTCGGAAAGCACTATATGGCTTGTGAAGGACTTCACACACTGTGTTTTTGGCTTGGAAAAAAAAAAAAAGAAAGAAAGTCTTCCAATTTATTTCCTTCTTTCTCTCCAGACTTTCTTGAGCATTTATAAGTCAAGGCCTGTGTCTGGGGAGGTTAGAATCCACTTGAATGTGTGCCATAAGGATAGTTGAAGATGTGCATATCCTGAATTGAATGAACATTTCTTGATGGTCACCCTCTGCCTCGCTGGTCCTCAGGAGACAAGTGTTCTGAACAGGACAGAAGTGATAGGGATGCAAGGGTGGTTTCTACGACAGCAGAAACCCCATATGAATGAAGGAGTCGTAGTAAACTGGAGATTAATAGCTTGCTATTTAGAAGTAAAACAGAAGTTCTCACTTTCTGCGGGCTTCAAAATTTCTAAATTTGTGTCTAGTCTTATTAAAATGTGGGCAATCAACATGGAGAGGTAAGTCAATTCAGTTGTTCCATAGCCTGGCTAGCAAACCATTATAGCCAAGAGATTCTTAAGTGAAGTGCTATAATGTTTGTAAGGAAAGAAAACCCCATCTCTCCTTGGCTTATTCAGGCAAGAGAGAGAAGAAAGAAACATAGAGACAAAAACAACAAAAACCAAACAAAAACCGAATCCCCCCAAACCAACAAGCAAACAAAGCAACAACAAACACCAAATTGGCTTTCTAGGCTTTTCCTTTTGCAAAGGTTGCAGCAACCCAAGAAGAGCTTGGGACCTTTTTAGCTGAAGTAAGAGAATCACAGACTGAAATGTACTTTGAGAAAAGCTTTTGTTCTAAGTATGCCAGAAAAAATAGCTCTTTTTTCCTTATAGAAATCATCTATAACTTTTTTTTTTCTCTTCTTCTGCTGGGAAGTTTGTTGCCCCTTTATGGCTGTGATTTCCAAACTGTGAGTCTCAGGCCTCTGGGGTGGGAGGCAGGGCAGAGAAGTTAACATAAGGGGTCTAAAAAACCATTAACAAAGCAGGTTTCTCGTACATATAACAATAATGGCTGCAACTTATTTGTGCTTACTATATGTGCTAAGCATACTAAAATGTTTAAATAGGTACTATTTAATCCTCCAAACCCCATGAAACAGGTACTACTATTATTATTCCCCTTTTGTAAAATGGGAAAGCGGAGATACAAACACAGGCTGTCTAACAAGGTCAGGAAGGCCGCTGCCCCAATTACTACAGTTGTTGCCTCCCCTGGCCTTCCACAGAGGACTTGGATCTGTCCCGTGGCCTGCCTGGGAAAGGTGGCCCAGTTCTCCCTGAAAAGGAAAACTCAGGGCGGAAAACTTGGGTGGGCAAGAGGGAAGTCAACTCCACCAGTTGGTCAGTGATCACAGAAGCTAAGGGTAGATGAAAGTCTTGCCATTTACTACAGCATGAACGGACTTAGAGGATAGTATGCTAGGAGAAATAAGCCAGAGAAAGGCAAATACCATATGATTTCACTTACATGTGAAATCAAAAAAATAACAAACAAGCAAACAAACAGTAACAACAAAAAAGAGAGAAACAGACTCACAAATACAGAGAACAAACTGGTAGTTGCCAGAGGGGAGGGGTGGAGGGATAGGCAAAATGGATGAACGAGTAAGAGGTACAAACTTCCCAGTTTTAAAATAAATAAGTCACAGGGATGAAACTACAGCGGAGGGAATATAGTCAATAATATAATACTTTAGTCGTGGTGAGCCTATCATAATGTACATAATTGTTGAATCACTGTTGTACCCCTGAAACTAATATTTATTATATGTCAACTCTATTTCAATTAAAAGAATATACATATATATGATTGAACTGTTATTCATACCCCTTGATATTACATCTGTATTCTTCAAACATTACAGTGCTCATTAAACTTAGAATGTTAAAAAACAAACTTCTCTCCTGGGAGAGGCAAGCTTCTCTTCTAGCCGGTGGAGGTAGAATGCACAAGGTCAGAGCAGGTACTCACCAGGAGCGGCAGTGGGCCGCGGACAGCACCCACTGTGGGTGGATCAGCACGCCTCCACAGAGGTGGTGGCCGCGGTACTGGATGGAGGCCATGAATGGCCGGGAATGTGGCGACACTTCTCGCCCTCCAATAATCTCCATGCCGAAACCTACAGAAGAAAACCCAAAGATTTAATATGAAAGATCCAAGCAGATTATTTCATGTAATTCTTCTTCCAATAGTCATTATATCATTTCCAAGATAAAAAAAACAACCACCCTACAATCTCCTAATGGCTATAATAATTTTACCGATAAACACATGTACACTTAATAATATATAATATTATATATCATATATAATATATAATTAAATAATAATATAAAATAGTATAATAAATTTAATAATTGATAATACAGGTTCAAGGGATAGACATGGTTGGGAAAATTTTTCATTTCTAAATAACAACACAATCACTAGAAGTTCATTTGATGCATAAATGTGGTGGGTCTAGGAGATACTCACATTCTGGAGTCATAAAAGCCCCAGCTGTTAGGAAAAATAGAGGAAAAGAAGAAAACTTCACCATTTTAATGGCTTTGATTGAAGAAGGCTAGATGAAATATTCTGATGGCATTAGTGAAGGAAGAAGATTCTGAAGACTGAGCTTTGACCTTGAAAGTTTTATCTTTCTCACCACAAGTGTTTCAGACAGCAGTGGTGGAACTCGAATCTTGGTTTTTCACACCTGCGTTTGAAAGTGTTTATCAGTTGGAGGCGATCAGATCTATACTTTTCGCACTTTTTTGTTTTATACGCAATAAAGAACTCATTTCAGGAGTGAACCCTCTTCAACATCTGTATGAGTACTCATGTTATAAATGGTGAAAGAATAAAAAATATCCAAGTCATAAGAACTTAATGAAGTTGCAGACAGGATCCAAAGATGTTCATTGCTCTATAGCAATACTTTTTATTTTTCCTAGCAGAAAGTCGTGCCTATCATATTTAGTTTCTCTCTATTTTTCATTTGGACATAGATTTATTATGTGGAGAGACATGGAACCTTGCACAGATCGTGGTTGCATTGCAGTAGGCTTAGCTAAAGCCCGAATATCATCCAGAAAAACCCATATGTTTTGTAGCAAACTTATTCCTAGTCATGCCATTTACTCTAAATTTGACCAAATTTGGGTTAATTTTAGTTACATTTTTGGGAAATTTCATAATGTATTAGAAAGGAACATTGGTAACACATTTTTAATTCTGAGTCTCTCCTTTATTCATTTTTAATTGAAAATAATCATGTGATTATCCAGGGCCTTGATAAAAATATCTTTTAAAAATCAAAGACCGCATTTCGTCAGTCTCCTCAGGAATAGATGATAAATATATAGCCTCGCTTTCTATGGTACTTTCTCTTTCACTACCAAAGCTATTAAACTTAAGATTCCACAAGTTCTGTTTGCGCTTCTTGCTGATCAATGGTGCAAATTTTATGAGTACAAATAGATAAATCCAGCACTGGAACCCCAATCCAGAAATACTGACCAAAATTTACCTTGAATTCACAGAAATTATTTTCTTTTTTCTAAGATATAGGCATCCTATCCCTTTTTTTTATATAAAGGAGAATTGAAATCCAGAGCTATTATGCTTGGCAGATTGCAAAAGAATCCTATCAAATTGTTGTTTTTTAGCATAAGACAGTAGGAATAATAATAAACAATATTATAATTATATAGGATATATTATAATTTAATTATATAAGTGTCTTAAATTATTATTATTATTATTTCCAAATTCTCTTTACATGATCACTTATATACTTTCATGTTTTCTTAATTTACCTAAGGTTCCACAGCATGTAACGGGGACCAAATTATTTGCCTGACCTGAAATAACTTGTATGTTAATAAATATGCTTCCAGAGCACAGAATTTGAAAAATATCCTGTTTTCACTTTACAAGGATGCAACAAAGTAAAGTAAAGCTCTTCTGGGTGTTACATAAGCAGAATTAACAACAAAATAAATGCAGAGCGGTGACTTCCTGTTGCAGAGTCCCAGCGGGTGAGACAAGGAGGAGCGGATTAAGAAAAGCCACAAACTTCAAGAACCAAACTTGTTAGTTCCAGCCAAATGTCCCTATGAATTTTCAAGTCATCTTTGTCACTGCTAATGTGCCTTAGGTAGATCTCACATATGCCACTTTTCCAAGCTGCAAAGTGGACCTGGTGATGCCAATTCCCCCCTATATCCCAGTGATACTGGGGACATAAGAAAAATCACGTGTGATGTGCAGAAGTGGTTTGAACTCTGAGGAGGAAATGAACTGTGTAAGAGACAAAGCTTCATTTCTGCAGGGGTTGGGAGGCATGGTTAAAAACATCTCTCAGCTGCTTATTTCTAGGTAGTGAGGACTCATATCCATGTAGCTTTTTACAAATTGCTAAGCACTTTCAACTGAATTTCCAGGGAGGTGGCTGTCAGTCTTGTTTTGTGGATAAAGAGTTGCTAGAGATTACCGAGCTAGCGGGTGGCAGGGTCGGTTCTTCAACCCTTAGGGTGCTGGCTCCAGGCTCCACGTTGCTTTCAACCACATGTCTCCCCCACTTTGAGAAGTCCCTGAGGTTCAGATGTGCTAAGAGGCAAGCTGCCTCTGCAGAGGGGAAAAAGGAGTTAGCCATATACACCGCAATTAGACATGGATGAGATTTAGTTCAATTGGGAGGACAGTCTCATAACTCTTTCTTGTAGCTGACCCGGAAAATTCTGAGAATCAATTTGGTTTATAGTAATGAGTTATTTGCTTTTGGCTTCAGACCGATGCGCCAGTTAATAGTATCATTTGTTATTATATTCAGGATCCTGGATTTGAGAACAGTGAGCTGTGTAACATGATGAGCTCGGCGATCCAATTTATTTCTGGGTGTTGGTTTTGTTCTGTTGAGTCTGCTGTGGGGAGAACCGTGTTTGCTTTGGATGGCTTTTGCAACAGCTGTGCTGGGCTGAGCGAGTGTGTGGCGGTGCTCAGTGCCGGACCGGCTTCACGAATCAGGGACCTTGCGGTCCGCCTGTGCTGCGTGGTGCTCAGCAGTCCTCATGAGCTGCTCTTGGAGAGAGCAAAAACAGCGTTTTTGTTTTCCTTCATCCCTCCTCTCTCTTTTGATCCTCCAATGTTTCGGGAGACCCATATGGAACAGCTGTCTGCCCAAAGACCACGTGTGGTTCTCTCTGTTGGGTTGCTTTCTTTCCCACACTAGACACCTGCTTCGTCACTTTCATTAGCCTTGCCCTCTACAGCCATGCCGCTCAAAATGTGTCCCCAGAACTGTCTCCATCCGTGACCTGTTCATTACCCACCTAGGGCAAGCTAAGGACAGAAACTGAGTGTCGGTTTAGAAGCAGTTACAGCCATTTGTCAGGGCTCCATACTAATTTATTTTAGTTAATGAAATGCTATTTATTATCTGTTCAGTCTGATCATAAAATAGGGCATATATTCTTTATGCCTTTTATAAAATTTAAGTTTTCTATTTACTTGTGTTGCATTGTATGAAAATATTGGTCCACAATGGACTAAAACTGAAACCAAACAAATGAACAACAACAACAAAACCTCAAACACACCTGGTCTTCCCCGCAGGTAGTGTGACCACAGCTCTGTAGACACAGCTGCAAAGCAGATCTGTTTCAAGCTCTTTCCTTCTCTTCCCTTTTAGCCTCCTTTGAAAAAGTTTCCCAACACCAAGATTTCCAAGACTCCCCTGGCTGTCCCAACCTCCTCAGCCCCAGGCACGTGAGATCAGGATTTGGCAGAATTCCCCCGGGTCCTTCCTTTATGGCTCACCACCCTACGAGCCTTGACTTCTGTCCAGTAATGGTTTCACTCATTTGATAAATGAATCTGCTAACAAATATGGTGAAACTACAGCAGTTTTGAAAACTGGCTGGGAACGGCTATTGGGGTGCTGTATGAGGACATTGTGTCCAGAGGTCCCAAGAAAATATACACCCAGCTTCACATTACAGCCATGCCTCCCATGAGATTTTTTAAAATGGATGAGCTTGAGAACAATCGCTGTAAGGAATGCAAAGTACCCCTTGACGGAGACCTGGGCTGGGGCTTTGGCCTGAACCTCAAGGGCAGAGGTTTCTCAGTCGTCTCCATAGTCAATGGTTTCTCTTGGGCAGAGAAACTGGGTGAGCTGGGTTGCAGCACATGCAGCTCTGCTTTTTCCTAAGGCCCTTAAATACTTCCAAGAACTGCCCCAGGACCTCCCCTTGCTGGAATGGTGGTGGGGATGAGAGTGGATTAGAAGGAAATTTGTTGTATCTTCCTTCATCTTAACTTTTTTCATCAAAACATATTTTGCATGTGAATCACCTTCCTTTCTTAAATAGGAATTTATGGCGAAGGGGGCTCCTAGTGCTTCCCGAGCTGGCTGCCTGGTCAGACACTGTCCTCTCAGCTGGTTCTCCAGGCTGCAAGCTGACATCTCTTCGTTTTCTTTTCTTCTTCAGGGTGGCTTTTGCTGTTCATTTTCACTGAGCTGAAATGTTTTGGGAGTGATGAGGAGAGTCCCACATGGGGTGGTCCCTGCGATGTCCTGGACCTGAGGCAGATCCAGAAAATCTTGCACTCACGCTGTCTGCGGTCTCTATCCTAAAAGATTTACGCATGTGAAAATCCTTTCTCCAGGGATGACTGCCAAAGGAAGGTTTGTAGCCCTGACCTCTCTTCCCAGCTCCAGGCCTGTGGGGACACTGGCCTTGCACAGAGGAATTGAGGACTTTTGAGCCTGGTGGGGTTTTAGGGAGAAAACTGGGATCAATATGTAGGTCAAGTCAAGGAAAGAACCAGATGATAAAGACCAGAAGAAAAGAAGAAGCAGGAAGGGAAGGGAAAGGGAAGGAAATAAATATTGTAGAGAAAGAAGGAAACCATCAGTTGAGGATGAGAGAACACATTTATATTTAAACATCTCAGATATGTCCCAAGCCAAATATATCAGCTTTCTACGATAGAAACAGGTCTTTAAAAATGAATCGTCTTATTCTATTGAAAGCAAGTCCGTTGTTTGAACTAATCAGAAGGATTTCACAAAATAAATAAAGTCACAGGAGGCAAACTAGTAAGTATTTCAAAGGGGGTGGTCAGATTTGTTAATGAGGCTATGGCCCAGCTGGAACTCAAAAAAATCAGTGTTTCATTTAGATGAGATCAAGTAGAAATTATCATGTAGTTCTAAGCGTGATAGAAATACTTTACCGAAGGCTGATGATTGACCAAACAACACACATGCACACGCATACACATTCTAGCACGTCTCCATCCCCTCCCCGCCACTATCCCCAGCATGTGGCTGTGCAGTAGGATAGGCTAATCCCTATCCTACTTTTTATCACAAATTCCAGGTGGATCAAAGATTGTCTATGAAAAATGAAATAATTATAAATCTAAGTGAAACCGTAATTTTTAAAAAAGATTTATTTACTTATTTTTGAGAGAGAGCACGAGGGTCCCTGGTGGGGACAGATGGAGAGAATCTCAAGCAGACTCCCCGCTCAGCTCAAAGTAGTTGCTTAATCTCACAAACCCTGAGATCATGACCTGAGTTGAAATCAAGAGTCAGATGCTTAACTGACAGAGTCACCCAGGTGCCCCTGAAATGGTAAATCTAGAATAGTGTTTGAGAGGGGAAGGCAGAAAGGAAACCATCAGTATTGGAGCATATAAAATTTTATGACTTAATGTAAGGCAAACAATACTATAGGTATATCCAAGACTTATGATAAAATGTTTGTCATTTGTATTGAAAAACATTCCCCCCGAAAGAGAATATCTTTAATATATGAAGTGGTCTTACAGATTGATCAAAAAAGATAAGATTCACAATAAGTAGGCTCAACTGGTGAGCAAATCAATATAAATACAAATAAAATAATATCTTAGTCAATTTTCCTCAATAGGGACCTATAAATAATAGTTTAAATGTTTAAATAATATTTTAAAATCTTGGTAATTATAGGATAAAAAATAAGCACATTGCACATTTTTTGCAAAGTTTAGGAGGTATAGGTTTGATATATAACAGCATAACAATGATAGCAAGCACTGGTAAAAAGACTACCAGACTAAGAAGATAGAAGTCAACAGAGGCGTCATCTACGAAATTCTCATGGTTGACGGGTCAGTTGATGGATTTTTAGCAACAATGGAATTGTGATATTTCTTTTTCTTTTTAAGATTTTTTTAAATTTATTTATTTGGGAGAGAGAGAGAGAGCAAGCATGAACAGGGAGGAGGGGCAGAGGGAGAGGGGGAAGCAGACTCTCTGCTGAGCAGGGAGCCTGACATGGGGCTCGATCCCAGGACTCTGGGATCATGACCTGAGCCGACGGCAGACACTTAACCGACTGAGCCACCCAGGTGCCCCTAGAATTGTGATGTTTCTTTTATTTTTTTAAATTTTATTTTATTATGTTTTGTTAGTCACCATACAATACAGCGTTAGTTTTTTTCTTTTTTTAAATTTTATTTTATTATGTTATGTTAATCACCATACATTGTATCATTAGTTTTTGATGTAGTGTTTCATGAGTCATTGTTTGCATACAACACCCAGTGCTTCATTCAATATGTGCCCTCCTTAATACCCATCACCGGGCTAACCCTTCCCCCCACCCCCTTCCCCTCTAAAATCTGCAGTTTGTTTCTCAGAGTCCATAGTCTCTCATGGTTCGTCTCTCCTTTCGATTCCCCCCCCCTTCATTTTTCCCTTCCTTCTCCTAATATCCTCCACGCTATTCCTTATGTTCCACAAATAAGTGAAACATATGATAATTGACTTTCTCTGCTTGACTTATTTCACTTAGCATAATCTCCAGTCCCATCCATGTTGATGTAAAAGTTGAGTATTCATCCTTTCTGATGGCTGAGTAATATTCCATTGTATATATGGACCACATCTTCTTTATCCATTCATCTGTTGAAGGGCATCTCGCCTCTTTCCACAGTTTGGCTATTGCGGACATTGTTGCTATGAACATTGGGGTGCATATGGCCTTTCTTTTCACTACATCCTTGTCTTTGGGGTAAATACCCAGGAGTGCAATTGCTGGGTTATAGGGTAGCACTATTTTTAATTTTTTGAGGAACCTCCACACTGTTTTCCAAAGTGGCTCTACCAACTTGCCTTCCCACCAACAGTGTAAGAGGGTTCCCCTTTCTCCACAATCTCTCCAACATGTGTTGTTTCTTGCCTGTCAATTTTTGCCATTCTAACTGGTGAAAGGTGGTATCTCAATGTGGTTTTGATTTGAATTTCCCTAATGGCTAATGATGATGAACATTTTTTTCATGTGTCTGTTAGCCATTTGTATGTCTTCTTCAGAGAAGTGTCTGTTCATGTTTTCTGCCCATTTTTTGACTCGATTATTTGTTTTTTGGGTGTTGAGTTTGAGAAGTTCTTCATAGGTCTTGGATACCAACTGTTTATCTATAGTGTCATTTGCAAATACCTTCTCCCATTCTGTGGGTGGCCTCTTTGTTTTGTTGACTGTTTCCTTTGCTGTGTGGAAGGTTTTTATCTTTTTTTTTTTTTAAAGATTTTATTTATTTATTTGACAGAGAGAGAGACAGTGAGAGAGGAAACACAAGCAGGAGGAGCGGGAGAGGGAGAAGCAGGCTTCCCGCCGAGCAGGGAGCCCGATGCGGGGCTCGATCCCAGGACCCCAGGATCATGACCTGAGCCGAAGGCAGACGCTTAACGACTGAGCCACCCAGGCGCCCCTGGAAGGTTTTTACCTTGATGAAGTCCCAAAAGTTCATTTTTGCTTTTGTTTCACTAGCTTTTGGAGATGTATCTTGAAAGAAGTTGCTGTAGCCAATGTCAAAGAAGTTATTGCCTATGTTCTCCTCTAGAATTTGATGGATGTCTCACACTGAGATCTTTCATCCATTTTGAGTTTATCTTTGTGTGTGGTGTTAGAGAATGGTTGAGTTTCATTCTTCTGCATGTGGCTGTCCAATTTTTCCCCAAAAAATAGAAACAGAAGGAAAGCTTCCAGACTCATTCTATGAGGCTGGCATTACCTTAATCCCCAAACCAGGCAAAGACCCCACCAAAAAGGGGAACTTCAGACCAATATCCCTGATGAATATGGATTCCAAAATTATCAACAAAATCCTAGGTAATAGGATCCAACAATACATTAAAAGGATCATCCACCATGACCAAGTGGGATTTATCCCTGGGATACAAGGGTGGTTCAACATTCACAAATCAATCAATGTGATAGAACACATTAATAAGGGGAGAGAGAAGAACCATATGGTCCTTTCAATTGATGCAGAAAAAGCATTTGACAAAATACAGCATCCTTTCCTGATTAAAACTCTTCAGAATATAGGGATAGAGGGAACATTCCTCAAGTTCATAAAATCCATCTATGAAAAACCCACAGCAAATATCATCCTCAATGGGGAAAAGCTGAGAGCCTTTCCCTTAAGATCAGGAACATGTCAAAGATGCCTACTCTCGCCAGAGATTTACAGATTTACTATTGTTCAACATAGTACTAGAAGTCCTAGCAACAGCAATCAGTCAACAAAAAGAAATAAAAGTATTCAAATTGGCAAAGAAGAAATCAAACTCTCTCTTTTGCAGATGACATGATACTTTATGTGGAAAATCCAAAAGACTCCACCCCCAAATTACTAGAACTTATACAGCAATTCAGTAATGTGACAGGATAAAAAATCAATACACAGAAATCAGTTGCTTTCTTATACACTAACAATGCAACTGTCGAAAGGGAAATTAGAGAAACGATTCCATTTACAATAGCACCAAAAACCATAAGATACCTCGGAATAAACCTAACCAAAGAGGTAAAGGATCTATACTCTAGGAGCTATAGAACACTCATGAAAGAAATTGAAGAAGACACAAAAAGATGGAAAAACATTCCATGCTCATGGATCAGAAGAATAAACATTGTTAAAATGTCTATGCTACCCAGAGCAATCTATACCTTCAATGCCATCCAATCAAAATTCCAATTTCAAAGTGCTGGAACAAACAATCCTAAAATTTGTATGGAATCAGAAAAGACCCCGAATCACCCAGGAAATGTTGAAAAAGAAAAACAAAGCTGGGGGCATCATGCTGCCTGATTTCAAGCTATATTAGAAAGCAGTGATCACCAAGACAGCATGGTACTGGTACAGAAACAGACATATAGACCAATGGAACAGAATAGAGAGCCCAGATATGGACCCTCAATTCTATGGTCAAATAATCTTTGACAAAGCAGGAAAAAATATGCAATGGAAAAAAGACAAGTCTCTTCAATAAATGGTGTGGGGAAAAGTGATATTTCTTTGAGACTGTGAACTGTGTAAATCATCTTTCCTTCTTTCAGTTCCTTAATTCACCTCTTTTTCTCTCCAAAGTCCAAAATACACACTTTCTATTCTCACCAGAATTTCAAATCACTTACCTTCTTGCAACGTAACCACGTCCACTAGCTCTCTTCTGCACACGTCTGACCTCTTTTCAGTCTGAACAAGACAGTCATAGTAACAAGGTCCACATATCAACTCCAGGCTTGTCTACCCTCATAACCTTCTACTACAGAACTGCCCAACTACACAACACCCTTACCATTTGCTTTCTCAGATTCTAGCTTAAAGAGTACTCTTGCAGAAATCACAGAGCCTAGTGGGCCACCCCACCAGCTCAAAAGTAGGGTGTTCACTGTGCTCTAGAAATTCTTTCACTCATCTCTTTTTCATTCTCTAGACTGTGGGCCACAATACCCTTTCCAGACTTTCGTCATCTTCCCCAGGATCCCGTTTCCCACTTTACTAGATACCATCATGTCACCTTTTACTTCGGAAGTTGAAGGAGAATCTGTCTCTTTATCAAACTACTCACCTTTTCTCCCTGGTCAAGTGGGAACACCTCTGAAGAGGGACACCTTTATTCTTTTCCTCGTCTCCTGGGGACTTTAACTTTTAATTATTTCTTTAAATAGCAGCTTGACTTTCTACATGTTCACTAGCTCATTCCTTTAATATTCATCCATCATCCATCCATCTATCCCTACGTTAATTTTGTATGCAAGCAACAGACCTATCTATTCATGAAAGATTTTCACTTGAATATGTTTGATCCTCAGTTTATCATTCTTTTTCTTTTTTTCATAATCAATTTCTTACTATCTCTTGTCATCCTGACAAATTGTTTTCATTTCTCACTTTACTAGTGAAACACATTTTCAGTGACTCTTGTCACGGCTTTTCTCAGTCCTCATTTTTTTTTTTTTTTTTTACTTTTTTGCATCCTTTTACTCTGCTGACCAGCTTTTCCTGGAAGAATCCTCTGTCCCTGACTCCTGATATGCTATATGTATATTCTTCACCCCTTTGATCACTACTTGTCTCTTTACTGCCACTTCCTCTTCCTGTTCTCCAAATTCTCTCTAGAAGTCCCTCTACTCTCTTCAGCCCAACCATTCCCAAAGTGTGTACCCATAGGTGTGTTGATAGCAGTTGTCCTGAAGCAAGAAGGGTTCTGTTGTCCAAGAAGTTTCAGGAACAAATAGGCAATTCAATGAAGATAAGTGTAGTTTTGGTCTTCAAGACTTCTTCAAGCCTTTAAATGCTAATATGCATTGTTAATACCCAGGGGGCTCTGTGGAACTAGAGTATGCTCAGTTTCTCAACTTTATTTTACCCCAGAACACTTTTTTTTATAGAACGTGTCTGGACACCTGAATTCCATACAACTCATGATGGAAAACAGTGAATATCTTCAATTTTCCATCATGACCTCTTTTCATAATATTGCTCCACCAACTATTCTCCTGTAGCCTCTCCTGCTACCTTCCACATGTGGCACTTCCTAATCATTCTGGGTGGAAGTAACTTTCCCCTCTTCCAAAAGCAAGAGGAAGCCTTAGAAGTCATGTTAACATCTTGCTTGATATTATTATGATATTTATCATATTCAGCCTATTCATCTGAGATTGTTAGCTTCTCGAGAACTGTGTCTGTGCACTTTGCACCAGCAAGGAATGATTTCAGCTGCAAGTAGCAAAAAACCCAACCCAGAGGGACTTAAACAACAAGGAAATTCACTTTCTCATGTAACAAGACACTCAAGGGTAGGACACCAGGGTTGATTAATTCAGGGCTCAATGTTACTATCAAGACTCAGGGTTTCATCCTCAGTCCTTGTGTTCACTAACCTCATGACCCCAGGTGTCACATTTGGGTACAAGTTTAGAGGGAACATAAAAGTCCACAGCAATTCCTGCAGGTGTATTTTAGGATGCCACACCTTTCCCAGAAGCACATGGGCATCTCTCCCTCCCACATTTTGTTGGACAGAATAAGATCATGTTCCTTCCTGAAAGCAGTCCCTAGCAAGGGGAATGAGGTTTCCCATTTCCCACTGGACTGGCTTGGGTACATCTGTGGAGCTGGGGTTTGGATCATCTTTGAGGGGGAATAGACCTGAACAAAATAGGGATTCTTTTAGCAAGGTGGGAATGGGCAGAAGTATATTTATATCTTACTGTCTTGCTCTGTTCCCCACAGAGTAAAATGAACATTCTATGAACTTGCTAAGTGAGCAAAAGAACGGGTAAGTGGTTGTGCCAAATTATGTGTTTAATCAAGATTTTATAACTTGTTACCTGTCTACTACATTTCCTGACTTTTTAGGAGGAAGACTCAGAATTTACCTGAGAAGGAATATTCATAGGTGAATATTTATAGTTACTAACTCTATATTTGAAATAGTAAAGCCTTTGTCCTTCCTATACTCTTTTATACCGGTAACATCAGGAACCAGGAATATAATAGAGCCATTTTGAGTAAATGTCTCCAAGGGAATTCACAGTGATAAAATCAAAATAACATAAAATAGATTCTAAATTAAGATTTTCATTGTTTTCATCAACAAAATTATAACTTTGGGAAGCTTCTTTTTCTTTTCCCTCATATTCAAGATAGCAACCATATCACATTGTAAGTGATTTGATGCCAATAGTTGAATCAGTCTGTATTTCCTCCAGACATTCTTTGAACATGTGTCAACAGGAAAGAACATGTTTCAAAATCTACTTTTAATCATTTCTCCCTTAATAAAGTTTGAATGTTTCTTTTAGTTCTCTCTGTGCTTTCTGAAATTTGCCAAAAAACAAATAAACAAACAAAACAAAATAAAACAAAACAAAAACCCAGAACTGTCAGAACTGGTCAAGACCAAATTCCAAAGAAGGTAAAATTGACCATGGGGACACTTTCATCTCTATTCTCAGTATCTTGATTTCTCTTAACAATCCTCATCTGCAAAGATTTATTGTCAGCAAATACCAGCCAACATCTCATAGCTCAAAAATATTTTAAGGTGTTGCCTCTTTATCATGTATTCTCATTTTATTTAATGTTTCTTAAATAATAATAATAAAAACTCTACAGATCTTTAATAATGGGCTGTCAGGTATGGTGGCAGGGATGAAGACGGTTTGGGTAGAGAATAGTCCTTGTTTTGATCAAGTCACACCACATTGGCATCATCTATTCTGGCTAAGTAATAGGCCGGCTCTAGACATATTTTGTTTTTGTATATTATTGGGTAATTGATAAGCCAGAAGCCCCTGAGCTGCCAATGCTGAGATGTTTAAAACTGTTACACTAGAAGTGCTAAGGCCCAATATGTGTAGATTGTGCGGTAGGTGGCCAGAGAAATGTTTTAAAGTTTGGATTTCAATCAGAAAGTACTCTTCTAACTAGAATGAGTTTTAAACCTTTCTCTGAAAAAGCAAAGAAGAAGAGTGAGGGCCCTAGGAACTGTGTGCTTCCAGTTCACAGACTGCATTCACACACACAGGGAAGCCATTTCCACATAACATGCAGCAAGAATATAGGAAGCCGGGCATTGAGATAGCATGATGTTAAGGAAGACGGCCCTTCTCTGAGTGGCACTGGGCTTATGGTACTAACTGCCAGACACCTGTTGTAAGAATAAAGTTTCATGCAGTCAGAAGTCAAAAAATTGTCTTTGTGACTCACTTGATAGGATTGAGGCCAGTAGTTTGCTGCACCAGCTGACAGTATTCAAAGAGACCAACTCAAGCAAACCCAAGAATGCTTGGTGTGGGATCTAAATCATGGTGCTCAGTAGTCTGAAAGATGAGGAGGCTTTTAATAATTCATAGTCCAGGGGAGAAAAAAAAAAGATCTATCAACTTTCCACCCCAGACATCTAGAATAGTCTTAATTGTTTGTTCTTTAGGCTTTTATTTTTGTGAAGGTGTCAAGAGATCCATATAGAGAAGAGACTGGTGATGGGGAAGGTCACATGCATCCGAAGGACCAATCTTCTTGGAGAAAAGGGTCAGAAAAAATTGATAAAAGAAATCCCTTGGTCAAAACCAACATATGGTAAATCTATTATTTTATCTAAAAAAATAATTTTCTGGGGAAAATCTCTTCCTTCTCAAGTTTTAAAGTACTAATAATTACCATTGGCAAAAATTGGCCTCCTGAACTATATTTTTAACTTATTAAATAAAAGATTACTGTTCCAATGGGAAAACAAGGAATAAAAGCAGTAGGCAGCCAGCATTTTGCCAAATGCATCAGAACGAAGCCAAGACTTCATGATAATTTAGCAGTGAAGGCTTAGTCCCTGATGACATTCATTTCCTAGATGAAG
The DNA here is from genome assembly GCF_009762305.2 of Zalophus californianus. Classification (NCBI taxonomy): domain Eukaryota; kingdom Metazoa; phylum Chordata; class Mammalia; order Carnivora; family Otariidae; genus Zalophus; species Zalophus californianus. The sequence goes on from NC_045599.1 coordinate 114,077,700, forward strand.
AATCAAGTCCTGGACACAGAACAAGATCAACATGGAACATACATAGAAGAATCATCTGAATATGGACAATGCAAGTAGAAGACAAAGGACAATTCAGACAAGTCTACAACAGAGATTAGTGGTTTTCTCCAATTCATTAGTAAACACAAAGTTTATACCTGAAGTCTTACCAGTGATACTATTTAGTTGAGATACATGTATATGTTTATGTATGTGATTTTCAAAGTAACTATTTAACAAACTTGACATAATTGGACTTAATCATTATCAACAGATTCTTTTATAGTCCAAAGTCCTGAGTTAAAAAAAAAAAAAATAGCCCATGTGCAGTTACTTACCCACCTGAATCAGAAGTCATAATTCTAGTGCCCGTAATGTACCTCTTTCAGGATGTTGTTTCAACAAAGCATTTATATGTCTGCTCGGACCACAAATGTGAAAATCACAGATATTATTGCTGAAAGATACAGTTTCAATCAGATCTTGGCAGGAAACAGAATCTGACTCTGGCCGTTCAAATGAAGAGACTTTAATCAAGGAGCTACTCACAGAGGTGTGGGCAAGGCAAAGGGACTTGAGCGCCCAGGGACATGAAACAACAGGGAGCCACTGCTACTCCTGATAGCCCAGGAGAGCTCAGCTGTGAAGGAGGGTGCCCAACAGGAGCGGTGAGCATGGAAGGGCACAGCCCCTGCCATAAACACAGGTTAACGCAGGGAAGGAATAGGGAAGAAATGCCAAAACTCTCTCTCCTCCTCTGATCCCCATTGGTATCCAACCCAAGCTGAAAGGTAAGGGAGCCTAGGTGATGTAGCCCATGGAGGGCATGGAGCATGGCAGGAAAGGGCAAAGACTGGATTTAGGGTGGGTGGGACAAATGGTGGGAAAGTACTTTAGAAATCTGTCCTTTGTGCTCAGGTGATCCATAGACAGGTCCCTGGTGGGCAGAGCGGCTAGCAGGTACGTGACTATATGAAGCAGTTTATACCTGGTAGAGGTAAGAGTTCACTTGTTAAAGGTGAGTCTGGCCTCTCTGTGGATACCTGGATTCCCCAGTGCCTAGAGCAGTTAGTCCTGGTCAGCCTGTAATCATGCCAGAAGAGGGGCTGGTGCTTCCTTAACCACCGGTGCTCAGAGGGAAATTCTGTAGCTGGCTTATGGCATCTCGGTCCTCAGCCAGGAAAGACCAGTCTCTCCGTAAGCATGAGTGCTGAGCTGGTGGAATAGGGCTGGAGCTGAGTATTGACATGTCATGTTAGTCTTGTGTGCAGTTTCTGATGACACCAGGTAAGAAGCTGGCATTCCATCATCATGCAGCCCAAAGTATAACTCTGTTTGGCTTCTGGTGCACTGCTCTAGGATAGGCCATAGGGGAAGTGGTCTCATCTCCCCCATGAACTCTGCTCTGGCAGATCGAGGGCAGGTGTACTGCTTTGCCAGTTGCCCTTGTATACAAGAAACCCAGGCAGGAACCAGCAGGGGAGTGTGGGTGGGAGCAAGGCTCCCACAGCCAACATGAAGAGTGCCCTTGCTCCCTGGTCCTTTAGCCAAAATCTTTTTTAATCAACTGCATGTCTACTCATGAAGCCAAGATGACTGTGCAAAACTCATCTACGTTGCTTCACAGAGTGAGGTGATCAGTGGGATGAATACCGAACGTTTTGATCCAGCGTGTGTGACATTACTCTGCCACCTGGCCTGTGGCTGGTGGGCAGACAGCATAATGGGACAAAGAATTAAACAGGAAAAGCAAAATACATGTGCCCTTTGAAAACAGTTACATAAGCGTCCTTGAATAAATAAGTAACATTTATTTGTGGTGCTTTGCAAGTTGCTCAATGCCATTCCCATTTATTTTTGATTGCTTGACACGCTACTAAGTTATGTCTTTAATCTCTTCATCACGAGTAAGGTTTTGACTTCCATACATTTTGTGGTGGGAAAAATGTTGCTTTTTATTATTCCACTGAAGCCCACTTTGTCAGGGATCCAAGTGGCTATAGCAACTAAGTCTCCTGTTAACTCTTCCTCTCAACTCAATTCTTGAAACTTAGTTGGAACAGATTAGAGTGAGCCCTCCAAAAGTCGTCTTTCGGTTTGAGAGGGGCAGGGAGCTGGAAGGCTCATCTGTTCTTTGATCCTCTGTGACTTCTCTGATCCTGGGAGTCGGTATGACTCATCTCATGCAAGGTCTTGTTGTTCTGCTCACTTGGAAACTTCAGACTGTTACAAATAAGGCCCACTCCTGGCCGCCTTGAACTTCAGCCTTGCAGCTGGATTCTGCAGACCCCAGAGCCCGCAAAACCCTGGACCAATGCTGAGGGTTCTTTCCACATGTGCACAGCCATGCCTACAAAAATAAACCATTTTAACAGTTGGGGCTAAACTGACTTTTTATTGTATAAATTAAGCTTCATCCATACCTGCCCCCCACCATAAGTAAATGGCATCAGCGGGGTTAGTGGGTGGCGACAGAGCCGGAGCTTCTGTCACTTCCTGGGGACCTTCTCTCTCCCCTCTTTTTCCATTGTGTGCATCCACTTGCGTGCTCTGAGACCAGGAATCATGGGGTCATGGGGAGCCATGGCAGGAGGAGGCATCTGGTGGAGGCCCAGCCCAATGCCATGTTGTTATTAACACATTTGAGTGCTCACTGCTTCCCAGGAGCTGGGCCCCGTATGTCAGTTCAACCCTTTGAAGTCCGCATTCTCATGTGTTTCTGCACCTGGGGAAATCAAGGCTTACTGACGTAAATGCTGTGCTCAGTTTGTAGTATTAATAAGTTGTAAACCCAGGACTGGAACTCAAGCGACCTGACCCCCAAATCGGGCATTCTTAGCCACTGCTCTACATGGTTGAAGTCAATTTGTTGCTTCCACCTTCCTTTCCTTTCTGACGGAGGAGCTAGGGGTCACAGGGAGTAGTGGGCTTGGTGCTGGAGGGGGTGGTGGGGCAGGCAGGTGCAGGGCAGAAAGGAAAGCGATCCGATCAACGTTCCCAGTCACGTGTGAGTGATGTAATGCTGGCGATGCCTCCGCCATTTTAATTTTAGAAGAGGGTGACATGAGGACACACTCCTAAAGCATGGCACCTTGAGACTGTGGGCAGCGCGGGAGGATGCTGGGGGTGGGGAGGGGCAGCCCCTTCACTATCACTTGAGGAGCTGGGGTTCATGAGGCTGTCTCTGGTTTGCTTATTTCTTCTCAGAGGCTATGCCATATCTTGTCCCCCTCAGATGTGCAGGACCTGAGGCAAGCACTGTGAAGATCAGGACAATAAACATACAATGATTGCTGCTCACAGGAACCAGACGGCCCCCTTGGTGTACAGGACAGTGCTAGAAGTGTAGAAATGCCTAGATGGGCGGGGATCAAAGAGGAGATCAGTGAAGGCATCACACAGCGCCTGGCATCTCAACCTCAAGGGGCGAAGTCTTTTGATGGATGGAGAAAGGAAGGTAAGCGGGTGGATGGAGGAGTAGGCCCAGGCTACATTGGTCATTGACTGTGGACACATTTGCCTACAGTCTGGTCATTTTTCTTTTCTATGAAGAGAACATTTAGTCACTTACTAACCTATAAATACTAATGTTGAATAACTACTATCGGGCAAGATTTTAAAAAACTGAAAAGTTTAAAAAATGTATTTAGTTAAAAAATAAAGTAAGTAAAATTCCAAGGTATCATGTGTTTCTTATCTCTGGTTTCTTTAGCAGTTGAGTGAGCAACTTACCCTGAACCACTTCTTCAGTCAGACTTTTTCCTGACGCTAAGCTCAGAGCTCTGGTGTATTTAGGGCTCGAGAGGCTTTCGAGGTCCACGTTTATTGCTTCGACCTGCTTCTCCTCTTTTCAGATACTAAAGGTCTTTGATTATGTGTCCATGCTAATTGCCCTAGCAGTGGGACTATATGTGGGGGAAAGCATTACTTTGCATTTTGAAGACTCGGCCTCTCCTAATTGAATGTCAAGGGCTCTGATGATGCCTCTTAACCCTCGGAGGAGAAGCATGTCTTCCTGCACCAGGTTTGTGTAGCTTTGCAACTGCAAGTACACAATTTTGAAGGCTCACCATGTAGGACTGTTCAACAGAGTGGGTGCCTCACCGTTTTTTGCTTGTATGGGGTGTGTGTGTGTGTGTGTGTGTGTGTGTGTGTGTTTCAGCCAGTTAGGAAGAGGTTATCACGGCAAGCATGCCACACTTGATATCTCCTTTTCAAACAGCTTTACTAAGTGGCTTCCTCGCAAGTCCCTTCAAAAGTGCCTACCAACTATTCTCTGGGACGATCAGATACCCTACAAATCTTGTTTTCAGTATAAACTCTTGTTTGGATGTGGGGTGCTTGGAAGGTGATCATTCATGGCCTTATTTGAAGTTCCATTATTTTAAGTTCATAAAATGAAGGCATTAATACTAAAAAGTTAGCACGGGTTGGTGCTCATCAAATTATCTATTATAATAAGTGCTGATCCCTTATAAACCAGCCTTGTGGACTAGACCACATAAAGGTTAAAATTGTGATTAGCCATCTTGAGAACTCTTTGAATACAGAAAACCAAAAGTATGTTGGATTCCTTTCATTCTTGGAGACATTGTTTGGTGTTTTATTCGGTGAGTACTTCCTAAATATATTTACAAAGGAGCCAGGCTCAGCATGTTGTCTGGAAGTGGTGGTGTATACACGGGCTCATGATCTGCTGTTAGAAATGTAAGCTGGGTGTGTGTGCACGTGGGTGTGTGGGTGTGCACTTTGGAACTAAAAGTGAGCACACATATTTCATATATGGGCACACATATATACAAATATGTAAATATATACATATATGTACACACACACACACATATGTATAGCACATATATCTTACCCTAAAATACCTCTAGTTTGACCAAGTTAGGATGATGTTTATCAGGTCTTTGATTTCATCACATAAAGTTGTAGTGGATTAAAGGTTGGTCAAAACATTTGCTAAGCAAACTGTTGATGGTGGGTCAACAAAAATAAAAGGAGGTCTATTTATTTGGACAACAATTGTATTTCATTGAATCTAAGATGTTATCAGTAGAATATATGCCATGAAGTGAAAAAAATTCTTCAAATTAAACTTTGGCATAAAGCTTCTATAGCTCTTGAATTTTATTTATACTTTAAAAAAATTTTTATTATTGAAGTTACTAAATTTGACTTACTGAAAGCACTCCTTTAGGTTTATGTGGACATAGATTTCTATCATTTAGAACTTTTGAACATTCATAGGAAGAAAAATATAAATTCAATAAATTAGTTAAAATAGTTTTAAATGACTTCAAATTCATATCTGGTCCTTCTGAGTCACAGGTCAATATCACATCTTTTTCAGAGTACAGGCCCTGGGCCATTAAGATCATCAGTAATGCAGCATGTTTTAAAAACTAACCCCACTACTGTCTGAGATTCTCTTCCAAGTAACTGGCACGTAGTCCTGCAAGTTTTGGTGTGTGCACGTAAGCAATGACTTCCATCACGATGGCCAAATTCCAACTTGTTACCATGTGAAGATGCGTATCTTAGAATCAGGATACGCAGTATGCTAAAAAACCTTTGAAGCGTATCCTATAGTTAAAAATTCTAGCGCAACTCCTCAAAGATAGGCTTTGTCTATCAGAAATCTCCAGAGTAAAGATAAGTACTAATTCTGCCAACATGTGACTGGGAGAAACCAGTAGTCTAGACGTTTCTCAAATTTTTGAGTGTGTCAGAATCAAGTGTCTTGTTAAAAGTGTTGATTCCTACGTCCATCCCCAACCCACCAAACTGGAATCCCTGGTTGTGTCATTTTGACATCAGGACACTGACACAGGTGGTCTGGGCAACCTGCTTTTTTTTTTTTTTTTTAGAGAGAGAGAGCATGCACATGAGGGGGACGGGGGTGACAGAGGGAGAGGGATGGAATTTTAAGCAGGCTCACACCCAGGACAGAGTCTGACTCAGGGCTTGATCTCAAGACCCTGAGATCATGACCTGAGCTGAAATCAAGAGTCGGGCTTAACCGACTGAAACACTCAGGCGCCCCAGGGCAAGTGTATTCTGATGCACACTGCCCTGATCCCTGTCTGAGCCACGCTTGGTATGCATTAAGCTCTCAGACCAAAGGCTTGGAGACTTTATGACTTTGTGGCAGCCAAAAGAAAGCAAGGCACTTAAAAAAAAAAAAAAAAGAAAGAAAGAAAGAAAAGAAGGTCATAATGTGATTCTTCACTGGGAGGATCCCAGGAAGAAAAGAGCCAAGATATTTTGACGCCAGATTAGAAAGTGAGTCAGAAACTGCCAATTCTCTATAAAATTATAAATACGGGGTTTGGAAGTTACACTTCTTGTTTATCTTCTTCTAGTGCTTACCTTGAAGTTTTTTTTTAAAAACATTCAGTTATTTATTCAATCCACATATCATGTAAAGACTAAGGCTTCTTCATCACTAGCCAAACTCTGATGATGAGTCTGGTGAGGGTGGTCCTCATTAATATTTTATTACATCATAAAAGGGGTCAGCTTAAGGTTAGGCCAAGGAAGTGCCATGTTACTAGAGAAGCAAAGTAGCAGAATCATTTCCTATGATTCGTGTGTTAATCAGAAACCCCAGCCTTTCCAATATTCCTAATGAAAGTTCCAAATGTCTTAGCAATAACTTCTAATGTGACTTTTTAAACCTAAGTTCTCTTATGTCAATAGTTCTAACATCTAAATGACTTCCAATGCCTAACAATTCTTTAGTCATTTAGGAAACTGGTGATTAAAAAAAAAAAAAAAAAGCAGAACAAAACAAAACAAAAGCCTCTTTTGGCCTACAAGAACAATTTATGAGCTTCTAGTCATCACATGCCAGGTTGGGGCAAAGAAGGTTATAAGGGAGAGGAAGTGGAGTCTTTCTTAGGGGAATGTGGATGCCTGGCCCTCATTCTGTGAATGAAGTGAAAGAAAATGTTATGCCATCTTGGGGAAGGTGAGGGGAATGGAGGAACGGGTGAGACCTGAGATTAGATCACCACAGGTTCATTTCCTTTCATGGTATATAATTTGTCTTCTGGAGCAAGTTCTACCATTTTACACTTGTGTGGTAGTTTAGAGTGGACAGCCTGTTTTCACACCTAACTTACCCTGTGAGCTTCCCAATTGGTCTTGTCTCACTGCGGCACCCGGTGCTTCTGGATGTGGCTTTATATTTGGAGGTGTAAGGACACCCTATGACTAGAATCTCTTGCAGATGAATTCATAGATTCAGAGCCCTGATTTGAGAAAGAGTTAGCTGTTAGAAAAACATGCCTGACTTTTCACATTAGGACCCGCCAGAATCGGGGGTAGAGAGAAGTGGGCAGATAGGTAGTAAGGGCTCCTCACATGTTCCCATGTATAAACTTTCTCTCTCAAAAAATTCCTGCAAAAGTGAATGCAAAGGTGAAGTTTCTAGATTTGGTCAAGGTTAAAAAACAACCGGGTCCATGCCTGCTTCCTCGGAGGACTCCACTGGACCCAGAGCGCTGGATATGGTAGCAAAGCTCTCTAAGGGGTACCCAGAGATCCAGGTTTTCAGCAGACATGGTGGGTGTCCTGTTTTAATCTTCTCAAACTGGCCCACACTCACTATTCTCGCAGAGCTATTTGCTATAAGCAACTGCAACTGCCTCCCAGCTGCCTGGAGACTCGACCTGCTGATTAAGATACATCAGAGAACCCCATGCAATTCACTTTACTTTTCTGGACAGGTGTAGTTGTTGGGTTTGTTTTTATTTTTAAGTAAGCTCTGCCCCCAACATGAGGCTTGAATTCATGACCCTGAGACCAAGAGTTGCATGCTCTACCAACTGAGCCAGCCAGGCACCCCTGAGCAGGTGTAGTTTTTAAAAGTTGCCTGTAACATCCAATCCCTGTTTACTATTAAAGTTGTCTTTATTAAAAATGAAAACTTACAGAACTGGAAAGATATTTCTTTGGGGATAATATTTGCTCCAAGACCTAAAATTATTTTTAAAGAATGAAGCAAATCTTTAGAAATTTAGATTCCTGATGATAATAGTGAGGATGACCCTTTTGGTCTTCTTAACTAATTACTGAGGTAGAGAGGAGAGATGAGGGGTCTAAGGTGTGCATCATGTGACTTGCCTAAGATGACATAGCTTCGTAGTGGCAGTGCTGTTTCTAGAATTCCTGCAAGTTGTTCCCAGGGCAGGAGGCTCTGGGAGGAGTCCCCAGAGCCTGTGACAGCTGACCTGACCCTGCTTTAAAAGTCAGTTTGGCAGATGTTTCATCAGGGTCCATCGGCAATGAGGAGCTCCCATGAACTTCTTCTTGGGGTGGGTGTGGTGCTGCCAGACCCAAGGCTGGGAGGTCAAGGGGACAAAGTTGGTCAGCTGTGCAAGAGCTGACATGATGGGACTCTGCTCAGACCCCATTCCATCCCCAGCTGCTTCTGCTCTCTCTGGAAACCTCTACCTCATTCCCCAAAAGAAGCACTCAGTTTCCAGCTCAGTTCAGTCTGTTCAAGAACCAGGGCCTCACTTTGCTTCCCCTGGGGAACACGTTGGTGCACATTTTAACTTACTACACTCTGAAAATGATTCTGGGAAACATCTTGGTCACGTTTACATGTTTACTAAGTACTGAGCTCTTGTTATGTGCTAGACCTTGCCCTAGGCACATGCAAAGTTGCCATCAGCTGGTGTCAAAGCAGAAAGACTTTCAGATGGAACCCAAAACAAAAACTGAACTAAACACAGTCTCGGGGCGCCTGGGTGGCTCAGTTGGTTAAGCGACTGCCTTCGGCTCAGGTCATGATCCTGGAGTCCCGGGATCGAGTCCCGCATCAGGCTCCCTGCTCGGCAGGGAGTCTGCTTCTCCCTCTGACCCTCTTCCCTCTCGTGCTATCTCTCATTCCCTCTCTCAAATAAATAAAATCTTAAAAAAAAAAAAATTTAAACACAGTCTCATGCACCTAAATTTCTCCACTTGCCCCTTGGAAATGTTTGCCTTCAAGGCTGCCTTCATAATTCAATTTAAATTAAACCTATCTGGGGTTACCTGGCTGGCTCAGTCAGTAGAGCATGGGACACTTGATCTCAGGGTTGTGAGTTCGAGCCTCATGTTTGATGTAGAGATTACTTTTAAAAAAATAACAATTAAAAAAAAAAAAAAAACCTATCTGGTAAGGAGGTTTGGGAGGAAGGCACAGTAAACATGGGACAATTTGACTTGACCATGAAGGTTTGGAATCCTTTCAGAGCCTTTCCCACTTTGCCTATCCAAAAGAAAATGCTGGGTATTTGGTTACAAGCAATCAGAATGTGCAAAATTAAACACAAATTGCCAGAGCACATTACCTAGGCTTATTTTCCTTCTTGGCATAATAGCAAGTTTAAGAAAAAAAAGTCATGATGGCAATTTAAATGAAAAAGGTGTACTGGGTTGAATAGTTATTCAGTTTTATTGTTTCTCCGGCTCCCATTGCAGAAAGCTACATGCTTTGGATCCCAAGATGATATGGTTTGACCCACTATAACTTGAACTTGTGTTTTCAGAGTTGTGAAAAGCTGGTGTGATTCCTTTTGGCCTTTCTTACTCCTTGGTTTGACACCTGATACACAGGCAGAGCAAGATTAGAGATTTGCCAGCTACAGGACAAAAGCAAGCCAACCAAGGTGGGCCTCATGCCCTCATCACCAACCACTTTGCCTTCACCTTAATTTCTTTTGTTACAAATTCCAGCTGTAGATTTTTTGTTTACTCATGCTCTGATTTCCTAACCCTGTGTGGCCATTGCTAACTTCCCTCATAAGAGTGGTTGAGTGGGATTCCTGATTGGGAAAGACAGAAATACAACTAGATATAAATCCCATAGGGATCGTGCTGGGACAAAGAGTTTTTGCTGGGTCTTGGAAGGAATGGAACGTTCCCCAAAAATGAGTCGTTAGGAACTACATGTTGAGAGACATCCACCACTTATGAACTCTGTTGAGCATATTTCCTCCACTCTTCTGGGCATGTGTTTTGGCTTACTATTATTGTGGATTTGGTACCCTCAAATTATATCTTCTCTCCATTTAGTTGTCCTTTACCACAAGTATTATTGATTTTCGGAAATGTAGACGATGGTTGTCCATGAGTTCCTCTTCTCCTTCCCCCACCACTTATGATATTGATCTGCAAGGCCTTTATTGTTTCTTCCTTAAACTCCTATAAAAGCTCAGAAGGTTCTTATGCTTTTATTATTTCTCTTTATTCACTGCCAACCTTATGATGATGATCTTTTAAAAATGAAGAATAGCCATCATTTAGTGAATGCATACTACGAGAGACACTTTCCACCCCTTCTTATCGATCCTCACAACGGCCTTATGAAGAGGGTGTTAATCCCACTGTACACAATGACAAAATGGAGGTTTAGAGATGTTAAACTAAGTTTCTTTTTTTTTTTTAAAGATTTTATTTATTTCTTTGACAGAGAGAGACACAGTGAGAGAGGGAACACAAGCAGGGGGAGTGGGAGAGGGAGAAGCAGGCTTCCTGGTAAGCAGGGAGTCTGATGCGGTGCTCGACCCCAGGACTCGGGGAACATGACCTGAGCCGAAGGCAAACGCTAACGACTGAGCCACCCAGGCGCCCCATAAGTTTCTGACCCTCTTAGGTAGGAAGTCATGGAGAACCGATTCAAATCCAGCACTGTCAGAATCCAAAATTTATAGCAAGACCAACATGTTGTACAGACTGGATCCTGCCCGTATGAAATAAGGGTGCATATAATGTTTTATAATTTGAATGAAATACTGGCCAACATTTAAAAATTCGGGTATTACATTTGAAAGTCTGGATTCCACCTTCCCTTAAAAAAAAAAAAAAATTGAAGATTGGGCCCAGTGGGCTCATATTCCTGCAAGCAGTAGCCAGACACTCCTAAGGAGGGCCACTTCCCTTAGTGGAGGCATGTGTTCTAAGGTGAACAGCTCCACTTCTTCCCACCTCCACCTTGTTTATCTCATCACTTTACCCACCTGGGCCACCAGATTGGTACCTGTATATGTTTGATTTTGCAATCCTTATTCCAGTCTCCAGGAACAATCTGTTTCAGGACTTGAGTCCTGGCTTCCCCATCTGCTAACTTTGTGTCCTTGGACTTAACCCTTCAAGGCCTCAGATTTCTCACCTCTACAGTGGGGATAAGAATAGTATCTACCTTTTGAGGTTGTTCGGAAAATTGCATAAGGTAATCCATATAAAGTGCTCTGCATGGTGTCTGGCACACAGTAAGATTTCTATAATAGTTAGGTATTACTGTTAACCATTATTCCAATTAACTACTCCTTCCTCAGAAAGTGGTGTTCAGTAGCCTTTTCCAAGGTCAACTTAAATTGTAAAGTAGGCCATCAGAACCATTAGCCATGGAAGCACTGCTGTGTTGTAATAGGCAACAGAGCGTGTGGTTTTGACATTAGACTGACTTGGCTCAAGTTCCGTCCCTGACATTATGGGGATGTGAGCTAATTATTTAAACTCATTCTGACTCAGTTTCCTCATTCATAAAATAGGCATGATAATAGTACCTACTTTGTGAGATTGTGGTGAGGAGCAGGTGAATTAATACATGTGAAATGTTTCCGAATGGTGATTGGCACATACTGTGCACTCAACGGGTGATACCCACTATTGAAAACAATAAATCAGAGCTTGCATTTGCCAAGCATGTGTTTGCTTCTGGGGAGATGCAGATAGACTATTTTGAATTGGATTGCATGGAAAATTGGGGAAATTGGAAGCTAAGACTCTTGCCTTGATTTCCTGCCCCCTCGATTCCCTGCATTCCAGATTCTGTTCCTTCTATCTTCCTAAAATTGCGTTTTTGAAGGCTCATCATCAAGTCCTGCCAAAGGCCTCAGCCTCATCTTCTAGTGGAGGTAAGAATTTCAGAGATCAACTAGCCTAACACTGTCAATTCTCAGAAGAGGACGTTGAGGCTGAGAGAAGTCCTGTGGCTTGTCCATAGCTAATTTGTGACAGACCAAGAGTCATCCATCAACTTCATTGGTTGAGTAGTTGCTAGATGACAGTGGGTTTACGTTGATTTTGATTTGATTAGTCGGGGGTGGGACTGGGGACCCAACACGCAGCTGGTGTAGGAGCTCTGCTCTCTCCTCTTTCACCTTGTTCTTTCTGCCCTACAATCCTTGCTCCGTGAGGTGCTGGTCCAGCTGATACTGTAAGAGGACTGCTCTGTCTTCCCCAGTGGGACCTAGGTCCCGTGACCCTCCATAGCTTGAAGACCCTGTTTCCGGACGGGTAATGTTTTCCCTTCCCTGTGACTTGCCTCTCTGGGCCACGTTCCGATTTCCCTGCTGGCTTACTTGTTTCCTTGGGCTGGCTGCCTTGTTTGGCGGTTTTTAGCGAGGGCTCTGATAGATGCCAGGAGTGAGGGGAAGAGCTCCGAATGGGCTCAGTCATTGGACAGGCAGACTCGGTGATGGATGAGCCCTCTCCCCAGGGAGTTTTGGGTCAGAAGAAGTCCAACTGATAAGTTTTTCCAGAACTGAGTAACCCAGAAACAGTGCCAGCAACATCTTACCTCTTTTTGTGGGTTTCGTACTGATTTAAAAGAAAATGCTCAGTTCCACATCTATCTAGAAATACAGCTCCATCCACGATAAACTTAGATACATGTGCTATGAATTGTTTTAGAGATAACATTTGAGGGGAGGGGTGGGAGGAAGGAAGAGAGGGGCCCTTAAAAAATCCCTTTCAAAATATTTTCTTTCTTCTAAGTATTGAAAAGGCACAATATAACCCTTTCTTCTTCCAAATGATCTCATAGCTATTTATTGAGGGGAAATACAAAATGTTTATTTATTTTGTTTAAAGGAGCTTCTTTCGTCCTGATGATTCACGTGGATATCATTTTCCTCCCCACTACAGAGGCTCTGAGACAAAGCCACAGCCCAAGTGATATGCCGGTGTCAGACCAATTCCTGTCCTGAAGGAGGGTATGCAACCTTCTATATTTCCCCTTCACAGACGTCCTTGAGCCCTTGAGACGGATGTGAGCGAGTTTCTCAGTGCTCATGCAAAACAACCATCTAAACATAACAGATGACATCAGCTTGGGCTTTTCAATTCCTGGATGGCAGCAGCGTGTTAATCCAGCCTTCATCCTGGATTTCATAAACTAAAACAAGAGAGCCTGGCAAGAGGACAGCGCTGCTGCTGGGTTGAGGAAATTGATGACGGGGAAGCATGCGGGCAACCCAGTGTATAAAACTCATAAACGTGTAGGCAGAGGCTCAGCTACCACTTTGGACAGCTGCTTCCCGCCAGCAAAGACCACGCCGTCCGCGGGAAGCCGAGCCAGAGCCCTCGGGGAAACATGAAGAGCCTCTTGCTGCTGGCCACACTCCTGGTCCCTGCGCACCTGGCGGCCGCCTGGAGCGCCAAGTATGCGGTGGACTGCCCCGAGCGCTGCGACAGCGCCCAGTGCAAAAGCAGCCTGCGCTGCAAGCGGACAGTGCTGGACGACTGCGGCTGCTGCCGGGTGTGCGCCGCAGGGCTGGGCGAGACCTGCTACCGCACCGTGTCGGCCATGGACGGCGTCAAGTGCGGCCCGGGGCTCAGGTGTCAGTTTTACAGTGAGGAGGATGACTTTGGTGACGAGTTCGGTATCTGCAAAGGTAAAGGGTGACCCCTTGCTTCTCCCTGCCCCCCCCGGGGGGTAGGAAGGGGAAGCACACTGAGGGCTTTTAGCCAGCATGGGAGGTGCGGAGGCTTTGCTGCGAAGGACAAGAGGGAAAATGCAGGTGGCTTAGGGACAAGGCCCCGCACAGGTGTTGTCACCGGGAGAGAGGGAGAGAAGGAGAACTCTGCAAAACAGCAACTGAAGCCAGTGTGCAGGAAAGCCCAGAAAGCAGTAGTGCATTTCACTCCTTATGTGTAGGAGATTTAAGAAAAAAGTTGCAATGAAAAATTGTGGGACCTCCCTTTCTGGAAAACTTTAGGAACTTGACAGGTAATCTGTTTGGATGGTTTAGGTGCTCTCTCTTCTACAACACAGTGATTACAGAGGTCTGCACTAGATAACCTCTAGGGGTGTCTAGCCCCGGGCTTAGTGATTCTTTGATCTTGAAAGGGTCCACGGGTTGGAGGGCATCTCTCAAGATCAAATATTTCTCATGAACACTAATGCACTTTGTGAAATAGGATGGGCTTAAGCCATCTAACAGAATGACTCACATTCTTGAAAGAGGGTACCTTGAAGTATAAAACAAACCCCATTCCACTTTATAAAGGTCAACTAGAAAAATAGCAGATGGTTTAAGACAAGTAAATATAACAGTAAAGAAAAATAAAAATTGGAAGTCTGTAAAGAATGAGAGTTTACAGACTTAAAGAAAAATGTCATTAGTTTGAAATCATAGCTAAACAATGTGGTTACACAGTTGTAGAATTTATTTCAGACTTAGTGACTGTAGTTTAAAATGTTTAGAATCAAAAGAATGGTAATTTTAAGATACTCTGTAAATGGATACCTCATGATCTCATCATTAAAAGTTATTATCAAGATGAAACACATATGCTATAGCCCCATTCATCAGTTTTATAATAAAAAGAAGCTTTTATAATGATTAAAGGGACTGGGAAATTTATTTCTTATATTTTCTTTCTTATTTCATTCTTATCTTCTATGTATTTCATACAGTTGTATGCTTTTAAGAATGATAATCATCCACCATTGAGACAGCCTCATTAATTCACCTACCTTTAGACAAATATTTTATAAATTAATTTACCCTTTAATCTACAATGTATACTAAAGATTAGGAATTAATGCTTGGACTATTAGGAGAATCTTATTTTTTGCTCAGTTTATTTTTATTTATAACCAGTGAAAGGTAGAATACTGAGGAACATTTTTTTGGTGAACATTCACAAACATTTAAGCTGACTAGGATCTATATTTTCTGTAAATTACAGGATTTCACATAAGGAAATTAGGGAGGAAATGGTCAATACAATCATACTTACGATATAGCAAGTATACGCAGTGGATTGCTTTTTCTCTTGGCATAAAAATCACCTCTATAAATGTGATTGTAAATGCTCTGTCATATATGGGTAAAATAACATTACAAGGCATCTGGGATCTTTAGCAGTTTAACATTCTACTGAATGACTGAGGTAGCTGTTAATGGGATAGATTTTTAAAATGTATTTAAAATTGTTCTTTTTGGCACGCTTCATATTACAAGCGAGTCTAGCTTCGAACATTTTTCTCTCTGCTGGAAATAGTGACCCTGTGTGAACCTCACCATCTCTACACAGAGACATTGAATTTTGCTGTAGGCAAACTCCCTCCTTCAGCTTTTTCACAGAACACTCATAGGAAAACTGTATACTTTAGCTGCACATCCAGATGTTTTCTAAATATTCAGATGTTTGGCATTATGCTGCCGACTTAACAGTCAGCCAGCCAACACGTATTTACTGAACACCTGCTATCCCCTCAGTGCTATTCAATACACTGGGGGTGGCAGTAGAAGTGTAACTAAGAACTTGGCTCAAGTTTTAGTTTTCGATATCACTAGACACACAGTCAAATCCCAATCCTGTGCGCTTTTCTGCAAGAGGCTTTTTAGGATCCTTTTTAAAGACGGTCTCTCCCAGCAGAGAGGCTAATGTTTAAAACCAGGCTCCGGGGCGCCTGTGTGGCTCAGTCGTTAGGCGTCTGCCTTCGGCTCAGGTCATGATCCCAGGGTCCTGAGATAGAGCCCCGTGTCGGGCTACTTGCTCCGCGGGAAGCCTGCTTCTCCCTCTCCCGCTCCCCCTGCTTGTGTTCCCTCTCTCGCTGTGTCTCTCTCTGTTAAATAAATAAATTAAATCTTTAAAAACAATTACAAAAAAAATAAAACCAGATGCCTCTGTAATCTGAAGAGTAATGGTAAGAAGAATCCTAAATCTCTTCCAAAAAATAAATTTCATTAACATCTACCTTGATCATTCTGTGGAATATTAGATTGCCAAGGGCTCAGCTGCTTCACTACTTGTTTCTTTCCCCATGTGTGATTGTATACTTATGAGAATATTCTCATGCCAAGAGAATAAATATTCTGCATCTATTCTGCTTGGTTGGTAAAGACCGGGTCATCAAAAAAAAAAAAAAAAAAAAAAAGACTGGGTCGTCTATGGAGATGCTGTTTATGTCATAAAGACCTTGCATTTGTAATAAATGGGTTTGTCCTCTTCTCAGTATCGCATGTTTTAGTCTAAGCATGAACACACTGAAGCTCTAAACGCTTCCAGATTTGTGGAGGTATACAGGTAAATTCTCAGCTCTCTTGTTCTTCTCAGCATGTTGCTTCATAGATTTGCAGGTTTTACTAGTAAATCCTCCTGACATCTGGGGGAGTTAGGTAAATTGTGCTGCCATTTCAACAGCGAAGGTAGTTGATCAGAGCCGGAGCGGACTGAGGATGGATCACTTCATGGAGAGCAGGCATGATACCCTTCTCAGCCCCTGGCTAGTGTGGATGGAGCCCTTTCCTATACATTTAAAATAGTACATTGTGAACACAGTGGATTCAAAGGCAGCATCACATCCTTCAAGCTCTTTGAGAAGCTGATGCATGTGTCTGTTCAATTGCCCACCTCACTGAGCTGTCACGAAGCCATCTAAGGAAACTATGAGAGCCTACCTGTCTATTGGTATCTAAGCAGAAAGGGAACAGAATTAAGGCTGGTCAAGGATGTTGGTTATGTGTAGCTGCCTTCAACTAAACTTCATGGCAGGCCACGACAGCGGAGGTGTCCAGGATCTGGTCTTACTGTGCGATTTCACATGTGTGACTGAAACTTCCAACTTCCAAAGCTTGGGGTTTTTTGAGAATTGGATTTTTGTCTGACAGTCAAGATTTGTGAGGCTTGTTCAGAATCTGGAGGCTTTGTGCACAGGGGCTGTGAGACCGGGCTCTTGTGCCCAAGGAGCGGCTCCCTCTCTAAACCTTCCCTTTGTCCTCAGACTGCCCCTACGGCACCTACGGGATGGAATGCCGGGAGACCTGCAACTGTCAGTCGGGCATATGTGACAGAGTCACCGGCAAGTGTCTGAAATTTCCCTTCTTCCAATATTCAGTAGCCAAGTCTTCGAACAGGAGATTTGTTTCTCACACAGGTAAGAATTGATTTCAGTGTAAACACTGGAAAAATAACCTCATTTTCAATTTGAATAACTTAAGAGATATAGATGAACAAGAATAAAGCATTGGTTTGAGTGATTTTGTTCTTTATTTTACTCAGGGGAAAGGGGTGGTGGTTGAGTTTGGGTTGCTGTTGCTTTTTTTTTTAAGATTTCAGTAATAATTTGGGAGGTTATACATTTTTCCATAAAGTTCACCCAGTTTTATGGAGAATAAATATGATTGATTACCAAAACACCTGTAATAAGAAAATAACCAAGATATACAAAGTTCTTCAAATTCTTCAGTGATCTGTTTTATATATGTACTAGACTAAGCTACTTCTGTCTCAAGTTCATGTAGAAAAAATACACTCAGGAATTTATCGGATAAGGTTTAAGAGCCAAGATAGAAAATATAGAACATTTCTTCTTCTTTTTTTTTAACAAAATGGGAGTATTTAAATGGAATATTTCCAAACATGCGTTTTTATGGCTTTTGGAGAGGCTAAGAGATAGTAACTGTGATTGAAATTTGGGAATTATCTCTAAGCCTTTGAACGAAACTGTAGTAATAGTCACATGATGCTTGTTCATGCATGTGTATTTCGTATCCAGGTTGTTAAAATGTGAGAAATACAACATATAAGAGAGTGCTATGGACATATTTGATTATCTTGTGGAATAAATGACCAGTATAGTAAAGCTTCACTAAATTGAAAGTAGCTCATTTAAAACAACATGTAGCCATAGAAACTGCTAATATCAACAAACTATGCAGTTCCCCGCCCCCAGCTTAGATATAAATAGTTGACAATCCAAGTCCATTTTATTTAGTTTTTGTTTCTGGGTTTTTGCGCTTCGAGTTAACTAAGATTTGAAATATTTGGCAAATGTACTTATTACCCAGCTTTACCTCCTTCTTACACATGGATACAGTTAAGTACTTTAAGAGGAAGAGGAAATACTGTACTTTTAAGTGAATTTTTATGTTGAAGTGTGGCTATGCCCTTAAACATTAATTTAAAATGAACCTTCCCCCCTTTTAAAGCTGTTAGGTAAGTATCTTTGTGAATATTTGACCTGGAAATTGAGATCATCATTAATATTTTAAGTACTTTTGACTTGTCCTATAGTCCTTGAAAAGCAAAATGGAAAAAGATTGAATTTTAAGTCCTAAAAAAAAAAATTTCGTAGTGAGGTGAAATTTACATAACATAAAATTAACCATTTTGAAGTGAACAGCTCAGTGGCAGTTAGGACATTAACAATGCTGCATAGCTGCCATTTCAGTCCAGTTCTAGAACATTCTCACCATCTCAAAATAAAACCTTACTATCCATTAAGCAGTTGCCCCCATTCCTCATAACCCACCCCGCAGCCCCTGGTAACCATCAATCTACTTTCTGAGACCCACACATTTTTTTAATGTTTTGATTACTTCAGTACAAGTTTGAAACCTATTGTCTTAGTACAGGTAGCTGTCTCAAACACTTGCATCTTCTTTTGTCTCATTTTGCTTTCTTAAAACTGCAGGCTACAGAGCACTTTGAAGAGCCACTTTTGTATTCCTCTTCATTCATTTATGTTTGCACATAAGCCTTTCCCACCAAGAGAGAATTGAATCCCTTGTGAATCTGGTGTTTGGGATGAATGTTTGGGAGGCCATGAGAGCTCCTTTGGAATAATCCTCAGGAAGGGAACACCCATCCCTCCCACTGCACACCCAACCACACGTCCTCTTCTTCACTGGACTTTTGTGAAGTCTCTTTCCCTTGAGCCTGTCACCCTCTGTCATTTGCGTGCAGATTTTGCAGATATCTTGACTACTGTATACAGATGCCTTGGACACAGATATTTTGCTGGCTGGAAGTTGCATTAGGGGTTACACCAAAAAAAATATTTCTATACCCAAATTAGGTATCAAGATTCTTAGTAGAAATTGATGGGGAAAGCATTTTCTGACCTAAGGTGTTTGCTTTCATTAGCTAACGGGGAACAAAAGATGATTACTAGTGTAATCTTGGTAACCCTTAGTCCGGTTCGGGCTGGAGAGCAGAATGTCCTAAAGGCCTTTGAGAGGCTGTGCAGGAGCTCCTCTGCTCAGTGGTGCACTCTCTCTGCTGGACTTGCCAGGGTGCATGTGCCACTGTTTATAGGAGGGGGCTTGGGGGCTCAGTCCTGCAATGGATTTCACATCACCTCTACGCAGATCTGTTTACAAAGCCTTTGTTAGTGGTTCCAAGGTTCATCCGCACAGGGATGTCCTTGAGGTCCTTTCCATACCCTGATGACATGAGCTTATCTTCTCTAGTTTTCTTCCTATTGGCTACGATATTCTTGGCAAGGGGGCTTCCTGCCTTCCTATTTCCATTTGTTGTTGTTGTTGTTGTTGTTGTTGTTGTGAGATTTCCAATTTTCTAGGCCTGGGAATTTGCAAGTGACTTTTTTTAAGGGAGGGGTAGGGACAGTAAGATCTGGAATATTTGATTACTTTGCACACATTCATCTGCCAGGCCACACTAACCATACAGCATGCCATATTAAGACATGCACTGTTGAAGCAAATATACCTCACTGCTCTTAGAAGCAGACAAATTTCACTTTGGAAAATTCTAAATATTATAAACTTTTCTGCAGAACAAGAGCTATCTTTATAAAAGTTCTGTCCTTTGATCTGCCATCTGCCTTCTGGAGCTACACAATAAGCTAATTCCTCTTCCATACCAGATAGTATGAAAATCTTACTTAGAGATCTACTTTTATGTTTGCTCATTCCGTAAATATTTATTAAGCACCT
This sequence comes from Zalophus californianus, assembly GCF_009762305.2. Lineage (NCBI taxonomy): Eukaryota > Metazoa > Chordata > Mammalia > Carnivora > Otariidae > Zalophus > Zalophus californianus. The sequence continues at coordinate 114,097,673 of NC_045599.1, forward strand.
ACTATGTTCCAGGCACTGTAGTTGCAGTGAACAAAACAAAGCCCCTGCCTTTTTGGAGCTGACATTCTTGTGGTGGAGTGAGATAACACACACACACACACACACACACACACACACACACACACAAAAGACAAGTGCATGTATAAAATAATGTCCAGTGATGATAGGTATATGAAGAGAAATCATTCAGGGGGTGGGAGGTGCCCCTCGACAGAGAGTGGGTGAATACAGTGAGCACAGACTCTTTGAATCTATTAAATATTTTATTGTACGTCCCTTGTCATATAAAAGTAAGATAAAACTGTTGTTCATCTTAGAGTTATAAACATCTGGACATGATTTGTATTCCTTCTAATTTCAGAGCATGACATGGCATCTGGAGACGGCAATTCTGTGAGAGAAGAACTCATAAAAGAGAATGCCCACTCTCCTGTAATGAAATGGTTAAATCCTCGCTGATCCCGGGTGGGATTTCTGAGAGAAGACTCTTATTTTAATGATCATTCAACACACAGCCAACATTTTAGGAACTGTCTAGATTATAGCATATGGACATGTGATATTGGGAGGCCAAGTGTGTGGGTCCGGAAAAAAAAAAGTAGGCTACTAACAATCCATAAAATGCATATGACTGAACACTCTTAGATATTTGTTAAGTATTTGAATGCATATAGATTTGTTAAATATGTGTTTATAGTAATACTGAAGAACTGAAAAAGCAATTTAGATAATCTTAATGTGGATGCAGATCAGCCAAAGAGAGAGCTAGCCAAAGCTGAAGACCAGAGTGAGTCCACATGTCCGTGACTCGGATGTACACTGATGTTGGGATACAGGATGGAGGGAGAGTTAGGAGTGAGAGAAGGTGGGGGCAGGGTGGGGAAGTATGATATTTAGGTCTTCTTTGTGGTAGCATCAATAGAATTTAGTTGTGCTTTTTATTTACTTGGGAAAAGTCAAAACAAAACAATCCCTGAAGGAAGTGGGATGTTTCAAGCTTGTGGGAGGTTGAGTAGCAACCTTGAACTGAGGCAGGTTTCAAAGGGCTGCTACTCGTCATGCCCAGGTTACCTTATCTGAAGGATGATTCTGGGGCAGGGGGCAAAAGTACACTCTCATAAATGGTTTTAAAGAATACCACCCCAGACTGAGAGAGCTAGGAAGTATTTTGTCCATTTGGAGGAGGTGTGAAGGTAAATATTTATATAATTTTGTAAAGAATTATGTTAGTATGAGTCATCCTCCATACCCATACTTATCACTTTGAGAAAATGAACAAAATACATGGTAAGTTTATTATTAATAATTATAGCAATATTAATAGTAATAAGCATAAGAAAAAACTAGAAAAAATTAGTCATTACGGATTTATAGAATGTCAGAAAATGAGCAACAGAAGAAATTTATTTAAAAGTAAGTGCAGTGACTTAGATGAGTTTCAGGTTTAAAGTAGGATACTTTTTTAAGAGGTTTGGAAAAGAGTCAATTTTCAGTAGGAAACGTCAACTTTAAAATATTGTTCATTTTCATATTTTTCTTTCCTTTAAAGTTGGTTGATAAGTGGAATTATGAGTACACTTGGGAGGACCTTAGCACAAACAGGACTGTTGTACTAGATTTTGTTAGGAAATATTTGCAAAAGTATTTTATTTGGAGCGAAGATTATTTAAGAATTATTTCACTATTTACCTATATTTTATTCTCAAAGTTTGCCAGCAGAGTTGTGAATGTGTGTGTGGGAGGATCTTTGAATGTAAGCTGAATAAGCTGTTAGGATATGTTTTAAAAGTCAAAGTTTATGATTGTTCAATAAAAAAAATAAGACCGCTGCTTTGAGTCCATTCATGACTGTGGAATCATTAAGTTATTTAAAAGATTCATCCAGTGAACAAGATATGCATATTAAAGGCAGGCTTCTCAACTGACTTTGTAAGCATTTTCTGTTAAAACATGAGGCTAGAATATTTATTTCTTTGCCTCACACATTTTTGGTCTCTTCATGCTTTACAGCTTCCTGAAAAGTAGGTTCCTATATATTAACCCATTCTATAGAGGCAAAAACAAAAGAACAAAAGAACCCTTCTGTTACTGTTTGAAGGTGCTTACACTTTACAAGACATAGGCAAAGACAAACTTTTCGGTGCCTATAAAAGAAGAGAGTAGCATTCAGCTTTGCAGCTTGAGAGCATCAAATCCAAGAACAGGATAGGTTCATTCAGCCTTATGATGGGCAAATTAGGAAAACATTTACATGAATTGACACAATACTGAAAAAAATTTGTCTGTATTAGTAAAAACGTCAATTTGCCTGATTTAATCTTTTTCCTTCTTTAAGTTGGAAGAAACGATGTGAATGAGATAAAAATTTATATCAACGTAAGATACTCATATTACTACTAAATCAAAACAACACACTGAAAAATCTTTACTTCTACCAGCGTGCAGTGAGGTTCAGGACATGCCATCAGAGAGTGAGGTTACTTAAAGATCCCCTGACTTGGCCTAAAGCATAGGCCGCAGCCCAAATGTCCCCTTGGGGAAGGATGGACAGTGGAACATGAGCTGGACCAGGGCAGGACTTGCCTGTGCCCATGCTCTACAGCATGGGAGACCATGGGCAATGCAATCGAACAAAGGTGGGCTCATCCGCTCTCAGGTGCGGGCATGTTTTCGAGCTCTCCAGCTTCCTGGTACTGAGACCTCCTTGTGCTTTTCACAGCAAATGCTACTCCCTGTCTATCCCAAATTGCTCTGTAGCCTTCTGACTCTATTCTTCAAAGCAGCGATTCCAAAATCTTTGGATTTTGCGCTTTTTGATTGCAATATCTTTGAGCATGCAATTTTAAACTGTATAAATAGCATAGGATTAATGCACTATGTTCATTATAAAACATATACTCAAAGTAGAAATTTTTAAGGGATAAAAATAAATATGAATAGAAGTTCTGAGATTTTTTTTTTTTTCCTGCACCCCTACGGACTATCCTGGGAAACACTGGAGAAGTAAAAGAAAATGCTGTATGTCAGTGGTCTCCAGTGAGGCACGACCTCATTTGATATTGAAGAGAAACCAATCTGGCACATGTTCCACAAAATAAAGATTTATGGAATGCATGGATTAATGGATGGATGGGTGGATGGATGGATGGATGAGTGGATGGATGGATGAGTGGATGGATGAGTGGATGGATGAGTGGATGGATGGATGAGTGGATGAATGAGTGGATGGATGAGTGGATGGATGGATGAGTGAAAGGATGGATGGGTAGATAGTTGGATAGAAGGATGTTTGGGAAGAAAGATGGGTGAATGGATGGGTGAGTGGATGTCTGGAGGAACAAATGAAGAAAGGAATGAATGAATGAATGAATGAACGAAGCAGGTGACAGGCCTGTCACCAGCAGAGCAGATAGAGCACATGGCCTCTCATCCCTTTCACCTGCCGGCTCCCATCTCCCCAATGGCTATTTATCCTGCCTATCGGGACCTGAGATTGAAAAAAGTGGGGGCATATGTGAGAGGCAGTGAATCTGACAGATAGCGTTGTCCAGGGCAACAGAAACAGGGAGTGCTTCTCCATCAGGCAGTGGGGATATCACCCATAGTAATGAAAAGTGTAAGGTAATTTTAGTGGTAGCCAGATTGAGTTGTCATTTTCAGTGAAAAGCAACTGGGGAGGACTATTGTTTCCATCCCGTATTTCATTCTTTTCCTTTATCCTGAGGTCCCCCAGAGTAAAGGATCTGTAGATGTAATTCAACATCACATAGATACTTGGAGGGAAAATTGATTACTTCTGATCACCCAGAGTTGGCGTTAATCATTAAACTAAGGCCTGGCTTTAAAAGGGTGCACATCATAGACCAGCGACTCTCTAAGTTTATTATGCATTAGAATTATCTGGAGGCCTTGTTAAAACACAAATTGCTGATTTGGTATGTCTGAGATGAGGCCCAAGGATTTTCCATTTTAACAAGTTCCCAGGCGATGCAGATGCTGCTGGTCCAGGGACTGTGCTTGGAGAATCACTGTTAAAGGGAGATCTAGACTTGCCTAGAAAGGAGTAAACTAAGGAGTGATCAAAACCAGTCATTGCTGACCTTATGAAAGAATGCACTACAATACTTCTTAACCAGTTGGTTCATTCACCTTATTTTTGTTGTTTAAAGATACTTAACTACTTAAGCAACTGCAGGGGTTGAAAAATATCAGAGAAACTTTAAATTGTGGGGACTTGTCAGGGACAAATAGAAAACTATCAAAGGAGGCTGTAGATGGAAGAACCAGAGAATTAGGAAATGGTCAAGGGGTATGTGGTCTCATAGGAAGAAAGGCATTCAAGAAGGGTGATCAGGGGTGCCATGTGTCATGAAGGGATCAGGCAGAGCTAAAGAGCCCTCAGGAGGCCCCTGATGACCACAGGAGAGCAGTGTCCATGGAGAGGTCAGGGTGGAAGCCTGAATGAAGGGTGCTGAAAACTGCATGGCAGGTGAGCATTTTTCTAGAAGGTCATCTGGGAAGGATGGAAGGGCAGTTAGCCTGCAACTAAAGAGGAGAGAACGTAGATCCTAGGAGAGTATTTCTTTCTTTCTGTTCCTCCAAGATTAGGGAGAATCCATTTGGAAGCAATGATAGAGTCTGATGTGTTTGTATTAATCCAGGTTATACAATTCCATTTATACAGATTCTTGTGACATAACTCTCACAGAATAGATGTGTCTATACATTTTCCAGCCATCTAGAAAATATAGAAGTACATAGAAAGCCGAAATATTGGAGTTGAGGAGAGGGGCCCGAAGAATTCTAGTCTAAACCTTTTCTTTCACAGATGAAAACACCTAGACCCAAATAAATTTGGTGATAAAACCTTGTGTATGGTGGTGAAAACTACTTACCACTGTATCACTTTTAGCCATTCAATTTTTTTAAATGAAAACATTCAAATCTGTAGTTTACCTACCACATAGTTAAAAAATATATATCCATCTATCCATCTGTATATGTATGAAGTTTTGAAAAGTATACGTCTTTCATACAAAAATTCTATTTTTATGAATTTATTCTAAGGAAATAATTTCTGAGTGCATGAAAACGTGTATACAAAAACCAGTGGCAATGTTTTTATACTATCGAAAAATTGTAAGCAATCTGAAAAGGCCAATGGTAGCATATTTGTTAAGGAAATGACAGTGTAGCCAAGAACTGACTATGCTCTAGCCATTGCAAATGATGAAGTGTGCTTAGAGTGACTGACAGATCGCGTTCACTCCAAAGCGGAAGGTGACAATGTAATCAGAGCCGGGAGTCGGTCGGGGAGTGTGGCTGCCGAAATGCAACCAGGGCGCCGACTACTAGATTTTCATGAGTCCCTCTCCCCAGTGTGAAAGCAGCTATTTTTGAAGTGATAGCTTTATCAGGTTTCCCTGAAACATTTCCTTTAGTTTTCACACAAACAATCCTCTTTTTGTGTTTCTAGCTTATTGGTCTACAGTGAATATTTAATTCATTTTTGCAACAGTGATAACTGGCACAAACAGATTCAAGAACAAATGTAACAGACTCCGAGCTTTGATTTCAACTGGTAGAAATGCAAGTGTGCAGGTGCATCCCCCAGGGAGGCCCGTGTGCCTGCCTCCTTGCCTGTACACCATGGACACATCAATAGTTGAATGGTGTCGGGAGAGAAGGGGGACGCATGGTGATCTCAATGAGATGATAAAGGGGAGGTTGCTAAAGAGCACTTGTACTGTATGTTAGGTGGAAAAAAGCGTGCTACGATGCCATAGGAATAATCTCATTTTTGTGAAAAAATCTGTAAATGGATATAAATGGAGGTATTAATAGGAATGCTTACCTTATTCTTTATATTTTCAGCTATATTCTGAAATCTTTGCCATTAGTTTTATAATTGGGAAAAAGAATAAAGCTCTCTCCACTTTTGGAAAGGTAAACTGTAGCAAATTCAAGCAAGTGCAAATGAATTCATGGTTTATTGCATATATGGTGGCTAAAGAACATAATCTTATATTTCAGTAGTTTTGAGATGTACTGTGTCATTTTGGCACTTGGTTAGATATAGAAATAAGATTTCAAACCAAGTAAATGTTGAGAACTGTAATTTTCTTGTAAATCCTAGAAAGGCTACAAAGCACATTAGCACATTATACTTCTCTTCCGGAAAAAAGTCTTAGGTCCAACAGAAGCAAAGCCAGTCAATCCTTAGTAAGTATCGATGAAGGTCTCTGGATTGTAAAGTACACAGTTCAGATTACAATATACCTACAGCACCTATGCACAGAAATGCTATCTGCTTAAGCTGGTGGTTAGGCCACCAGGGTTTTTAGAGTATTTCCTGACACCTGTGAAGTTGGTAAATATTTCCTGTTTTTGTTGTGTCTAGAGAAAACAGGAATTTACAACTTGGAAGTGATTATTAAACAAACGTTGTAAACGATGTCTCCATAGGCACTTCCCTGGCATAAAGCTTCATTTTCTTCAAATCTATCATAACATATTTCTCTTAAGGGAAAAATGTAATTGTCATGCTAATCTGACAGCTAACTGAATGGTAGAAGACAAACCTTATAACCAGGAGGAATGGCACCTATCTTAGTCACGCCGTGTGTACTATGCATTTTCAGAATTTAAATATAAATTCAATCATAAGCCTTTAAAAGTAAGCAAAAGTGAGCAAGTGAACAGTGAATTCCCATTGGTGGATCTGTGCTAACCACACATAGTTAGCCTATTTGAAAAATATTTTTGATTATCTCAAGTAGTGTGGAAGGACCCTAGAGTTTTTGAGTCAAAGGGAGTCAGGATTAACTCATTGCAATATTCACTAGTTATTGACTTGGGTTTGTTATTTATACATGCCGCCCCTTAGGGTCCTCTGCAAAAAGTTTGGGTAATGTCTCAGGGGCCAAGTTGTAAGAACCTTTGCACATGTTCTCTGTATGCCATTTTATCCTATCATTGTGTCTGGCACGTACTAAGTTTTCCAAGAAATGGCAGACAATTTAAAGTTTTGTCATATAAGCCAACTTTATTTTTTTTGTATTTCAAATGTCCATTAATTGCAACAAGACTGAAATATTTCAAATATTTTAAATGCTCCATTAAAGATGGATAGAGAGTGAAGAAAATTGGCTGACTCCTTAACACGCTTGAAGATGTCCGTAAAGGGTAAATAACAAATGAGTGAAATTCGATCAATATCATTTGAAACTCTCTCACAATTCTACAAAAGAAGTGACTATTTTTAAAGAACAAATAATAGCGTTCTATTTAAATCTCCAAACAATTATTAGCATGCTCCTGAAAAAAAAAGGTACAATGCTCCAGGAGAATGCAAGGGAGCCCTACAGATGTGGTACACTTCCCTGTGTGTTATTTTTAGTTTTCTATTCCTGCCTTTTATTTTGGGACATGGCCCGCTTCCTTTGTAGTTTCCCCTTAACTTGATCATACCTTTCTTTCTTATATAATGCATTTTAAGCGGCCTTTTTTTTTTTCACCTCTCAAAGGAAACTCAAGGAATGTTGGCCAGCTCAGAAACCCCTGCTAGTCTTGGCAGCAGCCAAGTTCTTGGTTTGAAAACAACCTTGGAAACCCAGGATCATGGTTGACTCTCTAGTTATTTAATGAATCGGAGCTATGGAGGCATCTGAGACCGGAGATCAGTGGATTTTGAATACCATTTTCCTGAAATTGTTTCATGGCCTCGAACACCAGAGGGACTGGAAAATGGACTCATTTTTTGTTAGATTTATACAAAAGCAAAATCCAGTTTACAAAATGAGGAGAAGGTCCAGTAAGTGTACTACAGGGCTCTTTCACCTTTTACCTATACAGTCTGCTTGGAGGAGCATTCACTCTGCACAGGTCAACGGAAGCAGGGTGAGCAGATGAGAAGGTGTGGTCCCCATCTTTAAAGAGCCTTGTGCAGATGGGACAGACAGAACTGAAACACACAGGTGCCCAATTCAATCGTGTGTCATAGCTTCTGATTCTTTGGTTGGAAACAACACAAAACAAAACAACGGAAAAACTGACTTTGGCCAATTTCAACATAAATGCAATGTATTTGTAGGATGGGGGTGCCTCAAAAAATGGGACAATACACCTGCTGAATCCATTGATTTGGAGGATGCAGGGCAGCTGGGGAGGTGCCGATGCCAGGAGCAAATAGACATTACACTGGGGTGCTGCTAGGACAAAGAGCCACAGTCATTTTGTTCATATCCCAGTGCTTCTCGATCCTTCCAAGCCTCTCTGAAACTCCTTTTTTTGGGATGTTATCCTCTGACCTTATCGCCCACTGTAATGAATAGCTCAGTTGTGACAAACATTCTTCCTTTGTAGTTGGATTTCATTTTTGGATGTAGCCAAAGCTGTTCAGAGCCCAGTCTGGCCAGTAAGATGTTGATCAATTTGGGCAGTGCCATTTTGGTGAAAAACAAGTTGCATAAGATTAACAAGAAACAAGTTAGGAGTAAAATTTGGGCAGGAAGGAGTACCATAGAGAACCAAGAAACTCCTCCGTGGTTTTGGGGATTTAGGACATAGGGGCCCCCTGGAGGTCATTTGTGTCATTGGTGCTTTTGGGAGAAGCACCGAATGTGTTACTCAAGCATTTTTGCAGGTTGGTTGAAGCTTAGTGTTGGATGGAGCAGAGGCATGGCTAAGGTTCAGATCGGTCCAGGAAGGGGGCAAGGGCTATGGTGTTGGTGACAGGAAATCATCACAATTTGACAGGTCTCTTTACCTATGCTAGAGTCTGAGCAATGCTTTCTTATTTTTTTTCTTAAATGACTTTGATATCAAAGACAAAAACATTATTATTCACAATCGCTTTAAGGCAAAATTGTCTTTTTAAAAATCCAGTTATTTAACATCAATGAGTTTTTGTTCTTCATCTTGAAGTATGACTTTTAAAAACCTTCTTCCCTTCAATCCTACCCAAATGGCTGCAATTTATGCTCAAACAGTGGAGGTGCAAGGTTCCTCTTAACCCTATCTAAGATCATTGTCACTCATTGTAAAGTACCTCCTCTGGTCAGCGTTGCCTTCTTTTATTTGTGCAGTTATTTTGTCAGGCAATAAGGAATGTATGGACCCAGCAATTCTACTTCTGGGCATTTATCCAAAGAAAATGAAAACACTAAAAAGTCCAAAAGATATATGGACTCCTGGGTACACTGCAGCATTATCTACTTAGCCAAGACATGAAAACAACCTAAGTTGTTTTCCAGTTCCTGGATGGATGACTAGATAAAGAAATTGTGATATACAAACACACACACACACACACACACACACACACACACACACAAACACACGCTCACACTAGAATATTATTCAGTGATAAAAAAAGAAAATTTTGCCATTTATAACAACATGGATGGCATGGATGGATCTTGAAGACATTATACTAAGTAAAGTAAGTCAGACAGAGAAAGACAAATACTAAATGATCTCACTTATTTGTGGAATTTAAAGAACAAAACAAAAACAAAAAACCAAACTCACAGATACAGAGAACAGATTGGTGATTGCCAGAGGTGGAGGTGGAAAGTGGGCAAAAGGTATAATGGATATATAAACATAACATATAAGTATATTATATATATTATAAATATATAGATATATTATATTTATATAATATAAAGGATGAAGGTGGTCAAATGTATAAACTTCTAGTTATAAAGAAATAAGTCATAGGGATAAACACACAGCACAGTGACTTTAGTTAATAACACTGTATTGCATCTTTGAAAGTTGCTAAGAGAGTAGATTCTAAAAGTTCTCATCACAAGAAAAATAAACTTGTAACTAGGTATGGTGATGGATGTTAACTAGCGTTACTGTGGTGATTGTGTCACCATGTATGCAAACATGACACCAATATAATGTTATATGTCAATTATGTCCCATGAACTATGTTTATTTGTTCCTATTATAGCAAGATTAACACTCCGTTTTCAGAGACAAGGAGGTTTTAATGGATGGGAAGGTTATTGCTAGATTTATATGCTTCCATCTTGATAGGTTGGAGCCTGCACTGGTACGTCAGGGCTGTAATTCTGAAATTGTGAAATTCAGGATAAACGTGAATTTTGACTGCTCCATGGGTGAACACTCAGATGGGAAAAGCTGCACCAGGTGTTTTCGCCTCTTCCAGCCTGCTTTCTTTCCCTTGAGTGCTGCCCTCACGGAGTTTTTAAGTGTTTTGAAGTAAGGAGAAAAGGGAAAGAGGGAGCCAGCGGCCCTGGGAAGAAAGCGTCCAAGGGCACTGGGTGAAACCTTCTCAGACAGCCTGTTTAGCTGTCTCCTGACGGACAAAGGGGCTGGAATGTGAGTGGCTTTGGGGTTTCTTCTTTGAGGACATTTTCTGTGTCTTTTGGAATGACACACCTTGGCTGCTATGAAGTGAACTCCACTCGTTGCGCTGTGGGAAAAGTTTTTCCTGTAATGACTCAAAAACATGGGCTTGTTATTCTGAAAAAGCAGAGCACATCCTCATTCCACACAAACAATGTGACACAGACCTGGAGCCGGGCCAAGGTTTTCTATGAATAGAACTTCGCAAAGAGAGTGTTAGAAACACTTTGGATTCGCATGGCAATCCTGGCTGCCTGATCCCAGCAAAGGAAATGATATACCTGCTCTTCAAAGGTGGAAATTAAAAGGATTCCCTCTTGAACTCCCACACATCACTGGACCAGGGCTTCCTGGTTAGTTCCTGTAGATGTCTATACAGTTGAGACAATGCTGGTGGCTGCCATGAGAGGCATTTGCTTTTGAGTTGCATTTCGAGAAATAAGATGGGTTTCAGCAGAGAGAGCACACAGAAACGAGATGCCCCGGGAGCAGTGGATGGTGTCAGACAGGGAAGGGCCATCTGGTCTGGCCTGCACTGTGTTCTGCAAAGTCTATGTTTTGGTCTAGGCTTTTCTGATAACAAGAAACAAATCCGATGAAAAGGGCTCATGTTAAAAAAAGGGGGAGCGTTATTGTAAGGATATAGAAATCTTATAAAGTATGCTGGCCCTATGGGAATTGAGTAGGTATCTGGAGTAGAGACAACTCCTCTCTCTCCTCTGTGGTCAGTATTCTTGCAATTTTGTTCCTAATCTTGTTTGACTCTTTATACTTGGTCCATTCCCCTTTCTGTCATTTGGCCTCTTCTGGTTAACCATAACATAATACCAGCAGTGGCTAACGCTTGCTGCATGTTTATTCTGCACAAGCCATGTTCTAAGAGCGTTTCATGTATTAATTCGTGTAGTCTTTCACAACAACCCATGAGGCCAGTACTACTTTTATACCCATTTTTCAATTGAGTACACTGAGGCATAGCAAGGTAGAGTAGCTTGCCCAGGATCACACAGCTAATATGGACAGAACTGCGTCTCAAACTCAGGCAGTCTGGCCCTGTTGTGACTCCTCTATGACTTTGGCTTGCATAAGTCATTGCCATGTTTGGGCAGTAATTCCTATCTTCGCCCTACATCAACTTTTTTTATTTCTAGAGCTCCAATACTCTGGTTGACTGTAGCACAGTCTCAGGGTATATTAGTACAAATTTGTGAAAGAAAAATTCTGCTTGGTCACAGGCCAATCAGTTCACATTTTTATTTAAAAAAAAAAAATGTATCTATCATAACTCTTTGGATCTTCTAACTGGGAAGCCCAGAAAGTGGGTCTTGCTAGCTTCAGGCATGGCTTAATCCAGGGGCTAAACTTACATAATCAGGATTCTATCTCCCTCCCCATCTCTCAGGAGCAGGGGGTCTGGGGTTGCCCATTTAATGAAGCAACTCCAGAAATTCCCCAATTAATTATAGCAGAAAAGTCCCAGGAGGTGCCTTGGTGGGATAGTCTGAGTGACCGGGCCAGGGTTGGGAGTGTCAATGGAAGAATCTTCCATAGTTGCAATGAGTTATACCTGCAGGTGAGATGGGGAATAGTTTACATGCTACTAAATGAATTTAGGATCTGAAGGACTGGAGCCAAGAGGAAGTCTCTAGTAAGAGGGTATGGGTGGGGCCATGGGTTAAAACATGGCTCACACAGTTGGCATTGAGACAACCAAATAGATGAGTTCTGGGAAGCATATTGCAGTACCTGGCCTTAAGAGAAAGAAACACTTAGGTGCCAAGGACGTGAATCTGGTCCTGGTTGCACAACTAACTAGGTGTATGACATTCAGCAGGTAACTGGATCTCTCTGAGCCACCGTCTCCTCATCTGTAAAATGAGGGGCTTCACTGATTGACCTCTGAGACCCTTTTCTATTATTCTGCCTTAAAATCTTGAATTAGACTTTGATCTTTGGGGCTGTAGTGATTCATCTCATTGCTCAAGATGTTCGAGAATAAAAAGACTGAGTCCAGGGAGGAAGTGTGTATATGGGTAGATCCATGAGCATACTGCATAATTCACTGCCCATATAACACAATTTGAAGACACCAGAATTGTTACCTGTCCTCAAATTTCTCCCGGTCTAGCAAAGTGCCTGAAACTCCAGTAATGATACATTTTTAGGTTTGGGATCAGAGACCCGAGTTATTTGCCAATGTGATTGTCCAGCTCTCTCTAATCACACTGGCTTTAAGGCATCTTGTTCTCTTGCCCATAATGTCTCAACTCCCATCCTCTGCTGAGTTAACTCTTAGTCATTCTTCAAATTTCAATGCAATTGTCCACTTTTTAGGGAAACATTCCCTGGATTCCTAGACTTGGCTAAGTTCCTGTCTGATACCAACCAGCATCTCTGCAGGCATCGGCAGCAGCTACAATTAGCTATCAACTAGGCACACACCAGTTCTTTTCATGAGATTATAAGCTCCATGAAGATACACATTGCATCTCATTGTTTTTATTCACTATTTATCTCTAGGAAGTACATAGTGCTTGGCATCTAGTAGGGACTCAATAAGTATTCGTTAAATGTTTAGTTTTAAGGCAGCTTGCTTCATCAGGAAAAATTGCATATAGCAAAGTTTCCCTTCTCGTGCATTTTTCTTCAACTTACGTTTTACAAATGTTGTCTGTGATTGACTAAGAGCAGTCATGGGTGAGGAAAGAAGGTCCCAGAACTCCCGCTCTTTCATTTAGTCAGGAGATAGCAAATGTGATCAGGCTTTTCTTCCTTGACATTTACCCTCTCAATATAAACCCTTAAAACCAAACATCATGTAGGACCCAAAGCCTCTCTTAAGAGACCCCAAGCTCAACCCTCATTTGGCAAGATGTGAGAACAAACTTGCCTCTCCTGGAGAAGGCTGAATTCACATACCCAGGGCATGTTCCTTGTTAACGAGTGTTCAGTGATCAAAGATAGAGCTTGGTCAGTTCTGAGACTGGCAATGAGAGATGGAGCAGAGCCATCTTGTATTCCACACATCTCTTCACTATGCAAGAAAGACTGTCACTTCCATGGATCCTTGATACCTGGGCTGTGCCATCTAAAGAACAGACGTGAAAGCAAAATAGGATGCTAACTCTTTAATTTGCCTCACTGCCTTCCATTCTCCTCAGGATCCAGGAGGACATCAGGTCTGACTGTGTGGTCTTGACAAATCTGCAGAGATAGTCATGGCTCTGGAAAGCAATGAGAGAGGTAACGTGGAGAGTGTTGAGAGGAAGCGTGGAGGGCCATCCACAGCTAGGAAGGATGAATACAGTTGTGCAGGTCTGTGGTGGGAACTCCAGTGCTGTCCAGAGACTCCTTCTGGAATGGAGGACCTACGGCCCATTTGCTGGGAGTGCTGCCAGGAGGCAGATGCCCTCAGCTGTCAGCTTCCAGCCTTGCCTCTGCTGAAGAGAGTCTTTCTGAGGGGCTGTCTGCATCCACAGACTAACCAATCCAAGGTCTAAAGACCCAGTCCCAGTGCCCCACTTGCTATAGCTCTTAATGGTATTTCAGGTTCAAAAATTTTAGCAGGGTTCCCTGAAGTTTCCATGCGGACTCCGTGACAGCTCAGGTTTCCATCTGTCCAATCCTGTTCCCTTTCCCTTCCCTTCCCTTCCCTTCCCTTCCACTGGTGTTGCTCCAAGAGAACTCCCTAACAAACCACCTGCACAATCATTTCGATCTCAGAGTTGGCTTTATAGGGAATTCAACCGGGGACAAGGACCCAGCCTGGAGGGTTAGTGGGGGTTTCCACACAGCCTAAGTTCGCTCACCAAGGTGCACGTGCCCTTTTATGATCATCTGCCCTGTGGGAACCTTCTTTGAAACTCTTCTGCCTGAAGGGAATACCTTTGTGTAATTCATCAGCTGGGAAGAGCCACCTTTATAATTCATCTGCCTAGTTGGTAATCTTTTGAAATTTGCATTAAACCACTGGAAAGTGTTTTTGCTTACCCAAGCTCTTTATTACCGGGCCTGTTCCTTAAGTTCAGATAAACTATAAAAAAGATAAAAATATTTCTGGGAAAAAAATCAAGGAGGAAGTGAAATATACTGTCTTGAATTTGAGGAAAAAACTAAAAGGAAATTCCATAGGTAGTTCTTCAAGGCTCAGGTCCTTGGGATTTTATTAATATGAAGGAGAAAAATGCAAAACGGAAATCACATTTCAGATTTAAAGGCAACTCCTCAGGTGGCAGGAAAATGGCTGAGGAATCATTGCTGCTTGCTATTTAGGCACAATCAAAAAATATTTTTTTGTGTTGTGTGGCATCTCCTGGGCATTGCGATAGCTCACCACTATACCCATGGGCTCTTGGCAAACAATAGACAGGAACCAGAGAAAAGGCACAATTCCATCAGGACTACTTAAATTTAATTTTAGGCCAAGTAAAAGAAACTCTAGATGGAATATCCAAAGTGACCACATAGTAAAAATAGAAAAAATTCCTTTGTACGTAGGACTTGGGACAATGAGTTAGGTTTGAAGAGTTGCCTTGAATTATTGTTTGTATGTGTCACTACCCTGAATAGAATGTAAGCTCCTTAAAGACAAGAGAAGGTCATTTTGTATCCTTGATAAGCCTGGTCCAGCATTTCACATATGTTAAGAGGAGCAATCGAGTGCTTAGTTGTGAATGAATGGATGAAGGAACGCATGAACCAGCCCTACTGATCAACCCTGGTCTTTCACAAGATGCTTTTTCACTGATTTATTCATTCAATAAATGTACTAGCTGCTTTCTATAAACCGGGTCCTGGATCTACAAAAGGAGCTCACAGTTCAGAAGAAGGGCAGACTATTTTACAGAGGACAATATGTTGGGCTAAGCTCTGAAGTAAGGTGTGTCCTGGTCTATCAGGGCCTCAGAGAAACATCTCAGGAAAGGTAAACTGAGATTTGTAGGGGTTTGCTGAAGAGCCATGTAGGTCAAGGATGGCAGAGAGAACAATGTATGCAAAGGCCTGGAGGTTTGTGAGATCATGGCACACATGAGGAATTTGAAGTAATTCTGTGACTAATGTATCTAGGGGATGGAGAAATTTAAGATGTAGCTGTCAAGGCAGACTCCAGACAGATAGTGCAAGGTCTTTAGTGCCATATATAGGGAGTTGATTTTCTCCTGGAACAAACAAGTAGAAGCTGAGCACAGTTCTGTGCACAATTGTATAATGATGAATTCAATTCTGTATGTGTATACCAGGGTAACAAACACAGAACAACAGGTGGAAAAGTGTTCTCTTAGCTTTTTCAAGGTAGATGTAGTCCAGTAATGAAACAATGAGGATGGTAAGTACCACGAGCAGGAAATTTGACCTGTCAGGCTATTTATTATGTTGTGGGATGACCTCACATGCAGACTTGGATAAACACAAATAATATCCTTACATGGATAGAGAATTCCCAGTAAAGTTCTTCTAAACGTAACACCGTATGGATCCCTACACTGGACTAGGAGATGGGCAGAGACAGTGATATTCTAGATTCCCCAGCAGAGAGTGAAATGGCAGATCTAAAGACATGCAGTGATCCACGGCAGATACCTTCTTTCTGTAGAAATTATGGCTGCCGGAAGTGATCCATTTACTGGAAAGGCAGAGATCTGCAGGTGGGACTTTCCACACTATTAGTTAATCATTTCTGTGGAAACGTGGCCCTGGGCTAGCAGACCCACTGAGGAACAAACCTAAATAGGAGGTATGGCAGGGTAAGGTGACCTTGAAGAGGTATGGGTTGGGGATGTTTTGTGATCACAGATTTGCCTGTTACCGACACTCTAGTTAATCATCTGCAGCCCATGTTAAACTCTGTTGGATCTGGGCAAACAAGTACAGCCTTCTTTAGCAAGATTCCAGAATGGAGGGCGCCCGGGTGGCTCAGTTGGTTAAGCGACTACCTTCGGCTCAGGACATGATCCTGGAGTCCTGGGATCAAGTGCCTCATAGGGTTCCCTGCTCAGCAGGGAGTCTGCTTCTCCCTCTGACCCTCCCCGTTCCCGTGCTCTCTCTCTCTCATTCTCTCTCTCAAATAAATAAATAAAATCTTAAAAAAAAAAAAGATTCCGGAATGGAGATGGAGAGCCAAAAACAGTGAAGAAAGCAGTAATCCAGGGGAAGAATAAAATTCTTCATGAAAAAGGAAACGAGTGCTATTGGCTCCAAATTCTGCTGTTAGATTTAGAGTTTGTTTGCTTGCTTGTTTTAGCACTTTGTACAAATGTGAAGGTTAGCGAAGTAAAAAAAAAAAGTAAAAATTTTAAATATGTTTGGGATCAAATATTAGGATAAATAAAGACTCACATTGCTTTTGAGTGCTTTTTATTTTTATTTTTCAAATGGAGTGTTTGCCAAAGGAATGACTGCATTTTAAAAAGTTTGGTCAAAAGATCCATAGATAGATATATTTTGAACTTCCTATGCTACAGCTTAAATGGAAAATCTTGCCATATATTTTTGTGGCTCTCCAAAGCAGTCATTAGCTTTATACTTACTATGTTCAGCCTGGAATTTAGTTCCTACAGAGTGTATTGCCAGGACAGTCTTTTATTTTATGTTGGATGTTTGCTTTTTTTGAAAATGGAATATATTTATGACTTAATAGTCAAGAACCAAAATTACTGTAAAACCACATTGCCACCAACATTTTAAAAATGTCTCCAGAAATAACAAAAGCTTAACTTCTCCTCTTAACAGAAGAAAGAAAACACATTGAAAATTTTAAATTACAAAGTTATCTTATACAATTTAAAATGAGTTCCCATTTCATTTTTTTTTTTTACCAGTAGAGCTATGATTTAACAGGAATGTGTTACTTAAAAACACACACACACACACACACACACACATTTTTCTTCTTGTCCTTGAATACAAACATATTGAACGATTTTTGTCAAAATGCATCAATTGTTCATGTTTGAGTAATGAAACACAGATATTGAGAAGATAAAAAAGACACAACCAGATTAAAAACAAGATAAATGCCCTCATGGACAATCCTCACGAAATGGAAGATGCTTGAATGTGGCAAGCATAGCTAAAGCCTGAAGCCTGCTGAGCCGTATCTGGGTTGGAACTGAGGGTTTCATTTCTGCAAGGATGGTGGAGACAAGGAAGCATTTTAAAAGTCAGGCAAGGAGGACTCAGACTCACTTGAAATGAGGAGACCAGGTGGGCTTTCACACATGTGGAGGGAGGTTGAAACCTCTGCCAGAAGCTGATTTAAGGAGGCTTCCGAACAGAGAAAACCTGCCCATGTAGTTCTATGAGCCAAGATGCCCTTTGACTGGGTGGATGAATCTCTAGTCTCTCCAGAAACCATCACTGCAGAGACTCCCTGGCCTGTGGGGTTATGTGCAGGGCCAGTGGCATCTGATGGAGTCAACTACAAAACTACGAAATAGGGATGGGAGCATGGAGGAGGAAGAGAGAAAAAAACGAATCCCACAAAAACAAAATCCTAAAACTTTCGACTCAAAAATATGCCTCCACACCAGAATTCCAAAATACAGGCAAAAAAGGACATCCAATAAAATCAACAATTGGAGAATGAATTTTCTGAAAAGGAAATTAATTTTATAAGGCCTGTGGCCCTAAATATACAGTTAAGTTTTTACACAGAAATACATACACACATGCAAATAGAACGGAAAGAAGTGTGTTAAGAATAGACGGTTTAAAAGAAAAATCAGTTAGAAGGCTTGGAAATATAAAATATGTTTTACCCCAGAGGGTAAAAATAAAAATAAATAAATCCACACTGAACTACGTCTTAGTGAAACTGCCTAATATTAGGAATAAGGACAAAAAAAAAAAAAAATCGGGTTTCCAGAGTGAAAAAAGAGATTACTTGAAAAAAAATAACAATTGGTCTGGAAGGGTCGTTGGTCTGGCAGGGATTTCCTACTGGCAACAATAGATGCCACTAGAAACTGGAATAATATGGTTGGTGTTTTAGGGAAAATGACTATCAACAAGACTTTTTATATCCAGATAAACTGTCACTCAAGGATAAGGGCAAAATAATGGCATTTTCTGACATACAAGACAAAAGGACTTTACCATCCATAGGTCTTTAGCAAAAGAATTGCTCCTGTATCCACTTCAAGAGAAGGAAAATTGCCCAAGAATAGGCACGGAATTAAAGACACAAGTGTGAACACAGAAATAAACTTTTTTAAGTCGGGAAATTGAATTAAAAACTGACAGGAAAATAATCATTGTGTGTGTGTGTACATGTGTTCAAAATAGGTAAAACTGAATTTTGGCAATATTACAATGACAGATAATGTTGAAAGAGTTTGGATCTTTCATTTGTTCGGGACAGAGTAACTTCAAACTGAGCAAGAAAAATTCAAGTCATCCAAAAAAATCATACATAGTTAAGAGTAACCACAAAAAATAAAAATAATAACTTCAAAACTCACTGAGGAAAAAAGGAACAAATAAAGAAAGTTTACAATCTTTTTTTTTATTGTTTCTGTTTCCGTTGAATTTATGAGCAGAAAAAAATTTAAAAGGTAAAGGAAGAAATAAATTCAAATATATGAGATATTTTAATAAATGTAAGTGGATTCCCTCCCCCTCCATTAAGAAAATAGAAGCTATTAGATTGGATAATAAAAAGCTAAAATCTATTTGCTTTCAAAAGTCATACTTTGACATAAAGTGATATAAAAAGATTAACAATAGGGAAGTGGGGAAAATATATTTTAGGCAAATCTGGAAAGTAATGCTTGCATATGCATATACTTTAGGATTATTTTAGAACTTCAATGTGAAAATGAAAGTACTTCTATTAACTGCCCCCCATATCACCAATGATGGTTTCATGTATAAAAGAATGTGTTCTTGGATTTACTGAGAAGCCATATAGACCACACTATACATCACACCATGCAATAATGAAAATGCAATTTGTTCATATTGTCTTTGAATTACTCGGCTTCTAATAGGTTGTTGCCTAATGACTGAGATTTTGAGAGCTAAGTTGGCAGAAGCAGTGATGGGTTCTGAGGACCCGTCAGCGTACCACCAGGCATCCACTCATTGAGAACACCATCCATATGAAATCTTTTATTTTAAGATTTTATTTATTTATTTGACAGAGAGAGAGAAAGAGAGCACAGGTAGGCAGAGCGGCGGCAGAGGGAGAGGGAGAACAGGCTCCCCGCCCAGCAGAGAGCTGGACTTGGGACTCGACCCCAGGACCCTGGGATCACGATCTGACCCGAAGGCAGACACTTAATGGACTGAGCCACCCAGGTGCCCCCCCTATGAAATCTTAATATTAGGAAGACAAAATTCTTACCCTGAAAACAAAAGTTATTGGGCAGTGCTTCGCCTTATAATAGATGTCTTTCTCCAAAAGCAGAGCCTGTGATAAAGTCTTGCATGTATTTTTAAGGACTCACAGGGAATGCGAGAGAAGCAAAGAGAAGAAAACAGGGGAGCAGGGAAAGCCATTATTAGAATGTGTTATCGAACTGATCAGTTTGGGGCAATTGGTCCTCCATCTGTGGGCCTCTTTAGAAACTTTAGGAAATATATTTCAGAACAGTACTCCTGTGAGGTGACAGGGTGAAGCATTTATGCCTGAGCTCCTATCTCCCATTGGTGAAGGGAGACCCCTAGGGGTAAACTCCCCGACATTTCTGGGTCTTGCTTATCCCCATTGGCATCCAACTTCAAGGGAATGGAGAAGCTAGAAGCCAGGAAGTGAGAGTTACTTAGCATGGATCTAGGGGAAGCGCAGAAAGTTGCACCTCAAATTGATACTTGCAAAGTACACTTTGCATTTTCAGACAAGATATCCTGAAACTGTCTGTGCAGCAGATACGGGTTAACAGAGTAAAAATAGAGGACCACTTTGATGGCTTAGATCATTAGATTATCTACCCAGTTTATACACTTAGACTTGGTTGCCCTCTATTTGAATAATGAGAGCCCACAGTGATGCACACCCTTTAAGTAAACAGAAAAACACAATTTCGGAGGAGGATGGAAGATTCAGGTCAGGGGTAGGAAAGGAAAGCAGTTAGTGTGGATAGATTTTGCCAAAATTAGATTTAAACCATTTCAGAACATTCACTTTCCCTTGGTTGATTCTAGCATTTGATTGCCCCCCCCAAAAAGATTTAATTGGGATAATGTGCCACCATTCGACACGTAGGGCCCTCATTAGGCAGAATTAGCCCACATCACCCCTAGGAGACTGCCTTTCTCCTATCACGCCCATTCATCCTTGCCCTCCATTTCGCTCAGGCACTGAGCTCTGTTCAAACCAGCCATGGCAACATTACAGTAGCTGGCTTGGTTTCACTCAGTAGCAGCGGTAAAAATTATAGATACTTGGGCAGAAAAAAGCCTTTTAGGGCCTCTTTCCCTAAACAAGATGGGGTAAGTGGTAGGCATGTAAAGGCTTTGTGACCTTTCCAGTATACTTTGGCTTCTTCTCTAGTTCCTGACAGGGCCAGAGCACACTGATTGCCCACACTGGCGGACTGCCCCCTGCTAGCCCTGAAGGAAGCCTGACAAGGATGAAAGCTTGATAAGTAGTAAATAGGACTGGTGGCTATAGAAAATATTACTGTTGTAGCATCTGACACCAGAATTTCCCTTAAGGTTGAATCAATCAGTGCAAAAAAAAAAAAAAAAAAAAAAAGCCGGATCCCCATTGCCTGGAAGTGCTGTGATAGCTTTAGGCAAGAGTGAATGCCTTCCTCTGCAAGAAGAAGAAAAGGAATTTATTTATTTCTCTAGATGGGGGAGGAGAGAGGGTCATTTGATTTCAGCTTCGTGATCCCGGGCTACTTCTCTAACTGTCCCTGAAGCCTGCTACCTTCCATTTTGGAAATAGAGATGCTAGTAAGTCAATCTAAGCAATGAAGATAATATTCCATCTTTTTAGACCGGGTAGGGCTGGAGACATGAAAGAACAGAGGAGAGAGAGGAGCCAATAAGATGGAGAGAGGCTGAGACCAGGTAAGATGAAGGGACATGAAACTCCAAGGTGCTGCTGGGTGAGCTGGGGACCTTTCAGGGATGGTGATGTCTCTGATTTAATGTACAGTCGTTTGTGCTGCTTTGTTGTAAATGTGCTCTCCATCATCTGCCAACAAACCCAAAATCTTCAGGAAAGACTACTTTCAAATTGTCAAATTGTTTTCTCCTTCCCCCATGCCTCCTTAGGTTGCTTGTTACCATCTTAGGTACTTGCCATATCTTTCCTTATATTATTGTTATTTGCGTGCTTGCTCTATTACCCCTCCTAGAGAGTGAGCCACTCAAGAGTGGAGGCCATTTTGTTTACCACTGCTTCCCTCCTGGGTCTATCTGGGCCTTGCACATCGAGTAAGTGCTTGTTAAATGGAATTGACTATGCAAATTCAAGAGGGAAGAGGAGATCAGCTTATACTGGCACATGGCTTCCGTGTGCCAAGCTCTGGGCTAGCATGTTAAGTGGATAATGTGTGCAGTCTTCACAGTATCCCTTGGAAGGCAGGCAATTTGCAGTTGAAGGAACAGGGGAGCAGCAAGGTTAATTACCTGCAAATGACAAATTTTATGCCGGGAAAGAGAGACTGTTGAAACTGCAGAGCAATACTCTGTATCGTCCAACAGAGAACTTGGCTCTGTAATGACATTTAACATCCCCTGTCTGTGTAAATCCCCAGGCAGTGGGGAGGAACAGCAGGGGTGTGCTGGAAGCCTGGTCAGAGATTTGTTGCATAAATGCCTTGGCTGGTATCATCCTGGCAGGAATTCCATTTCATGAACTAAAAAATCAATCATTCTTTCATCAACAAGGATATCCTTCTCCTTAGAATCAAATCTGAGATGACGGTACAAAAGGGATAGAACAAAAGTTATTTTTCTCTTTGCTTGGAAAAGAATCTTCTAGTGAAGGTTAAGTGGAAAAATAGAAGCAACTGTGTATAAATTATAAATGCTCTATTTGGATAGATGTTTCCCCTCCATTCTTTCTCATGACACTGTGATTTTGTTTATTCTGTGATGCTTATGTTTGTGTTACTTCTTACTGAATAGTTTTGAAAACAATACCCAGATTAGGCAAGTTAAATAAGATCGTACAAATTAGATTACATTAGTTTCTTTTTTAAAATTTTATTTTATTTTATTATGTTATGTTAGTCACCATACAGTACATCATTCATTTCTGATGTAGTGTTCCATGATTCATTGTTTGCATATAACACCCTGTGCTCCATTCAGTACCTGCCCTCCCTTAATACCCATCACCAGGCTAACCCATCCCCCCACCCCCCCGATTACATTAGTTTCTAACAAGGAACTTCAGTGTATGATGTCCAATGGCCCTTACTGGCCAAGACTTGTGGGGTCTTGGACGAGAATTTCAATGCTGAGCATTGATTTACTCATCTCTACAACAAGGTGTCAGATGTTGATAGAGCATCTTAGAATTGACACGTCCAGTTTCCCTATACATTGAGACTTTCTATACATTGAGAAAATCAGTGGTTCAGTTTTCTTTCCATGTGACTCCCAGGGTCTGTGGCCTTCAGAACCTCACGTAGGGCCAATGATATAAGATAACCAGCAATGACAGCCCCTTGCCTTTGTGGTGTGCTTTATGCTCCCATGTTGTCATCACACCTCTCATCCCTTGCAGCCTTCACAGCGACCCGTGGAGCAGCCCTCATCTTGTAGGAGTGAGAAGTTATGGCTCAGAAAGGAGAAGTCATTTGCCGAAGGTCATAAAGCTCAAGGTCGGTGGCAGATCCAGGACTGAAAATCTGAACTAGAGGCTTTGCCTTCATTTTTCTCTTTAGCATATTTTAGGGATCAACAGGCTGGAGGGAGTCTGGGGGTGAGGAGATGGGCAATAAAATTTGAGAGGCCCTAGAAGGAAAGGGCTCCATGCATAGGTCTGAGAGATCATAAACGTAATTTTCAAACAACTGACTTCTATATTTACAGGCTTTGATGTCCACCTACCTGTGCACTTAAGTTTGATGCTCAAAAGGAGGCGGGGGAAGAAAAATGAAGAAGCATCAGGCAGACCGGCAGTTGACCACATTTAGCACTCTTGCCCCAGGACACGGTATTGCTTTGCAATCCTTTCTTTACATTCCTGATTCATTTTTCAGGTTTACCAGATCTATATGCTTTATTAACTTGCTTCCAAAAGGAAGGAAAACTGAGGAGGCCTGAGGAATGTAGAGAGACGTTGGGTTTAAAAGGCCACTTAGATCGCAGGAAATATAAAAGCAGAAAGGCTTTAAAGTTTGAAGGTTAGCTGCAGTTTCCATTAGTAAATGTTCATCTCAAAAGGTATTAACTTTCTAGCTATTGAATTTTAATGCAAGCTGAATCCCATCTCAGAAACTTGTTGCCCAATGAGAGAAATGTTCCGTAATGTATGCTTTCTAGAAGATAGCCTCTTGCTGCATGTGGCTGTTGAGTAGCTGAAACATGGCTAGTGTGACAAAGAAACTCAATATTTACTGTTATTTAATTTCGATTACTTTAAATTTAAGTGGCCACAGTATTGGACAGTACAGTTCTGGAAAGCATTTGCTGATGTCACTCTTCAGCTCCTGTTTTGTAAGCGTATTGATATAGAAAAGAGGATTTATAAAAACAGCTGTGTTCTCCTGAATGTTTTTGATGATAAGGATTCTTGTTTTTCAATTAGTGCGCCCTGAAAATTGTGATAAATATGTAGTTAAGTGACGATAAGAAAACTTTTGTACATATCAGATCATTCCAAGTTTTGTAAAGTCTCAATTCAGTAACTAAGTAATACGGGTTTTCTACTTTAACTGGCACAAATACTTGGGCTCATAAGAATTCTAATCTATACTGATTCGACTATATTGTTATTGGGCAGGTGAAAATTTGGATTCCTGTGTTTTAGAGCTCAGAAAAATCAATGATTTCTCATTGATAAATCTTTTGAATTGTTCTCTATTTTAGTACGGGCTCTTTCTAGACTGTGGAAGTTCTCCTACATAATGAAATACGCATTCACTGAGATAGCTATCTGCAGCATGTGGGAAGGCTCAGAGAACAAATGAATGATAACCAATTGTCTGTCTATACAATTCCACAGTGTTGGCCTTGCCAGAGTGTCCAGCCTCTGATGAAAACACATTTGTGAGGTTCCCAGATGATAGCCCATGACTGTGATAATTGTCACGTGCCTATTTATTTTTCCCTTGAGAAACTGAATGAGTAAAAAAAAAAAGATCACAACCAAACAAAAGCATATCAATAACAGGAAACTGTTGGTGAGAAATACCCTGATGTTCCTGTAAATTCACGTCACCAGATTCCCCAGGGACAAAGGTGCATGAACTGCATGGGTAAATAATTATGATTTAATACAGAGACCTTGCAATGTTGTTTACAGTAAAACAACAAAAAAGAATTGTTTCTGGAGGCGCAAATAAGCAAATAATAGAAACACATATCAATATAATCAGGAAGTGGTGATGTTATGTCTAGGTCAGCTACTGAAAACAATTTGTAATCTATCAAAGTATCTCCTTTGCAGTTGCAAGCAGTACAAGGGGGGACCTTAAGAGGAAGGATCTTCCCCAGGATGATTAGAAATGATGGACAAAAATGGGATATCCATTCTGGAGAATTTCTGAAAAGGTTTCCACATCATGATACATGTCTGTTTGCAGGGTTTTATTCTCATAGATGATAAGAGAGAGAGTGACCACAGATTCTGCCTCCTTATTTAAAAGGACTTCCAACTGGAGAGCTATGTGCCACTGTGAGAGTTTGCCCACAGGTGCATGTGTGTCCCAGCTAAGAAAAGAGGTGAGTGGCAGGACTCCAACTGCTTGACTGTGTTCCTCTCTTTTTATTATAAATGATGTTTTTCTCAACAAAAAATGGGAAACCCATAATTTTCCACTTTTTCTCAGAATCTACTTACTATAAAAAGCATGAAGGCATTTGTCTAGTAGCCTGAAGAGAAACCTAAAGTTTCATTGGGGAGTTTGGTCCGAGGCAAGAAGGGAAAGAGCCAGCAAGTAGTGAGAGTCAGCACAGAATCCACACCTGAAATCTCTCTGCTTTGCTTGGGTGATAGGATAAGACTCTGCGAGTCTCATTCTTAGGGTCTAAGCAATTTTCAAAATTTTCCCAGCTATTCAGCCAAAGGTAATTCCACTGTTATGTGCCCTGCTACCATTTCTCCATTCTTAAAAGATTCTGTGGTGGGCAGAATAATAAACCCCCAAAGATATTCACATGCCAATCTCTAGAATGTGTGACTATGTTACCTTATATGACAGGATAGACTTTGCAGATGAGATTAAATTAAAGACCTTGAGATTGGGGCGCCTGGTTGGGTTAGTGGGTTAAGCATCTGCCTTCGGCTCAGGTCATGATCCCAAGGGTCCTGGGATCGAGTGCCGCATCGGGCTCCCTGCTCCGCGGGGACCCTGCTTCTCCCTCTGCCTGCAGCTCTCCCTGCTTGTGCTCTCTGTCCCTCTCTGTCAAATAAATAAATAAAATCTTAAAAAAAAAAAAAAGACCTTGAGATGGAGAGATTATTCTGGATTATCAGAATGAGTCCAATGTAATTACAAGGGTCCTTAGAAGCATCCAAGAAGAAAATGTCACGGTGGAAGCAGAGGGAATGAGAGATTTTGCAGATGCTGGTTTTGAAGATGGAGGAAGGGACCACAGGCCAAGGAATTCAGGTGGTTCCCAGATGCTGGAAAAGACAAACAGACTCCCTTAGGGCCTCCAGAAATGCAGCCCTGCCAACACCTTTATTTTGGTTCAGGAAGACCCATTTTGGACTTTTGATCTCCAAAACTGTAAGATAATAAATTTGTGTTGTTTGAAGCCGCTGAATTTGTGAAAATTTATTACAGCAGCAATAGGAAATTAATATAGATCTAAACTGTGCTTTTCATGTTCAACGGCAGTATTAGGTCTGTGAAGTTATTACTCAATTTTCTAGTTTTAATATTAGACTATTAGGCTGCACATTGGAATCATTTTGAACACTTAAAAAATACGGAGGCCAGGGTTCCATCCCCAGTAACTTAGATTTAGTAAATCTGGAATGGAGGGGGCACACTGGTATTTTTCAGAACTGCCAGATGATTCTGATGGTCAGCTAAGAATGAGAACACCATTGTTAGAGGATTATCTCCTTTGTATGATCTCTTGGCTGTTTAAGCTTAGGGAATAAGCCTTTCATCAATACAGATGACAGGATCGTTTTACTATTGCCAGCACAGTAAAAAGTGTAGTCTAACTTCTTTGGTCTTTAAGATAGCATTTGCTTTTTGTCCCCATCTGAACATAGTGTACCCCCTGGGGGTAGATTTCTGGGAAGCAAAGCCCCCTCTGTCTCCACTTCTTCCATTTCCTCTGGGTCTCAGTTTCTATTCAGAAGCAGTCAAGAGTGACCCCCCAGCCAGGAGGCCAGGAACCCTCACTGCAGTAGTTCTGACACTTACATAAAAGAGGTATTGAGTGGCATGGAGTATATGGCAGAGATGGTGTCTTGGGATCAAGGGAGTGATACACAGAAAAGAGCCCACTCTCCCCTGCGCTTGTGTATTCCATGAGAGAAAGATGGAACTATGGCTTGGATATGGACATCACAGTGGAAAGGGACATGAACTGGTACCAGGCAAATTGTGCTCTAATCCTGACCCTGCCACTTATATTAATAATACCAGCTCCTCCTCATTGGCTACAGGCACTGGACTGAGTATTTCACACAGTGATGATCTCACTTGATCATCATCCATTCATACCTTCATTTGGTTGTTTCAGTCTTCAAAGAATGGGCACAAGTTGTCTCTGGGATCCCTGGATGTGTTGGTCATAGGTTGGAGCCGTAATTTCAGATAACTGAAAATGTACATGATGAACTCTCTCAGACAGTAGAATTGTCTATGCTCTGCCATCCTCTGATTCTATGCCAGTCACATGACATCTCGTAACAGTAAACGATTTCTGTTGTATCTTGTAGTTGCTTGGGTTGAGGAAGTAGAAGGAGTTGAAGCAACTGGCCCATGATCCATTTTTCTCTGACCATTACTGGGGGTGGGAGGGTGCCCCCAAGGGAAAGAAAAGAAGGCAGGTGACCTTGTTGAATCTCTTTGTCCACACAATAACTGGACCCCTGGGAAATAGACTAATGGTATTTTCTAGGAGGAGACTCTTTTTCTGTGGATTGCTCTTTTTTTTTTTTTTTTTTTTTTTTTTTTTTTTTTATTCTCCTGCCTGATCACATTCACTCCCTTTTTTTCTTCTTTTTTTTCTTTTTTTTTTTTTTTTTTTTTTTTTTTTTAATTTTTTATTGTTATGTTAATCACCATATATTACATCATTAGTTTTTGGTGCAGTGTTCCATGATTCATTGTTTGTTCATAACACCCAGTGCTCCATGCAGAACGTGCCCTCCTCAATACCCATCACCAGGCTAACCCATCCCCCTACCCCCCTCCCCTCTAGAACCCTCAGTTTGTTTTTCAGAGTCCATCATCTCTCATGGTTCGTCTCCCCCTCTGACATACTCCCCTTTTCTTCCTCTCCTGTTATCTTCTTCTTTTTCTTTTTTCTTAAAATATGTTGCATTATTTGTTTCAGAAGTACAGATCTGTGATTCAACAGTCTTGCACAATTCACAGCGCTCACCGTAGCACATACCCTCCCCAATATCTATCACCCAGCCACCCCATCCCTCCCACCCCCAACCACTCCAGTAACACTCAGTTTCTTTCCTGAGATTAAGAATTCCTCATATCAGTGAGGTCATGTGATACATGTCTTTCTCTGATTGACTTATTTCACTCAGCATAACACCCTCCAGTTCCATCCACGTCGTTGCAAATGGCAAGATCTCATTCCTTTTGATGGCTGCATAATATTCCATTGTGTATATATACCACATCTTCTTTATCCATTCATCTGTCGATGGGCATCTTGGCTCTTTCCACAGTTTGGCTATGGTGGACATTGCTGCTATAAACATTGGGGTACATGTACCCCTTCGGGTCCCTACATTTGTATCTTTGTGGTAAATACCCAGTAGTGCAATTGCTGGATCGAACGGTAGCTCTAATTTCAACTGTTTGAGGAACCTCCATACTGTTTTCCAGAGGGGTTGCACCAGCTTGCATTCCCACCAACAGTGTAGGAGGGTTCCCCTTTCTCCACATCCCCGCCAACATCTGTCATTCCCTGACTTGTTAATTTTAGCCATTCTGACGGGTGTGAGGTGGTATCTCATTGAGGTTTTGATTTGGATTTCCCTGATGCCAAGCGATGTTGAGCACTTTTTCATGTGCCTGTTGGCCATTTGGATGTCTTCTTTGGAGAAATGTCTGTTCATGTCTTCTGCCCATTTCTTGATTGGATTATTTGTTCTTTGAGTGTTGAGTTTGATAAGTTCTTTATAGATTTTGGATACTAGCCCTTTATCTGATACGTCATTTGCAAATATTTTCTCCCATTCTGTCGGTTGTCTTTTGGTTTTGTGGACTGTTTCTTTTGCTGTGCAGAAGCTTTTTATCTTGATGAAATCCCAATAGTTCATTTTTGCCCTGGCTTCCCGTGCCTTTGGCGATGTTTCTAGGAAGAAGTTGCTGCGGCTAAGGTCGAAAAGGTTGCTACCTGTGTTCTCCTTTAGGATTTGGATGGACTCCTGTCTCACGTTTAAGTCTTTCAACCATTTGGAGTCTATTTTTGTGTGTGGTGTAAGGAAATGGTCCAGTTTCATTCTTCTGCATGTGGCTGTCCAATTTTCCCAACACCATTTGTTGAAGAGACTGTCTTTTTGCCATTGGACATTCTTTCCTGCTTTGTCAAAAATAAGTTGACCATAGAGTTGAGGGTCCATTTCTGGGCTCTCAATTCTGTTCCATTGATCTATGTGTCTGTTTTTGTGCCAGTACCATACTGTCTTGATGATGACAGCTTTGTAATAGAGCTGGAAGTCCGGAATTGTGATGCCACCAGCTTTGCTTTTCTTTTTCAGTATTCCTCTGGCTATTCTGGGTCTCTTCTGGTTCCATACAAATTTTAGGATTATTTGTTCCATTTCTTTGAAAAAAGTGGATGGTATTTTGATGGGGATTGCATTGAATGTGTAGATTGCTCTAGGTAGCATTGACATCTTCACAATGTTGATTCTCCCAATCCATGAGCATGGAACGTTTTTCCATTTCTTTGTGTCTTCTTCAATTTCTTTCCTGAGTATTTTATAGTTTTCTGAGTACAGATCCTTTGCCTCTTTGGTTAGATTTATTCCTAGGTATCTAATGGTTTTGGGTGCAATTGTAAATGGGATAGACTCCTTGATTTGTCTCTCTTCTGTCTTGTTGTTGGTGTATAGGAATGCCACTGATTTCTGTGCATTGATTTTATATCCTGCTACTTTACTGAATTCCTGTATGAGTTCTAGCAGTTTTGGGGTGGAGTCTTTTGGGTTTTCCACATACAGTATCATATCATCTGCAAAGAGTGAGAGTTTGACTTCCTCTTTGCCGATTTGGATGCCTTTGATTTCTTTTTGTTGTCTGATTGCTGTGGCTAGGACTTCTAATACTATGTTGAATAGCAGTGGTGAGAGTGGACATCCCTGCCGCGTTCCTGACCTTAGGGGAAAAGCTCTCAGCCTTTCCCCATTGAGAATGATATTCGCTGTAGGTTTTTCGTAGATGGCTTTTATGATATTGAGGTATGTACCCTCTATCCCTATACTCTGAAGAGTTTTGATCAAGAAAGGATGTTGTACTTTGTCAAATGCTTTTTCTGCATCTATTGAGAGGATCATATGATTCTTGTTCTTTCTTTTGTTAATGTATTGTATCACGTTGATTGATTTGCGGATGTTGAACCAGCCTTGCAGCCCAGGAATAAATCCCACTTGGTCGTGGTGAATAATCCTTTTAATGTACTGTTGGATCCTATTGGCTAGTATTTTGGTGAGAATTTTTGCATCCATGTTCATCAAGGATATTGGTCTGTAATTCTCTTTTTTGATGGGGTCTTTGTCTGGTTTTGGGATCAAGGTAATGCTGGCCTCATAAAATGAGTTTGGAAGTTTCCCTTCCATTTCTATTTTTTGGAACAGTTTCAGGAGAATAGGTATTAATTCTTCTTGAAATGTCTGATAGAATTCCCCTGGGAAGCCATCTGGCCCTGGGCTTTTGTTTCTTGGGAGATTTTTGATGACTGTTTCAATTTCCGTAGTGGTTATAGGTCTGTTCAGGTTTTCTATTTCTTCCTGGTTCAATTTTGGTAGTTGATACATCTCTAGGAATGCACCCATTTCTTCCAGGTTATCTAATTTGCTGGCATAGAGTTGCTCATAATATGTTCTTATAATTGTTTGTATTTCTTTGGTGTTGCTTGTGATCTCTCCTCTTTCATTCATGATTTTGTTGATTTGGGTCATTTCTCTTTTCTTTTTGATCAGTCTGGCCAGGGGTTTATCAATCTTGTTAATTCTTTCAAAGAACCAGCTCCTAGTTTCGTTGATCTGTTCTACTGTTCTTTTGGTTTCTAGTTCATTGATTTCTGCTCTGATCTTTATGATTTCTCTTCTCCTGCTGGGTTTAGGCTTTATTTGCTGTTCTTTCTCCAGCTCCTTTAGGTGTAGGGTTAGGTTGTGTATTTGAGACCTTTCTTGTTTCTTGAGAAAGGCTTGTATTGCTATATACTTTCCTCTCAGGACTGCCTTTGCTGTATCCCAAAGATTTTGAACAGTTGTGTTTTCATTTTCATTGGTTTCCATGAATTTTTTTAATTCTTCTTTAATTTCTTGGTTGACCCATTCATTCTTTAGTAGGATGCTCTTTAGCCTCCATGTATTTGAGTTCTTTCCGACTTTCCTCTTGTGGTTGAGTTCTAGTTTCAAAGCATTGTGGTCTGAAAATATGCAGGGAATGATCCCAATCTTTTGGTACCGATTGAGACCTGATTTGTGACCTAGGATGTGATCAATTCTGGAGAATGTTCCATGGGCACTAGAGAAGAATGTGTATTCCGTTGCTTTGGGATGGAATGTTCTGAATATGTCTGTGAAGTCCATTTGGTCCAGTGTGTCATTTAACATCTTTATTTCCTTGTTGATCTTTTGCTTAGATGATCTGTCCATTTCAGTCAGGGGGGTGTTAAAATCCCCCACTATTATTGTATTGTTGTCAATGTGTTTCTTTGTTGTTGTTATTAATTGCCTTATATAATTGGCTGCTCCCATGTTCGGGGCATAGATATTTACAATTGTTAGATCTTCTTGTTGGATAGACCCTTTAAGTAGGATATAGTGTCCTTCCTCATCTCTTATTACAGTCTTTGTTTTAAAATCTAGTTTGTCTGATATAAGGATTGCCACCCCAGCTTTCTTTTGGTGTCCATTAGCATGGTAAATGGTTTTCCACCCCCTCACTTTCAATCTGGGGGTGTCTTTGGGTGTAAAATGAGTCTCTTGCAGACAGCATATTGATGGGTCTTGTTTTTTAATCCAATCTGATAGCCTGTGTCTTTTGATTGGGGCATTTAGCCCATTTACATTCAGGGTAACTATTGAAAGGTATGAATTTACTGCCATTGTATTACCTGTAAGGTGACTGTTAACTGTCTGTTGTCTGTGTTCGTTTCTGCTCTTTGCTGCTTTTAGGTTCTCTCTTTGCTTAGAGGACCCCTCTCAATATTTCTTGGAGGGCTGGTTTCGTGTTTGCAAATTCTTTTAGTTTTTGTTTGTTCTGGAAGCTTTTGATCTCTCCTTCTATTTTCAATGATAGCCTAGCTGGATATAGTATTCTTGGCTGCATATTTTTCTCGTTTAGTGCTCTGAAGATATCTTGCCAGTCCTTTCTGGCCTGCCAGGTCTCTGTGGATAGGTCTGTTGCCAATCTAATGTTTCTACCATTGTAGGTTACATATCTCTTCTCCCGAGCTGCTTTCAGTATTTTCTCTTTGTCTCTGAGACTCGTAAGTTTTACTATTAGATGTCGGGGTGTTGACCTATTTTTATTGATTTTGAGAGGGGTTCTCTGTGCCTCCTGGATTTTAATGCCTGTTTCCTTCCTCACATTAGGGAAGTTCTCTGCTATAATTTGCTCCAATATACCTTCTGCCCCTCTCTCTCTCTCTTCTTCTTCTGGGATCCCAATTATTCTAATGTTGTTTCGTCTTATCGTATCACTTATCTCTCGAATTCTGTCCTCGTGATCCTGTAGTTGTTTCTCTCTCTTTTTCTCAGCCTCTTTATTTTCTATCATTTGGTCTTCTATATCGCTGATTCTCTCTTCTGCCTCATTTATCCTAGCATTTAGTGCCCCCATTTTTGATTGCACCTCATCAATAGCCTTTTTGATTTCGATTTGGTTAGATTTTAGTTCTTTTATTTCTCCAGAAAGGGTTTCTCTAATAACTTCCACGCTTTTTTCAAGCCCAGCTAGTATCTTTAAAGTCATGATTCTGAACTCTAGGTCCGACATCGTACTAATGTCCGTATTGAGTAGGTCCCTGGCTGACGGTACTACCTCTTGTTCTTTTTGCTGAGGTGATTTCTTTCGTCTTGTCATTTTGTCCAGAGGAGAATAGATGAATGAGAGAACAAAAGGCTAACAGGTTTACTACGTCCCCAGCAAATATACTGTATACAAATCAGAAAAGACCTGAAACCAGGGGAAAAGAAAGGGAAAGAAAGAAAAAAGAAAGAGAAAAAGAAAAAAAAAAGAAAAAAAAAGATAAAAACAAAAACAAAACAATTCAAAAAAGGCAGAATATGATCAAATATGATCAGGCTAGTGCATAGATCAGTGCCACACACTAGATTTTGGGCGTATTTTGGTCTGTTAGAAAAAAGTGCCTCCTAAAATTTTAAAGGAAGAAAGACATATATGTACAAAATAAGGGTTGATACAATGAAGGGATGGAAGATGACTGTAAAGATGAAAATTATAAAAGATTTTATAAAAGGACTTGGTAAGATAAGTTGTTTGAAAAAAGAAAGAAGATTTAAGGAAAAAAAAAAAAAGGAAAAAGGGAGAGAATGTGATCAGGCAGGAGACTAGAACAAAGCCATACACTAGTGATTTAGGGTATATTTTGATCTGTTAGAAGAAACTGTACCTCAAAATTTTAAAGAGAGAACAACTTATATATATATGCCAAAAACAAGGATAACTACTATGAAGGGATAAAATATGACTCTAAAAATGAAAAAAAAAAATTTTTTTTTTAAAAAAAAGGGATTTATAAGATGTTGGTTGAAAAAGGGAAAAAGAAAAATAAAAAAAAGTCAACAAAAATTAACTTTGATGAAATAATGAATCATGGTAAAAAAAAAAAAAAAAAAAAAAAAAAAAAAGAAGCCATGAATCTATGTGCAGTATTCCCCTAGCGCTGGAGTTCTCCTATTCTCCTTGATCGATCAACTTGGTCTTGGCTTGCTGGCTGTTTGTGTTGATCTTCTGGGGGAGGGGCCTGTTGCTGTGGTTTCCAAATGTCCTTTGCCGGAGGCGGAATTGCCCCGCCCTTGTCGGTCCGGGCTAAGGAAGCTGCTCCAGTTTGCTCTCAGGAGCTTTTGTTCCCTGCAAGCTCTCGGCACAGCTTTGGAGGACCAGGGCGAAAATGGCGGCCTCCCAGTCTCCGCCCGGAGGAGCCGAGAACTCAGGGCCCCACTCCTCAGTGCGCCCCCAGAGAAAAGCAGTCACTCCCGTGTCCCCGGTCTCCGGCCGCTCTCCATGCTCACCCGGCCTGTGATCGAGCGTTGCTATCTCTGGCACCCGACCCCGCTCGGAGTCTCCAAATCCAGCAGATCCCTGCAGTGCGTTCCCGCACCGCTCCTCCCCGGGAAGGAAGGGGAGTCTCCCCGGATCTGCTGCTTGTTGGGTCCTTGCTGGGGGAGCCGTGCCCCGACTGGGCCGCAGATCACAGTTTATGGCAACCCCGAGCTGAGAGCCCGCGACTCTGCTCCGTATCTGCAGCCGGCTTCCCCGCCCCGACACCTGGGAGCTCTGCCGCACTCAGGCACCCCCGGTCTCTCTGTGACCCCAAGGGTCCTGAGACCACACTGTCCCGGGAGGATTCCACCCCCCGCTTAGCCACTGCAGCGACGTCCCTCCGCCGAGCCAACTTTTAAAAGGTCCGATTTTGTGCTCCGCGGCTCCAGCACTCGCCAGAAGCGGCCGGCGGAGGCCCCTCCCCCGCCGTTTATCCTCCCGAATATCGCCTCGGATTCACTTCTCCGCACGTCCTACCTTCCAGTAAGTGGTCGCTTCTCTGTTCAGAGAGTTGTTGCTACTCTCCTGTTCGATCTCCTGTTGAGTTCGTAGGTGTTCAGAATGGTTTGATCCCTATTCAGCTGAATTCCTGAGACCAGACAAAATCTAGGTCTCCTACTCCTCCGCCATCTTGCTCCGCCCCCTCTGTGGATTGCTCTTAACAGGATGTCTTTGGTTTGTTTAGGGAAACATAGCTGGAATTTATGGATTATGAAGCATTGTTCCCTGGAGAGTGTCTTATAAGCAATAGTTTTCTTGGTTATGAAATGCTCCCTGCTATGTAAGGTGACCCATGACTGTCACTTAGAGACTTTATCTACACTGGCCAGAAAGTACACATCTAGTGCGGGAGGAAGGACCTGGGGAGCCACATGGGATAATCCAAACCTCCCTCTGCTTTGTCTGTGCTTCCTGAATGTTGTACCCTTGCATTATTCATAAAGCTCGATATTGGGTAAGATGCCTGATTCAAGTGAGTTTGATTTGAAAATCTAATCCTTTGTGTTACCTCACTCTCCTATTAGACTATAAGCTCATGGAAGGCCAGAACTATCCACAGCTGATCTTTTTGGGCATGGCATTGTGTCTTTAGTACAGTAGCTGCTCAATAAATAAATACAAATCAATATATTAAAGCATTGATGGGTTATAAGAAATCCAGAATGTTAAGGGCCAATGGAAAATGTAGGAATATAAATTTATACAGAGAAATGATGCACTTGCCAGTACTCTATTATCATACCATTCTTTCTCCTCTGGGCATAATGTCTTTTCAATGTAAATATAGTTTATTTCCACATTAAACTCAACAATTCTTTATGTGAGTGCAGTGAAAACTGTAAGATGGTTTGGGCTTTAAAAAAATTTTTCCACTTAAATTGAATTATAGGGCTTGTAGACCTAATTTGAATGCAGCTTGACCATTTTGGTTCATAGCAGCTCATCAATCAGTGGTTGTATCTAGTAGTGCCAATTTTTACTTCCCTCAGCTTTTACCACATTCATCATTTGCAGTTCAAATTGATCCCCATGGAGAAAAAGTAGTTTATATCTTTCCCTACTGAATGAAGCAGCTTGTTCAGGCATGGGACCTCCATGTGTCCCACTGAGGTTGTAACTACGGGAGGGCATGCTCTCCTCTTCACATGGGGCAAAAGCCTGTACATAGGAGTTTACATGGGTGTTTGGGGTATTTATAGATGCTGTGTGCCTTAAAATGTCTCTGCTGTGGACTATAACTGTGCCCCAAATCACCAATTCTACTGTCACTCTTTCATACCAAGGGGTTCTTTTTTATTTATCTAAAAGGAGCATCTGTAATCACTCAAGTGTAATCTAAAATTGGCAACTTAAAAATACAATGACTTGTTGACAGACAGAATAGGTGCTATCTCTTTGGGGCTTCCCCCAAAGGCAGATATTTACAAAAAGACTCCTATGCAGGCAGTTTTTCTGGGGAGTGACTCCAGGAAGGCGGGAGGAGGGAAAAGGGGAGGTCAGACAGTGAAGAGAGAGAAGTCCTCAAAAGTTGTATTAAAGAGAGAATTACTGCTATTGGCAACCAGGCTTCACTCCAGTTGAAGATCCTCTAAGAAATGCACGTTAGGACTATTCCTTTGGGACCAGGTGCTTATCCCCTGACATCCATCCCTCTGTGGCTCAGGGTTTCCCCTGAGGGTGTTTAATCCCTGGACCACCCAGGACACCTGTACACAGGTTGAGCAAGCTCCCAAGGCACAGGAGAAAGCCCCAACCAGGGTACAGCAGGATGGGAGCTCCTGATGTGGACATAATGCACACGGACTGCCCACAGCAACCGGGGAAACTCAAGGTGGGGTGGGACATCGGTGGTGCCTGCCTCCTTTGGTTCATCCTGTGAGCTAGAACAAAAGTGTGAAAGAAAAGAGCAGAGACCAAGTGTGAGTTGTTTTGGGGACAGGAAACAGAATGAGGAAGGGAAATGTGAACAAAGTTGGGCTAACAGTCCTTGAAGACAGTTGAAATGAGGTTTCAATGTCCACAACTCTGGTTTAAGAACCCCAGGGAGACGGAAGGAAACTGGAGGACACGCTTCCCAGCTGGTGTAGAACCTGTCCTGACCCTTTCGGTTCTTCTGTACTTTGGGGAGCCTGTGAACATGAGAGAGTAGGGCTGCGCTCCCTGGCCCTGTCATTCATCATTAGTCTGCTTGGTTCCTTAGCACTCTCTTCCTTGGACTGCTGGGTACATCTGGGTGGGGGTAGGGCCAAGTGCACAAGACCTGCCTCTCCACACCATGGTTGGGCATGGGGCACAGCTGCAAACCTGGCTGGCATTCACACCCCACTTGCTCTTTGTCACCCAGCTCTTAAAATTTCAAGGTGATCTGGGTCCCATGGATGTTTTCTCCCAGCCAGACTAGAGTATTGATCATTCGTATTGATACATCTACATTTCATGGTGTCTTGCACCTCCTTTCCGCTGAGTGCCTCTTTTAGGCTTCTACCCAAATCCCACCCAGGCCTTCACATTCTCCTACCTAAAATATAGCTGTGGCCTCGTAAGCTATCCACCTGCCTTCCACTTCCCCTGCCCCCACTTTTCTTACCTACTCTCTACTCCATCAACAGATCAACCTTTCTCTAGCAGAACCCATATCACTCAGCTTTCCTGCTCCAAAGTATTCAGTGTTGGTTTTTTTGTTTGTGTGTGTGTGTGTGTGTGTGTGTGCGCAAACCAGTCTCAGCACAGTTTCCAAGCCTAGAAATCCAGTTTTTTCATAATATGTCCCCAGCCCAACCATATTATGTTTCCCATTATGTCTGACTGTTAACATCACATTAGAGGTTGCAACAAGCCTGTGGGCTGTTTACTCACAGTCTATAGGCTTTGTTCAGTTTGTCTTCATTACTAATTTAAATTCCTGACTAAGATTGTTAATTACTACTAATTTAAATTACCGATTAAATTATTGCTTGCCTTAAATTACTAATTAGTTGTTCCCATTTAGACATTGAGGCATTTCACACACACAGAGATGTTGATTTCCAGCTTCTGAAACATTTAAAGATCTGGCGATACTGGGTTCACTTCTCTGCAAGGTCACCATCAGCTGGATCTTAATAGTGCCTGTCACTTTTAGATCACCATGAGAACCTCAGTGTGCCCCTGTCTCCTACCCACTCCTGTCACTTATTTACATAACCTACTAAGCTTCTAAGGGCGCTTGTGTCCCCAGCTCTAAACATGCTCCGATTCCTGCCCAACTGTTTAATTCCTTGTTCTCCTCAAAAAGTGGCCCTCACTTTTTGAGCCAATGCTGTCAGCACTCAGCTAATGTCCTCTCATCATCCCTTAGACTCTCTACTGAAGTCATTGTCACTCTGGAGCATGCTCAGCCTACACAGAGAGCAGGCAGAGAACCAGAGAGTTGATGCCGCTAAGAGCAGCCCACAAACAGTGACAAGGAAAGTAAACGGAAAATACCCCAACTTCTTCACCCTCTGGCAAGTGAGCCAGTGTGATGTGCTCTCTGCACTATGTGGTCTTGCAAGGGTCTCCAGAGGGATCAGATGCCACCGAGGTGACCTGCTCATGGGACACACCTGAATTGGCTTCGTTCCCTTCCCTCCCTCACTTCCCTTCTTTTCTACTGAGCTTCTTGGGATCACCTCCCAAATTAACCATTGTATTCAAATCCTTGTCTAAGGATCTGCTTCTGGGGGAACCCAGCTAAGGTGCTTTTCTGCACTAAACCGCCATCACCCTTGTCCCTGCTAGAATGTTCCTCTGTTTTCCCTTATCCCACAAACTCCACTCCACTTCCACACCCCGCCATCGCTCTGAGTTGGACTCAGTCATGAAAATTTCCCTGACCCCTCTCATTCCTAATTTACATTTCCACTTCCTTCTCTGAATCCCACAAAGCACTCGGCTTAATGTTTTTCTAATGGCTCTTATATTTTACAAATTTTGATCTGTATCTTCACATTGTAGCACTACCCTTTTTACCCACTTTGTCGATCACTCCTTATACACCATCTCATATCCCCTCTTCCTTACTGTCTCTTGATCCAGCTTCCAGCCAGTAGTCAGCTGTGTGAGGCCTGGGAGCAGCTGTGTGAGGCCTGGGAGCAGCTCTGTGAGGGCCGGGAGCGACTTTCATATGCTGACAGGATCTTTCCTCATGCTCATTGCAATCTGCCTAGTCTTCTGCTGTGGGGTTTCCCTGTGGCTAGGCATGGAATGCTCATGATCTTTGCTTAGTAATGGTGCAAACACAACCTAGAAGTGAGGAAAGTGAATCTTTGGCAAATAGAATATAAGAGCCAACTTACCTGTCTTTCCTCCCTTGGATCAACTGTTCTGTGATGTTATAAGGCTTCTCAGAGGATGATCCAGTGGTATTGCTCATCGGTCTCATTTAATAGCAGCTAATTCAATGACACATGTTGTGCATTGGCTCTTCTTTCTTCCCTATGAGGGTTCCTTGTCCCTTATTACTGCCCCTGGGCTTACACTCCCTAATATTGTAGTAACATATAAGCCTTTGCCTCAAGACTGATTTCTGAGCCCCCAGGCAAAGACATCTACTATCTTGCTGACAAATACAGACAGCTCTTTGAGAGAAGGACAAATGACCAAAGCTCAATAAGAAAACTGAGGTTTGTGGCATTTTTAACATACCCTATTCTCATGCCTTGTTCCCCAGCTCAGTGGTAGCCTGGAGAGTCACAGCCTGCCTGCCTAATACCAGATAGAACAGAAGAAAGCCTGAGCTCTTTCAAAGCCTCATTCTCAAAGAACTGCTACTGCTTGATTTGTCTGGCGGTACCCTGGGATACCCCAACCAGAGACTTCCTTTATTTACCTGACTTGAGAGCCCCCACCAAGGCTGAAAACCTTTCTCTGGGACAGTTTGTTGACAACATTTGTAGGTAAGTACAACTATCCCACAGCTGCCTTGAGATGATGGGACAGTTGAGACAAACAATAAACAAAAGCTTAAAAGGAAATGCTGAAGAATGAAGCATCCATAGGTGCACTGAAATGGCCCAACATCGTCCTGAAAACCTAGATGACCATGTGCATACGTAGGGCTGTGTGCATGTTCGTAAGTGATGCTTGGAGGACCCAAGCTGTCACCTCTGGTTGACTTTGAAGCTCTGTGTATATAGAAAGTGAAGATTAAGGCAGACTTGTAAACTGAATGTTGAAGGCACAGCCCAACATGCACACAGAACCCCACGGCAAAGACTGCAAGATTTATTAGTTCCCAGCATTTAAGAAAATCTCTGTCCGATCATTAGCTGATTATAAAGCTGGGTAGAGACTTCAGTGATAACACATGACAAAGAATATATATTTTACAGAATTAGTCTGGAAGAGTCACTGAATAAACAGCTATAATGGGCAGCAACAAATGTGGGGGGGGGACGCAAGGGGAAGGGTGGATCTGATTTCCAGCGTTGGCCATTGCATATTTGAAATGTCTCGGTTTCAACAAAATTTGTGAGACATGCAGAGAAACAAGAAAGACTGACCCATACACAGAGAAAGGAAAAAAAAAAAAAGCAATCAATTGAAACTCCCCTTTTGAAAGAGGGAGAAAAGGCCCATTGCTTCCCTGTCAATTTCAATCTTTTAAAGTAAACCAATTATCTCAGGAAGAGAAAGGGGAAAGTCCCTTCCCTGGAATGCAAGCGTTTGGCTCCTGGGGAGGTAAGTTTTATTACCCTATGAGAGGGAGCCTATGGCTTCAGCTCTAATACTGTTTAATTTCCAAAGTTTATCCTTTAACTCAAGTTTTAGTTTCCTTTGCCTGGAAAGCCCTAACTATGAAGAAAAAAGAAAATATTTTCTCTACCCTATCACAGTCAGGCCAAGATGAGGGCCACCGAAAGAATGCCTTAGGAGACATAATAATTGGATGATCTTAGTTCTTGGCTTGCCTCAACAGTCCCAGTTTATGCCCGTTGTAGCTCAGTTAATGCTTGTTAATGATTTGTTAGTGCCTACTTTCACTGGCAAAATCGTCCCAGGGTGATGATTAGTATGCCATCACCTGACCTAAAATACCACTGGAGCCCTTTCCACATGGAAGGGTGGAGGGAAGCCAGAGGGAAAGGAATGGAGCCTGTGGGTCCTGACTAATTCATCAGCTGAATGAGTCACACATGCACAGAGCCTGATGTTTCATTTTATACAGCCAGTATTTCAAACTCAACCCCATACTTCCATGGCAATTAATAAAATGAGCTGCTCATGATATAACTGTGCCATTTTGAATTGAATAAGCCACCCAGTAGGGGAAGTCTAAAGTTCAGGAAATTATAGAAGGTAGATAAGTTTCAGCCAAAGACAATAACAAAGGAAATAGCACAAAATAGCATAGAAATGAACCAGCCCTGAATCACAGGTAAAAAGAAAAAAAAATAGCCCTTGGTCCATTTCAGAGATGTGAGACAGAGGAGAAGAAAAAAAAGAAAAGAAAGAAATCATCCCAGAAGAGTTTGGCTTTCAGGGAAATGAGCATTGACTCTGATCTGTATTTTTCTTCAGGAAACACTTTGATATTAATGATGCAGTAGAAGGATATTAGATTCTTTGTGCTATCTGAGCTAAGCTCCGCTGTTGTCGGATTCTCGGGGGAAAGCCTTCTGCTCTTCAGTGGTGGAAAGGCATGACATGGAGAAGCTTATCCCAAAGCTTTCTTGTCCATGGATTTCCTTCACAGATGCATAAAGGCTTATTGGGAGCACCATCTCTGTGAGGCTCTTACTAATCTCCTTTGCCTCCTGGTTTCTCGAGCATTTTACCCAGACACATATTGTAGGTTGATCACATTTAATCGTTTATATGTAGCATCTACCTCATGCACTTACCAGGCAGGGGCTGGGTCTTATTCAACGTGGTAATGAGTACCTCAGCCTTTAAGGTAACAATGCCTGCCCCACCCCTGCTTCCATTAGCAATCCTCTGCGAGGAGACAGTGGCTTGAATTTGCAAGCAAGCAGAGCCTGGAGATACAAAGAAAGGGAGAGCTCAGCTGTTAATTTCTCTCTCTTTGACATTTCTTTAGACGTCTGTTTTGGGATAATAAGATAGTAGAGAACTCTGAGTCCAGCTATTGGATTCTCTACCCACACATACTCCTTTGTCTTTTATTCAATCACACATGTGAACTAAGTCCAGAAGTACCAGATGACATGCTGCAACAGAAAGTCATCCAATTTTTGCAATACCAAAAAGATGGAAAATGGGTCACAACATTGTTGCTTGGAGGTGAGCCGCTCACTCAAGATGATTGGTACTGGACCATTGGGAGAGCCCAAAATAAACTTACTTGGATTGTTTGTTACAATGAGGAGCCTCCCTGACCAATATATCCTGTATGAGATCTCCATTCTGTAGATAGTTTTTCTGTGTGTCTGTGAAAATAGTTGTTACTGCCTCCAGGCTGACCTGATTCCAACAGAAAGAGAGCTTCCTTCTCTCTCTGTCCACATATCAATGCCAAAACAGGTCTAATTATCACTGACCATTGGCCCTATTCCTGGACCA
This sequence comes from Zalophus californianus, assembly GCF_009762305.2. NCBI lineage: Eukaryota > Metazoa > Chordata > Mammalia > Carnivora > Otariidae > Zalophus > Zalophus californianus. The sequence continues at coordinate 114,139,897 of NC_045599.1, forward strand.
ATTATGGTTTCTAAGGTGATGAAATGGTGTGACTTAGTGGTTATGAGTCTGAATTCTCAAGCCGGACTGTCTGGATTCAAATCTAGGCTCTATCATTTTCTGCCTGGAATACTTTGGATCTTCTACTTACCCTCCCCGTGCCTCCATTTATCCGTACGTCAAATGGGAATAATAAATAATACATTTTGCATTACTGTGAGAGCAAATGAGTTAATATGTAGAGTTAGAACAGTGACTAAGAGAGTAAGCACTTACACATCAGTCCCCTTGGGTCATCTATGATTGCGGCTAAGAATGTCTATATTCTAGGAGATGTTGTAACTGGAGGAAATACCAGAAATAGAACTGTTTTGTAGTTTCCAGATTAATTTTTATATCTATTTTCTCATTTGATTCTTGCCTGAATCCTGCAAGGAGGTCATAGAGGACACAGAGGCTCAACTAGCCCCAGACCACACAATTAATAAGCAGCAGTGATGAATCTTGAACCCAGAACTTAGGAGCTTTCCAAGGTACCCTGATTGGGATGGACACCACCAGAGAGGTGGTGAGTGCAGGCGCCGGCTGGCCTGAGCAGCTTGGTAATGCACTGAATAATACAACCCTTTGCAATACGTGATTTGAAGTTATCCTCAGGAAATGATTTACTGGATACTACAATGCAAGTAGCATTCTCTGTACTTCAGGGAGATGACATCTAGAGGCACGAGGCACCATGTTCTGTGGCCACCTGTTGTGGCGCTCACTGGCTTGGTGTTTGGTGTGGCCATGGTGTTTGATCTTTGGGGATATTACTCAGTGTTCATAAATCTATATAAAGAGTCTCATTAACTCAGTAGCACAAACAGTTTGCAAATACAAAATGACCAGGCATAGAACACAATCCCTAAGTCAAATTCAACTTTGCCATCTCTCTTTTTATGAATCTGAATGCAGCTGATTGATGTCATTTCATTTACACATAGTATCTGGAGTTTTTCAGCAAGCAGGTGTAACTACAAGTTAGAGTCAAGAACTCAGACACCTGGCACAGATTTGGTTTTTTGTTTTTGTTTTGAGGATCAGATTTTCCTTTAGGATACATGAAGGCAAATAGACTTAAAACAGTGAAGAAGGTTAATATGCTCAAATTGGGCCTTAAATTTCGGGATGAGGAAAGGGGAAAGTTGCTTGTAGGGAAGATCTTAAAGCTGTGTGACAATAGGAAGTGTAGCAGAGAGTTTTCACATAGAGAAGCTGTCTCTTCCTTCCTTCCCTGTTCACACATGCTGCTTCATCCACCAAGAGATGGGGTCCATTTCCCTTCCATTTGAGTATGAGTCAGCCTTGTGATTTACTTTGGCCCATAGAATGAGCTAAAGAACACTTAGTCAATTCTAGGCCTACCTTTAAGGAACTCAGCAGCTTTTACTTTCCCTCGGGAAGCCAGACGCCATGCTGTAAAGAAGTGGTCTAGACTACTATAGGAGGAGTGATTGTGGGGAAAGAAGTCACATGAAGGAGCACAGAGGTCTTCCGACTTTGTATGTGGTCACATGTCTTGTATGTGTGAGTGAAGCCCTCCTGGGCCATGGAGCCCAGCCTGGCTGCCACCTAGAGACCACTGAGTCAGTGACAGTTGCCAGTGCCTGGTGGCGTCAAGCAGCCCAGGCAAGTCCTAACTCAGTATCTGACTCACAGGACTGTGAGAAAAGAATAAATAATTGTTGTTTTAGCCAGAGAGTGCCGAGGTGGTTTGTTACAAGGCAATAGATCTTCCTGAAACATGGAGTATCCCTCAGTAGCCCCCAAAGGGAAGTCAACCTAGTCTATATTCTTGACATGAATTCCAGAATGATGATGACACTGGAAAGTTAACCAACACAAGAAAAAGTTACAGAAGGATAGTAGTATTTTCAAAGATGAAGCCCTAAGGATAATAACCTCTGTCTGTGCTTCTCTTCTGAAATAGTATCATCTGATCATTGGATAACAGCATTTGCTGAGTCCACTGAAGTGAATCCAGAATCTTCACTCAATTCTATTTAAAAAGTACAGACTGAGCCCCTTCTTTGTTCCAGATTCTCTTCTAGGAGCTGGAGGCTCAGTACGGGACATGAAAGACAGAGCCTCTGCTCTAATGGAACCTGAGAAGAAATTACAAATATGGTGTCATAGAAGGCACGAGGAGCAAAAAGTGGGAAGGATTCTGTGAGGAAGTCCAGTCTAGGTTGGTACTGGATGAGGAGTAGAATCTGGCCAGGTGCAAGGGCAAAGAGAGGTGAAGGGAAAGGGGAGGGTCTGGCAGGGGCAGCAAGAGCAACAGAGACCGTCACTCAGGTGAGAAAGAGTGGGGCCCAACTCTCTAGAATAGCGTCTGTTGTCACAAAGTCTCACACAGGTTGGCTGCACTGTGTAGCCATTTCCAGGTACTCCTTGTTCTCACTCTCCTTCCAGAATCAAGGCCCATTCAAGAGCTTGAAATGATTGTGTGGCTGTTCCTTTCTTTCTAGTTCAGTCCTCTTTCCCTTCCAGATGTAGGTTCTGTTCCGATTCTCTCAGCTCCTCAGGCGACTTGGGTCGCCCATTCTGGCGGAGTCCCATGGGCTCTGTCCACAGCGACCCTATGAGCAGCTTGTTCTTTGGCCCTGTGCTTCCCTGAGCTCAGTCTCCTTTTTGAATCAGCGCAGGTGGATTCATTCTCATTCTCTTCCTGTCTTTCTCTCTGTCTCTCTCATTCCCTTTACACACACACACACACACACACACACACACACACACACACTATTGTCAGCAATATCTTTTCAAGTGAAAAGTTCGTGCTCTCTCTTTTAATTTGTAAATCGCTAACATTCTCCTCTGGAAAGGTTATAGCTTTCTGGAATTTCTTTTCTCCCGGAGTCATCAAACATAGACTTTACCACTTATCCAAGATTATGAATCAATAGGTCACCTTTCTTATCCGAGATTCAGTTTCATCACTTAAAAACTGGTAAAAAAAAAAAAAAAATAACACCTGCCCCTCAGAGATTTTGTGAGGAATAAATGGATTTATATTCATGAAAATGCTATTCAGATAGCGCATTACTCTTCCCCGGCAGGGAATCCAAAGTTGCCTGTTTCTGATGATAGCATGAATCATGATACCGGAAAGGTTAAAACAACAACTACGAGAAAACCCATCAGCCAAGTGGAAGCTGGTCTCTGTGAAAGGCAGCATCAGCCTTCGGCAACAATTCTAGATTATTTAGTGAACATCTAAATGATGGGGCCACTGGACGGTATGCTCTCTGGGTGGTCATAATAGCACTGTACAGACGGTGAGAACTTCACAAATACATTCCGGCTGTTGATGATGGTGGCAATGATGATGAGCATATCAAAGGCCATTGCACGTCGGAAGACTGGTGCACGGAATTACTGCTGACAATTGCAAAGATTTTGCCATTTTTGTAATGATGCTCTCTGAGGTCTTCTCCTCTCTAGATTCACTGATGAGTGGGCAATTATTTTCCACAGATCTGGTTTTACCCTTTGGCTTTCCAACTTACTGCCTGGCTGCAGAGCTAATCAGCAGATATTTGCAGTGGAGTCTTGCTGCTTGGCTGAACCCTGGGCCTGACAGCTGTGTCTGGAGGGCCACAGGCAATTAACCACACAGCTTTCTTTCAATGAACCAATTTTCCAGGGACTCGTGATGGGCTGATGTCTTCTGAAATAATCTTGTGGGTTTGGACAGAGGACAATGGGCCACATTTCAGGATTCAAGACACATGACCACCTTGACTGTATAGTCAAAGTTCCAGGCAAATAACCAGAAGACTTTTAGGGGAAAGCTAGGGGAAAGAAGATAGTCCCTGCATCATCAAGTGATACAAACCCGTGGTCTTTTAGACATCTCTGGTAGCAGTTAAAGCTCCTGGAGAAAGTATATTGAACTTTCCATGCTGCCAGGGGACAATTTAGGAAGCTACTGCCATGTTTCAATAAATTAACTCATGTTCTGGGGACAGTTCACATCTGGAGATCCATTTGATTCCTGCCTTATTTTAAAGTAACCCCCACTGCCACGGACCGAAAAATTATCCTCTATTTTTTTTTTTTTCCCTGGGCATCTGGGATCTGACACCTGATTCCCAATGGTTAACACTTGCCCTCCCACCTCTTTCACCCTTATTGGGCTTTCCAGTCCCTGGGGAAATGAAGCTGCTTGGTGTCTTGACCAACGGGTGGTCTAGGAGTCAGAGGGTAGGCTTATGTCCCAGCTCAGCTGCATGGACTGGGGTGACCACCCACCTGGCCCCCCTTTGCCCAAGGTTGGTTCAAAGTCCCCTTCTCTTACGCTGTATACTAAAACTAGCTGGAATTTAAATAAAAACTTGAAAAGGGAAACAAAACAAAACAAAGTCCCCTTCTCCTCTCTTTACGTGTTTGCCCTTGCCAATCTCACAACTAAAGCTATTAGTTTGCATCAATAACGCAACATGCCTTCAACTAATATTTAGTGACTGCTCTGCTCACCACGTGCCAGGCAGTGTTCTTTTTTTTTTTTAAGATTTTATTTATTTTAGAGAGAGGGAGGACAGAGAGAGAGGCAGAGGGAGAAACAGACTCCCCGCTGAGCAGAGAGCCGGATGCGGGACTCGATCCCAGGATCCTGAGATCATGACCCAAGCTGAAGGCAGACGCTTAACCGACTGGAGCCACCCAGGCGCCCCTCCAGGCAGTGTTCTTAATGTTTGCTGAAACACACACAGCCTCTAGTGTCAGGAGATGGACAATAAACAATTAACAGTAATTTAATAAGCAGAGAAAATACGCAGAATGTCAGAGGGTGATAAGCCCTGGGAAGGAAGAAACAAAACAAGGCAAGGAGAGTCAGTTAGGGGTGAGGCTACTGCCACTTGGAAGTGAGGGGTTGCAGGAGGCCTTATGGAGAAAATGACGTTTGAGCAGAGTCCTCCAGTAGGGAAGGGGGTGAAGCATGGGGATAAGGGGCAGAGGCCCAGGGTGCGGGTGGGACTTGCGGTGCAGGCTGTAGGCTGTGTGTTGCTGGAGCTGGGTGTGCAAAGCGAGGGATGATGGAGGATGAGGTCTGAGGATGCCGACGGGGCTGCTACCCATCAGGTACCCAAGCGGGCTTCTGTGAGGACTTGCTTGGGCTTTTACTCAGAGTTGGGAGGGAGGCCATGGCCAGGCATTCTAAAATGAATACCATTTTAGAAGGATGATGTTGCCTGCTGTATTGAGCACAGGTCGGGGGCGAGCCGGGGGTGCAAACAGCAACAGCCAAACCAGTTAAGAAGCATCCACGATAATCAGGACGAAAAGCAAACAGTGGCTCAGGCCAGGTAGTGTGGTGTGAGAGGAAATGAAAAGTAGTGAAATTTTGGATGATGTTTAAGTCACAGCCAGCAGGATGGGCAGAACAACTTCCAAATACACATTTCCAGTTGGTTTGTCTCCCAGCCACCAGTCCTGTGGTTTTGAGCTGGGACTGGACAACTCCATCTGGATATCATTGTAATGCTCCAAGTGTATCATGCCCCTAACCCCCACCCACTCTAACCACCTCTGCTCTGAATAGTTTCTTCCCCCTCCCCGCCAGATGTAGACTCTTAGAATCACGTGAAAGACTTCCTCACTCTCATATGTACTAGTTGATAATTCTAGATTTTTTCAGCATTGCCATTTGAATCCACACTTCCCTTCCAGCCCTACTGCCATAACCGTAGGTAGACGTCCCTATGTCCCTGTGGAATGTTCAATTCCACACATGCTGAGTACCAGTGACAGGCAAGGCCCTGCAGGAAATGCCAGGAGGAGTTGGATGCAATCCCAGCTCTCCAAGTGGCTGGCTGATAATGAGATGAGACCACAGCAATATGGGAGGCCACCAGCTGGTTGCACAGCAGCACACGCAAGACTGAGAGCCCAGGCCCCTGATAGAACCGGGGAGGGGCTGGTGCTCACACCACCCACGAAGGCTGAGCTGGCCAAGCAGGCCTGGAGCCACACCTCCTCACTATTCTACCCCAGCTCTGCCTGAGTGCTTCCTTGGCTTGCAGCTTCAAATCCCACAGCCATTACTCCAGAAAGACAGGCCTCAGCGTAGCGAAAGGATCATAATCTTTGAATCGCATACTCAGCACTTGAATCTCAGTTCTACCACCTGTTTGCTCCAGGCCTTTGATGAGTTGCTTAATTCTCTTCAGAGATAATAAAGTGGCTTGCACAGAGTCAGCATTTGATAAACAAGAACGAATATCAGATGCCAGTTTTTCCTCTTTCTGATTAACCTTTATAATACTACTAGAGTCATTTTCCTAAAACACAGCTCTTGGATTGTTGCATGGCTTGCAGGATCATTTACCTTAAAAAAAAGCCTCAGGGGTAGAGAATTTAATATGTGTGTGTGTATGTGTTTTAGTATTTATTATTGGAGTACAGTTGATACACAATGTTATATTATTCTCAGATGTACAACATGGGGATTTGACAATTCTGTACAGTCCTCAGTGTCCTCGGGAGAAGGACAGTCATCACCTGTCACCCTATAAATTATTACAATATTATCAACTATATTTCCTATGCTGTATTTTTCATCTTTGTGACTTATTTATGGTATACAGTACACACACACACACACACACACACACACAGTGGAATATTACTCAGCCATAAAAAAGAATGAAATTTTGCCATTTGCAACAACATGGAGGGACCTAGAGGGTATCATGCTAAATGGAATAAGTCAGTTAGAGAAACACAAATACCATAAGATTTCACTTATATGTGGAATCTAAAAAAAAACCAAAAGAACGAAACAAAAAACATGGACTCATAAATCCAGAGGATGGTGGACTGGGCAAACTAGGTGGAGATTAAGAAGGACAAACGTCCAGTATGGGTGTGTTTTTAAACTTGAATTCATATTTCTGTTCAAGTCTTTGACATCCTCAAGGCCTTTCACTGATAGAAATCACCTTCTTTTCCTTTAAAGACAAGCAAATGAAAGGAAACCTTTTTCATCTTCTCATTTCTCTTTAGACAACTCAGTAAAATTGAAAACATTAATTATGTGCCTGACATGTTCCTGGGCTGGGCAATAGGAATTCCAAAGATAGAATATTTGTTCCTTGCTTTCAGGGGTCTTATAGTCCCATGGGGAAGGCTGGATTCATATATGAAACAATTAGAGCAATATAATGGCGGAAGAAAAGTTAAGAAATGAAATGATCATTTGGAAAAATAAAAGAAAGCTCTGCGGAAAGCAGGGACCTCTCATTGAGTACCAAAAATTGACTAGATTGGGCGAGGTGGAAGGCAGGGACAGAAAATTCCAGTTGGGATCAATGCCCCTCTGTTCTGTTCTCTTTAACTCCCTGTTACGGTCTACTTCCCTACTGGACGTTTTATTCTGAAAATTCTGCATGAACACGGATACACTTTCTTGAATTTGAAAATCCACTCTAGAGCCTTCACACGCTCTCTCCCGCGGGAGGCCTCTACAGCACCTTGTTTAGGAACCCTAGCCCGCTCACCTCCTGCTAGTCCCCACTGAAACAGGACCTGCGTCGGGCAGGCAAAGCCTGGTAAGGAAGCTGAGATCACGTAGCAGCTTTGCTTCTCTCTGGGAGTTTTCTAACCCCCAAGTGAAGCAAAGTTTTCCCCACAGAAACCGAAAAGTTTCGATTTCCAGTTTAAAGTCAGAAGGCTCCTATTATGCAATTTGTTCCCACCATCTTTCTCACTTGCCATTGGAATGTTGATCTTAAGCAACTGTCTCTTCTACAAAAATACACAGGGCATCTTTTAACACAGTATCCTTTTTTATTTCATTTGGCTGGGTAAAGGCAGCGTTGTAAAAGCGAATTTAGAACTTGTCAACTGAATCTTGGTTAATCCCACTTGAGTCTAAAGAGACTAGATTACAATTTCCCTTCCGTTTCCTAGAAGTGAGACCTAAACTCAGTCTTGTTTCCTAGAACTCGTTGGACAAAGATTGTGTCCAAAGACAGCACTTCAATGTAGCAGAAAATTTTTTTTCTTAAAACCTGATGGCGCCCTCAAGTGGCACATCCCATTTCAGGATCCTAAATCTAACGACAGCCCTTTTCGGAAGTTTTGTTTTTTGGAAACTGGAGAGATTATTTTTCTAAGGGTCAATGGCTATCGGTTAGGTCTATTAACTTTTAAGATGACTATTCAAATTCTCCCTTTTTAGCCTTTGATCCCTGGAGCACTTGAGATATTCCTCGCTACCTGCTGCCACCAGAACAAAACTTTTAGAGGCATACAGAGCATGGTTGACAGGGTCTCTGAACATTCTCATGGGAAGGGGAATTTGCTCTTGTAGAGATTCATGCTGATTTGATGTTTGAGTAACATATTTTACCCTGGAAAGAATAAGTACATGCTTTGAAACTAAGCATAGTGCGGACCTCTTTCCTCCTACATATGCAGTCTCAAGAAGCCACCGTGATTTACACTTTACTACGTAGTAAATAGTGCTTCATTCTTTAGTTTCCTCTGAAGTGTCCATGATCAAATTACTGGTGGGATGAAAGAAGCACTTTGGTCATTATTTTTCAAGGCTGCCTTTGAACACAAAATCTTTGAAGCATTCTAAGTAGATGGATTCCGAGCTTCCCACAGGTTGGCAAACCATTCACCAGACCTCTTCATGACCCCTTGCCCAGTAGGAATGAGGCGGCTGATATGAGACACGGGAAGCCAAGGGCTGTGGCTGGACAGTTCAATCGCTATTGCATGGGTGTTTTATTAGTCACCTGAACCAAAGAATTAGCCTTCTAGAGGCTGGGAAGCAACTGCACTCCCCCTCCCCTCCCCTTATTCTAGCAGGCTGAGTGGTTTGATCAGAAGTCAGCAGAAGCCTAGCTTGGCATATGTGGACATGGTCTGGGGACTGGGAGAGCAAATAGCTTCACCCAACATCAGTCCGAAAAGAACCTAGAATGAGTCTCAGGCTTACACTTTCCCAATAATTTTGGTGTTATACACAGACTTCACATAAGGATCAAAGCAATTATCTAAGAGCTTAAAAACTACAGAAATAAGAAGGAAAAGCTCTAATAATGCCCCTTCATTGTTTTGAGGGTGGAGGATCAATTTCAAGAGGGTGTCATAGAGATTTGCACACAAGTATGGAGGCTCATTGGTTTCATAGACACCAGAAGGAGGTTGTTGTTGTTGCTAAGCTCATTAATATTCCTAAGAGAGCAACGAAGGTACCACTCTGCTGGTTTGGGGAGTACAGATCCCCGCACTGACTTGGTATGTTTAGTGGGCACAAAAGAGAAAGAGTTCCCTGGTTTTCACGCTCCCTCTTCAGGAAAGGGAAACTTTGTACCTTTCTCTTGCCACACAAAGCTGTTTCCATAAAGTTAACAGACTGCAGGATTAGAGGAGATTCATCCTGAGGAGAGAAGCCTCATGCTCCACGCTGTCACATAAATTCGTGTGCACGTGGGAGGGGACAGTACCTGTCAAGGATAGGACACCCCTGGCAGCTCTTCCACTGGCCAGCAGACACTGGGGAAAGAATTGAGACCTGGAGACACCCGCTGGATTTAGGCGCCTCAGATTCACAGTGGCCACTGGAGGGCGCCCCTGGGACTTGGGCTCGCGATTAATCACTTTGAGCAGGGCCCACAGGACTTTTAGCCGTACGGGCGCGGCTCCAGATGTATTCACAGGGTTTCTCAACATCAGCACTGTTACTATTTTGGACCAGATCATCTCTGTGGTGAAGGGGCTGCCCTGAGCCAGTGCAGCATGCATAGCCGCATATCTGGCCTCTAACCACGAAATGCTGGTAGACCCAGCCACCCCTCCCACCAGTCAAGACAAAAAACTTCCCCAGACATTGCCAAATGTGCCCGGGGGAACAAAATCACCCTCACCTGACAACCATATGTGGATTGAATGTCGGGTCTAGGTGTCAGTAGTCCATTGTTCTAAGGCTCAAATTCACTTTCCCCAAACTCTTCTTTAGTCTGGGGTCGACGGACAACTCTGCATTAAAAAGACACAAAAGTTGTTCTAGTCCACATCTGCAATCATTTCCCAGCTAAACCCCAGACCCAGGGCTCCCAGACCATTATGATATAGGTGTTGATCCCACTTTCTGTCTCTGCACCTGCCTGTGCTCTCTCTTCAGAGCCTCCTCCTCCAGCTCGGCCAAGAAGTGCCGACTTCTAGGAGGTGAGGCATTTTGTAAACTAATTTACACTAAGCTTTGTTCTTCATCTGGAATACTCCATCACATTGTCACACTGAGGCGCATGTGCATTTAAGTTGAGGGAATTGCCAGAAAGAGGGTGTGGTTTAAACGAATCTCTAACAGCAGAATTCCAGGCCCCACTGAATCTGTAAAACAGGAATATTAAGAGTATTTATCTCCTAAAGTTATAATGTGGATTAAATGAGCAAAGCACTCACAGCAGTGTCTGGCAAAAAGCAAACACTCTCAAAATACTAATTTTTGTTATTATTAGTAATATATTTTTTTATCAATCCAAGAGACATGTTGGGAAGAGAGGTAAGCTAGTTTACAGCCTGAACCAACTTCCCATTAAACTATTCTTGTCTCCACTCTCTGACCCGCATGCCTTTTCTAGATACCTGGAATAGACCCACCCAGACAGCAGAGCTCAATATGGAAAAACTAATCCACCTTGAAATCACTCCTTTGGAGTCACTTTTGAATATCCCACCTGGAGTCCAAAGATCATTAAATAAGTGAATGAGTTAAACTATAGAGAAAATGGACACAAATATCTGTGAAGCACCTACCCTGTGCAAAGTGCCATGAGGCTATCTGAAATCTTGGATCTAATCTACTGTGTGGTTATAACGATGTGGGCACTCAAATCTTGAGAGCCCATGACAGTGAGGGAGGGGGTAAGGTGTACTGTGTGGCGTGACGAGGAGGGACAAGTGACCCCACACAGCAGTTTGCTGGGGAGGGCATGTGACTGCGTGGGGGAGGAATGTTCTGAGCCTTTATTTGGGGGCCCTGGTGTGAGTGTGTTACCAGGAAGCCACTGCCCCTCAATCACAGAGTCCATACTCAGCTCAGTGGGAGTTGCTCATGTGCCATTTGCACCGCAGCATTTGTAGGATCTGAAACCCCAAACTCACACAAATAGCCTTTTCCAAACCTTCCAGTCATGTGCCCAGCATTCATGTTCTCTATGGCTTCTGGAAAATGCTCCGTGGAGGGTAAATGAACTAAATCACGAGTTTTGCTGAGCCAGAGAAATAGGAGCCTCACGAAAGTGCACACTGTTGCCTAATTTCCTTTGTTCCTTCCCAGTCGGGCAGAGAAGTGTGTTGAAGATCTGCGTGTGTGTGCATGTGTGTGTGTGTGTGTGTGTGCGTGCACGCGTGAAAGAGAGAGAGACAGAGATAGAAAGGGGAAGGGGAGGGAGGGAGTTATGAGTGAGAGAGAAATAGAGAGAAACAAAGAAATTGCTGGCTAGTTGCTTTACACTGGAAGGAAGGTGAGAGCTACCCAAGAGTGAAGAGCACTAGGGTTTTACTCCTGGCAAGCAGCAGCAGAGTCAATGTTATATTGTCTTGGGATTAATTTCCTTTAAAATAATTTGTATAAACTATAATTTTTCTGAAGATTTTTTATTTATTCATTTGAGAAAGAGGAAGCAACAGCATAAGCAAGGGGGAGGGGCAGAGGAAGAGGGAGAAGCAGACTCCCTGCTCAGTGGGGAGCCCTACCCAGGGCTCGATCCCAGTACCCTGGCATCATGACCTGAGTCGGAGGCAGATGCTTAACTGACTGAGCCATCCAGGCACCCGTAAACTATAATTTTTGTGTACAAGTTCACTCCAAGCTTCATCCTAGAGGTGATTAGTAATTTTTGAAAATCACAGGGTTATTAGTTATGCAGAATGCTAAACAGAAATCTAAATCCCAGGAGTCAATTTCCAGGCACTTAAAATATTCTTATTGAAACAAAACCTAAAAGAACATGTTAATTAGCATAAGGGATATCAGATAATTATAAGTATTAAGTTTAATGGTGTGAGAGTTTGATTTGGATTCTGTATAAGACTCACTGTCCTTGAATGAACGGTGTTTAAAATTCTGCAAAGCCTGGGATTTTAATAATTGGTTTCCAGATTTAAAATCCCTTTGGACCTGCTTCTGCTGGCGAGAAGGAGGACGTTATCACCAGGCTTGACTACAAAGATGGGTGCCCACTCACTCCTGTGAGGGCAATTTTGTGACCAGCGCAGATATGGGGCCTTTTTTCCCCTATACAGGCTGTGGGACCAAATTGTGACTTTGGGTGCAATTTGTCCCCCTCATTGTTCCACAACTTGGTAGTGGGTTATGGTAAAGGTGGTGTCTTCAAACCCTGCCCCCCACCCACTTTGAACCACCAAAAGATCAGCTTCCAATATTTACCAAAAAAGAACCAGACGTTTGCTGGTGGTCAAATAAACTTAAACCAGTTTGCAACAGTGTAAGCAGCCCTTTGACAGCAGTTCAGGGGATGGGGAGCTGGGCAAGACTTCTCATTTGAAAGTCTCTTTTGGGAAACCAGGCTTCATGGGGAGGGGGGACACAGGATTCCCCCACGTTCTGTGAAGTGAGTAATGGAGTGAGTCACCACCGGCAGGATCTCTCCGATCCTAAAAGGTTCAGTGAGGAGGCACCAAGCAGCGGTCCCCCAGAACACACACTGTGGCTGAGTCACAGCTGTTTCCTGGATATCGCTTCCTCAGGTGACATTTTCCAAGTCCCTGCCAGTGCCTGCAGATGCTCTAGCAAAGTGCCTGGCCCAGGGCCTTGGTTTTAGAGAGACTCGGCTTTTGGTCCCAACTCTCTTACTAGTAGACAGGGAGGAGATTCAGCACTCATCCCATAGGTTCTTTAGTCACATTTCCCTCTAGATATGTGTCTTTCTCTCTTGTGATGTAAAAACAGAAGCTGTAGCCCAATTCTTAAATAGGAAGGAAAGACGGTGGGGTTAGAGGCTAGAGGGAATGCAGAGAAATGCAGATACATCGTGATGGTGTCACTTGGAATGCCACCTCTCGGCTTCAGCAACTGTTCCGGCAACTGTGGGGCCTGCAAGGGACTTCTGGGCGGCTTGTGCTGATGGGATCACCAGGAATCTAATTTTGGCTAAAGGAAGTGCCTCCCACTGCCTGAGTCTCCAGAGCTGACTCTTAGAGGAAACAGAAGAAAATCCCCATGGGCCCCTATCTGCTTTAACTGTCTTCCATCGTTTTAAGTTCTTGCTCCCAAATGCTCTGGAAGAATAATCCTTGAAGTGGCCACTGCTGATTTCTATTTCCCTGTGGGAAATCTCAGCTCCTATATTCAGCATAGGTTTTCATTAGGAGAAGTCATGAAGACAGCAGAGGAACAGAAAGGTCCCAGGGCAGCAAGGGCAGGGCTGGCATTTGGGGGTAATAGGAGGTACACCTCATTGACATCTAAGTTTTTTCTGGGGTCTCTAAGTTCTGCTGCAGAAGGAATTCCTGCTCTCAAGTATTCTCCCACGAAAGCAATAAACCAGCAACTCCAAGTTGAAAAAAAAAACTTCAAATTCATTCCTTCATCAAATATTGATTGAGTACCTGCTATGTACCAGCCACTGTGGCAGCCCCTGGAGGTACCCCACAGATAATGGTGATGAGCATGGGGGCAGCAGCAAGGATGGAGCGAGGCAGGCCAATTCAGGTCATGTTTCGAAGGAGAGATGCAGAACTTGGGTTTTAGATACAGAGATGAGGGAGGACCAGGCTTGGGGGCAGAAATGAGGGGTTCTACTTTTGTCACATTAATTTTGAGATGTCTATTCGACCTCTGAGAGAGGAGGCAAGTAAGCTTTCCTTACGCAGCCCCAGGCTGCTCTCACAAAATACTATAGACTAGGTGGCTTACATGATACACGTGTATTTCTCACAGCTCCGGAGGCCGGGTAGTCCAAGATCAAGGTGCTAGCAGATCTGGAGCCTGGTGAGGGCTCGCTTTCTGGTTTACAGACAGCCTTCTTCTATCCTCACATGGCCGAGAGCAGAGACAGGAGGACAAGCTCTCAGGGCTCTTTCATAAGGGCACTAATCCCATCAGGAGGGCTCCACTCTCGAGAACTAATCACCTCCCAAAGGTCCCACCTCCTAATACCATCACTTTGGGGAGTAGGATTTCAACACATGGATGGGGAATGGGGGGCACAAACATACAGTCCATGACAAGGCTTTTGGCAACACGAGTAAGGCTGAAACCCAGGGGGAACGTCAGAACTAAAGATCTGAATTTGGGAGTCATATCCATGTAATACATCAAACCAGGCAATGGGAAAGAGTTTGCAGATGGAGAAGAAAGGAGGAGGCAGGGCTGAGCTCTGGGGCTCTGCAGCGGGCAGAGATTGCTTGGAGGACCAGGAGCCAGCGAAGGAGGCCGTGCAGGTGCAAGCACTGAGGCAACAGCTAAGCCAGGAGCCTGTCCTAGACAGAAGCCAGGAAAGGTAAATGCTTCAAGGAGGGAATAGTCAACTTGAATATTATGAGAACAGAGACACACCATTGATTGTGGCGACCGGTGACCGTGATACAAACAGATGCTGGGGAGCTGGGATGAGAGACCAGGTGAGAGTTGGCCAAAAAAAAAGTCCTTTCTCTGTTATAGGAAGGGACGTGTGTTCGGCTATAGAAACAGGATGAAATTTGGAGTCAGACCCTAAGATTAAGACTCATTGGCTGGGGCGCCTGGGTGGCTCAGATGGTTAAGCGTCTGCCTTCAGCTCAGGTCATGATCCCAGGGTCCTGGTATCGAGTCCTGCATCGGGCTCCCTGCTCCTTGGGAGCCTGCTTCTCCCTCTGCCTCTCTCTCTCTCTCTTTCTCTCTCGCTCTGTCTCTCATGAATAAATAAATAAAATCTTTAAAAAAAAAAAAAAGACTCATTGGCTGGACGATTTTGAGCACATATTGTTCCATATCTCGGCGTCAATTCACATCACAGGTTCAACAATAATGTCTGCTCCCCAGCGTTCTGGTTTTTGTTTTTAAATATTAATATATTTTTTTATGCCCTTGATCTCAGAAACTGAGCACAGCTTTCCTGCCCAATAGATTTTCCTGAGTGGGAAAGAGGCAACTCACCTACTCATACCTTAAGAATCAAGATTCAGTTACTCTCTTAGAATATCTCCCCATTTGATCATGAGGATTTATCAAAATTCCATGAAGACAGACTCTGCATTAATATTCTTAGTAACCTACTCATTCATTTATTTATTCATTCATTCAACACACCATCATTAAAAACCCATTATGGCCAAGCATGGTTATAGACACTGGAGCTACTGCAATGACCAGACCAAGTCCCCGCCACATGGAGTCCACATTATAGTGCGGGAAGGCAGACAATAAATAAGCACTCATGTGTATCAGGTGCAGTGATAGACGCTATGGAGGAAAATAAAGCAGGTTAAGTGGGATGAGGAGTTATTTTCCAAAGGCGACCAATTAAAAGACGTTTCAGCAGAGACCTGCAGGCATGAGGATGCAGAAGCGTCCCAGGCAGAGGAAACTGGGAGTATCAAGCTCCTGAGGAGAGAATGTACTTAGTTAGGGTGGTTGTCTAGTGTGGAGTCGACTTTTCCTTATCGCTCCACTCCAGACATATCTGGTGTCTTGTTGTTCCTTAGAGCTTTAGGTTTCACAAACAGCTACTTAGAGAAAGGAAATAAAGTTTAGTAAAATGATAGGTCGCTGATGTTTGACTAGGAAGCATTGTAATCTTTTAAAAAGCACACAATCGACACTCCTTCCATGCGGCCTTTTGATGTTTGCTAATTTAGGGCTACCATATTTCCCATCCTCTGGCGATCCCTAGATTTCCCCTCCCCTGCCCCTCCCCAAGGTCCCTCCACCTCTGTCTGTGTGTCACAGAAATCCCACACCCCTCCTTTGGCATAAGGCTGCTCTTGGGTGGTGGTGGTTGGGATCTGTCTTAGGTTGTAAAACAAAGTCTGTGAATTTGGTGTGATAAGGATCTGGGCTGTGGTGTTTGCTGAACTTCTAAGCACTTCCCTCCTTCCTTCCTTCCCACAGTGCAGTCCTCATGTAAATTCTGAGGCCATCTTCTTTTCCACATAGGACTAAACAAGAGGGAAGAGTGGAGGGTCAGAGGTGAGCACAGGTCATATGGGCCTTGGAGGCCTTGGTAAGGATGTTGGCTTTTTCCCTGAGAAATCCCTAAAATTGTAAACTTTTCTTGTCTCCTTACCTGTAGGTCACAGAAGCAGCATTGACCGATGTCATTGTCCCCATGCTACCCAATCTTCAGAATTTTCAGATCTCATGAAAACCTAGCCTTCTACTTCACCTACCTAGAACAATGCCAACACTGGTTCAATATTATACTTGACCTCCTCTGTGTCTGAGGGAGGAGTTTGCACTACAGGAGAAAAGAACACAGTTGTGCAAAGCTGATGAAAGACCAATCTCTCCCTCTCTCTCTCTCTCAAATATGAATAGTCACCATATAGTTTATTGATCCACCTGGGACACTATAGAAATCGAATGGTTACTATAAATAATTATTCCATGACAATAGACGTAAACCAGGCCTGTCTTGGACACACCAAGAGTAATGTCAATGTACATATAAGCAATTTTACATAACCAAAGGGAGATAAGGAAGCTGAATGGACTCCATTTTAGAAAGGCTCCACCTCTGCTGTTTTCCTGCTAGACTCTATTTACTCATGTTCTATATTTTTCCTTGCATCTGAGTAAAAACCATCATGTTCCCACTCAAAGGAGGAAGCAAGAAAGTGAATCATTCTCTCAGAGTCTCTGAGGCCCCAAACACCTGATAATATCTAAGAAGAGCTGGATCTCAAACATGTTCCAGAACATTCGCCTCAAACAAACCCCGGCTGACACCGGCATCAGTGACCCCTACCTTCTGTGATTTATAAAGTAACACCTACTGTGCACCTATCACTCGCCTCTGATCAGACCTGACCCTGGATTACTGAAGGAACACGTACCCTGGACCCCTTTCCAATATAAACATCCAGCCCCAAGCGATGAAGAGACTCATTCTCCTTTCCGTTCCGAGTCTCCCAGGTAGCCTGTGTGCTATTCTCTATCTGTCACTCCAGCTATTCAGTATACTCTGTTTTCATGTTTTCTGGCTTGAGTTTGATTTCTATCCTGTGCAAATCCAGGGAGGCTCTTGGCTGGGCCTGCAGGAGCCCCCTCCGGGTCCTCAGTCTCAGCCTGCCTGTATCAAAAGGAAAGGGAAGAAGGATCACACCAAAGATACTTCTAAGTCTTTCCAGCCCACGTGGAACCTGCCTTTGGTAGCGGACACCTTTCATCCCATTTCATAGAGAAAATTGAGGCTACCAAGCTCAATTCTCTGTGCTCTGACCTATACACTTGCCATATGCCCAAGTTCATCCTCCCCTCCTCTCTTCTTGTTCTGGACCAATGCGAACTTGCGTCTGGACCCCATTTCCTCCTGCCTCTTCCAAGGCCCACCTCTAGCATCCCCTCTCCTGGGATCGTCCGTCTCTCCTTTCCCCACCTAAAAGCAAGCTCTGATTCTAAAAATCCCTTTCCAGATATTATGTTCCCCTTATTCCTCGTCTAAATTCATTCCTCCTCCTCGATCCAAACACTTGAAGCACAATCCACACATGATGTCCCTTCTTTGTGTCCCACCCACTTAGGGCACTATCATTTCTGTCTCCCACTGAATATTAGAACTGTGCACATCAAAATTAGCTTTATCCAAAGTGGCCAAAACCACTGGACGCGGTCCATCTTTATCTTACTTGACTTTTTTTTTTTTCTTTTTTGATTCCTTTAGCACAGTTGAGCATTTGTAATAAACATTCTGGACTTCCTCAAGCCCCGTGCAACTAGAACCTCCCCGGTCTCTTGGCATCTCTCTCAGGCTGCTCATATGTGGTCTCCTCCAGAGTCATCATCACCAGTACATTACAATGAACTAATACCAGAGGAAGATATAAAAATACTTGGCCATTTCTACTTCCTGCAGGTGGCACCAGAGACAGGATCATAGGCAGGTGGGCTGAGAAGGGGCTGTGCAGAAGTTGGTGACACTCTTTATTTCTGCCTTGAAAATACTCTGGATCTGGATCTGGAGGAGCCACATGGCCAAGGGGTCTCCTTGGGGCATGTTTATCTTTCCAGGCTCACCACTTGTGGGTGTAGGTAGAACTGAGTCACATGTATAACTTGCATAAAGGGGAGGCCAAATGCAGCAGTAAAAAGTCTCTGGAAAGCAGAGTTCAACAATTTAAAACTCAATTTTTTTGTCCTAAGATAGCCAAAAATGGTTGCTCGTGGTTTCTTATGTTTCTTTAACTAGGGTTACCAGAACACAGCTTTGTATTAGAAATGCAAGTTCAGCAGAAATGTGTCTTCGCTAATGAAGCCTGGTGCCTATTGGTATTGTGTCTGAGTCCCTGGGGCTGGTCAGTGGGTGGTGGTGGCACTCTCTGATTTCCTAGTTATTGAGAAGTCCACAGGCCTCCTGTGGACATAGTAAGTGGCCATAAACTACCCCAGAGCTTGGGGACTCAGCACAGGGCTTCCACACGGGGCCTGACTCTACAAAGGCCCTGTGGGTGGGTTTGTGGGAAGAGCTTTCCACTTAGAGCTGGCCACGGGGACCCCTTGTCACTCGGTGGGTGACTTCACATCAAAGCCTAGGGCCTGATGGAGCCTTGGTTCTGAATGCAGCTAGGCAGAAAATGGTATAGTTGGAAGCAGAAGATTCACCACTTGTGGGAAGGTTACAAGAATTCCATTGTGGCCACAGACAAGAGCCAGCTTTGTGTGTTCCGTGCTGCTGAAAGGCCTCTGTAAAAATGCATTTGTTCAAGGCAACATGGAATGTCCGAGCTGGCGGGGACCTCCAAGACCATCTAACCCAACCTTCTCATTCTTTTTAATATAGGTTTCAAAATGTGGACTGTGGTAGGACCCCCATCATTGCATCCAGTCGCGTGATTTCAAAATTTTTTCCATCCCTTCAATGTTAAGCTAAACATTGACACCAAAACAAACAAGGATAGCCAGGTAAAACAAGGAGATTTTCGAAGCTAAATTCTTCACAATGACTGCTTCTGGGACAACCCTCATTTCTTTATTAACCCATGGCCAACTGACTTCTGTCCTCACTCTCTATAAAAACAGTCTCAAGGCCTTTGGGTCCCCCTTCCTCTTGGGTTCTTATGACATTTCCACCAACCCATTCTTCAAAGTCTACCTCGAACACCAAAAAGGGCCCCTGCCCCCCTCATGTCCATCATCTATGGCCTTTTGTTCTAGTTTAAACCTCGTTAGTGGGGTTTTGTTCCTGGCAAGCAAACTAGTATGGGGGGGTGATTTTTTTTTTAAGATTTTATTTATTTATTTGAGAGAGAGAATGAGGTAGAGAGAGAGCATGAGAGGGGAGAGGGTCAGAGGGAGAAGCAGACTCCCTGCTGAGCAGGGAGCCCGATGTGGGACTCGATCCCAGGACTCCAGGATCATGACCTGAGCCAAAGGCAGTCGCTTAACCAACTGAGCCACCCAGGCGCCCGGGGGAATGATATTTTTTAAAGGAAACAAATCCCTGCACCCTTCCACACCCATCTATTTCCTTGTTCCCTTGGTCTTTGTATGTCTTTGAACAGAATCTTTCAAGGAAGGGATAGCTCACTTTGCTTAAAGGCAGGAATAGTTAGCAGTCCAAAATGCTGCCTCCCATTGGGTGTCAAGAACATTATATACATGGTCTCATTTCACCTCAAAACATCCATAAGGAAGTAGGTAGTACACCATTTTTCAAATGTTAAAACAGAGGCACGTAGGTTAAACAGCTTGCCTTATTGAGCGCTGGAGCTGGGATTTGAACCTCTCACCACTCACCCAGTCAGAGGTTATAGAACCTACATGAAAAGCTGCCTCATGGGGCTTTTACCAAATCATGGGGCTGTTACCAAACTGCTGCTCAGCTATGTTATCCCCCACCCTTCCCCTCCTTACAGTTACTATTTCAACTTGGGTCTAGGGGTTCTTTGACCTCCTGGGGAAAAGGGGGCTGAATGTGCTTGGGTTCCTGACAGTCAGACTGGCCCAACTCCAGTCTCCTGGTTTCCAAGTCTCCCCCTGCCAACCACCCACAAATATGCCTCAGCTTCCACATTAGCTGTGGGTTCTCTTCTGACATAGAATCTCCCACGAAGTGTTTATCTTTCTACAATTAAGGAAGAGCAAAAAACATTTGCCTTTTCCCACTTGGAGAAATTTCCCCTTTTCTACTTAGAACAGCTATCTTGAAACAGTCACCTTGGGCTAGGCCAAGCACTCCCCTGGCCTGGATGGGAGACTCTGCATGCACTCCAGGCCACTGGTATTGGGTGTGGCCTTAGCTGTGTGGGTTTTGCAAGGTAAGAAGCGACCTCTTGGGGCACCTGGGTGGCTCAGTTGTTAAGCATCTGCCTTCAGCTCAGGTCATGATCCCAGGGTCCTGGGATCGAGCCCTACATCGGGCTCCCTGCTCCACAGGGAGTCTGCTTCTCCCTCTCTCACTCCCCCCTGCTTGTGTTCCTGTTCTCTCTCCATCAAATAAATAAATAAAATCTTAAAAAAAAAAAAAGAAGAAGAAGAAGAAGCGACCTCTTGGTTGCTAGAGGTAGTTGGTTTGGCTGGAATCACTCTGCTCCCCCCACTCAGTGGTTCTGCTCTCTGAGAAATTCAGAATCCTTGACAGAGGCCCTCACTTTGGCAGCTTTCTAGAACTCAGAGAATTTAATCTCTGCAGCAAACTCGAAAGAGGTTACATTTGCCCTTTCTTCTTTCTTTGTGTTGACGTCCCAGGAGATTTCAAGCGTCCAGAGGTGTTCTTTTGAAGACTGGTGTTTCCGAAGTTAGCAGTGACTTCTCAGAGTCCGCCTCATTTCCGAATATCAACCCCGCTGAGGTCACAGCCATTGCCTCAGAGAAATTGGTGAAAATTAATCACCTTTAAACTAATCTGGGAGTAGGTTAGGTTCCATGAAGTGTTCTTAGCACTTTGGGATAGGCTCCTTAATATGGCAAATACAAATCCTAGTCTGCATCTCAGATTTGCAGGAATGATAACTTTATTTTTCAATAATCACACTCATGATTTCATTTCCTATTCTGCTGACTGGCTAAACTCCATCTTGGTCTATATAGTGTTCCTTCTCAACGCCCAGCAGGCTGAGAGGAATAGGATTTCCTGCCTTGCGGGGATGGGATAATCAGGGGAAACAGCCAGAATGGTGACTTTGGTGGATCCTAAAGAAAGGCAGGGCCCCATGCAAGCAGTGCAATCCTTACATGGAGATTTATGGGCCTCAGGAAGACAGTAGGACACCAGGAGAGAAAATGTCTGTGGTGAGTCTTGGCAGCCAAGGCCTTACCCAGCCGCACAAAGAGTTCTACCCCAGATTGACTGAGAACATTCCGAGCGGCTTGGGAGAAACAGAAAAGTTTCTGGCAGAGCCATTCATGTGGGGATGAGACCGTCTCTGTGGAGCCTGTATGGACTGACATCCAAAGACTACATGGGGTGAGGAATGTCCCAGAAGTCACCCCCACAAGGGCACTGAGGAGCAGCTAACCACCATGCCTCTTCTCTCAGTCCTCCCTGATGTCTTGGCACTACGAATCCCAAGGAACTTCAACACCACTTGGGGAGGGAGATGCAGGAGCGAAAACCTCAGTTGACTGATGCAATTTTGCATCCACCACAGCAAACTGGGAGGTCAAAACTGAAAGCAAATTGAGTTTGGGAAAAATATAGAAAAATTATCATTCATGCACACTTGAATTTGTGAGGCTGGAGTTGTATACTAGCTCTAGCAAAGTGCGGATTTAGCAAAAGAGCTCAGAAGAATTTCATGGAAACAAAATTTAGGTGTATCTGGGCTTTGTGGGAATGAGAAAGCCACTAGCAGCTACTGCCTGCACTCTGACTGTCCCTCATAATCAGCTTTTCTCTGGGATATGGGACCAATCTCCTCTTGCAAAGACTGAGACAGAGGCAGGTGGCTTTCTCTCCCAACTCATAGCCTCTATTCCTCCATTACTTCAGCGCACATGGGTCTTTGGTGCTCACAAAGGAGCCATCTCCACGTGACTGCCACAAATTCATTGTATTCTTAGTGCCTCTTGGTTGAAAGTTCTGAGAGGGTGTCACCTTTGACATTCTTGTTTGCCCTTTAGATCAGGAACCCACCCTGGTTCAATTCTGTGGGGTCAGAGGGTGAGGAGTCAGGTAAATGAGACATGACTGCTCAAACCAGTCACGTCATCAAAAGTATACGGGTCGGAAAGTTTCAAAGAAGAGGATCTTGGGCCTAGAGGCCTGGCCCAGTCTCTAATTTACCTTTGTGAAAATTACTGCTGTGTGTGTCTTATACTCCTCTCTGCCTTGTCACATCCTTGAAAGCAGAAGCTCGAATTCATTTCTGTATGCACCACAACATCTTCACGTGCCTTTTGCATCTGGGAGAGAGAGTTCAATGAATATTGAATGAGTGCACATCTCTCCACTCTTATCCCTTCATTTCTCTATACTCATTCTCTGTTCTATTTATACCTTTATTTCTGAGCGAACAGTGTTCAGGTTAAAACCCAAATAGAATAATTCTTGTTGCTGAGGCGTAGCAGGTGAGTGCCAGCCACATTGACTAGATTCGAGTGTGACCCTCATGCAGGTGGATTTCCTGAGCAGACACCGGAAAGAAACATCCTTAGTGTCACCATATTTACAACTGGGCTTTCCCTAACAACTGAGCATTTAATTTCTCATTATTTTAGAGCTGTCTTAACTGCTATGGAAATTGGCGGGAGACCACATCCAATGTTGAAGCATGTAAGTGATAGATTATAACCAATTTAAAGAAGAGGAGCAAGTAGCACTCTACAGGAAGATAACTCCTAGTCTCATCTTGACACTTTGAACGATTTTTCTAAATTAAAAGCTTCAAGTTTATTAGCAATCATTGCCCTGGTTTGAGTAAAGAAATTCAAATATTTCAAGTTTCTCTCTGCGCTAATTAAAAGAGCTCTATTTAAATGGCAGGGCTGTCCTGATGCCGATGATGACAAATGAGAATAAATGAGAATCATAAAACTTTGAGCCTGGAGGGAGTTTACAGATCATTTAATCCAATCCTTCCGTTTTATAGGGGAAGACAGCGAAGCTGCTGTAAGGTACGTGATCTGTCACAAATCTAGAGCCATGGCCACAACTCCCACCCACAGGGGTCCAGGGTTCTTCAACCTGAAAAAAATCAGAACTACTATGGGCAGTGGGGTAATGCTAGAAATTACTAACATAGTGTGATTTGTGATTTATAATAAGAAATAAATATTTTGGGGCATCTGGGTGGCTCAGTCGTTGAGCGTCTGCCTTCGGCTCAGGTCATGATCCCAGCGTCCTGGGATCGAGCCCCACATCGGGCTCCCTGCTCCACGGGAAGCCTGCTTCTCCCTCTCCCACTCTCCCTGCTTGTGTTCCCGCTCTCGCTGTCTCTCTCTCTGTTAAAAAAAATAAATAAAAAATCTTTAAAAAAAAAAAAAAAGAAAGAAATATTTTGTCTTAATTTTTTGCCTGTCCTAAAACGCTGGGAATCTTCTAGGTGAGAATGATAAAAAGTATCTTTTGTTATGTTAATGAGGTGACTTTTGGAAAGCCCCAGGTAACCTAAAGGTAGAGCCTGGTTGCCAGGGGAACCAATTATGTGATTAGAAGGTAGGAACTTTCAGTCCCACAACCAGAGGTCCAAGGAGGGGAGAGGGGCTAGAGGTAGAGTTCAATCGCTGATGGCCAATGATTTAATCAATCGTGCTTATGTAATGAAGCCTCCGTGGAAACCCAAAAGGAAGGGTTAGGAGAGTTTCCAGGTTGGTGAACTGGAACGTTTCCATGTGCCACCGGGTGGGGTACCAGACTCCACCAGGACAGAAGCTCCTTTGTTTTTGACCTTGCCCTATATACCCCTTCACCTGGGTCTTGATCCTATAACAAGTTTCAAGGTCACGTTGATTCCTACAGGTTGATTCTTTCAAGTTCTCTCTGTGTAGCTGGGGTACAGGGGTGCAAAACAGCTGGTTCCGGGCATCACCAAAAGATCCCCAGTTCAGCCACTCACCACTGACAAAATCCAGAAGGCAGAGAGATGTGTGGTGGTGAAACCAGAAAGTAATTTATTTCAGTGAGGCCAACACCGAGAAGACAGCAGATTAGTGTCCAAAAGATGATCTCCAAGTGCTTAAAATACTTCCAGGTTTATGTACGGAAAATGTGGGACAAAAGTCGGGTGGATTTGTGCAGGTGGGCGGTAAAGGTCAGGTCAAGCATTGTCTTGGGGTCAATCACAACGAGTCTTGCTGGCTCACGGCAGTCCTTACTGTTTGAGGGGATAGTTTCGGTTGCCATCAGGGGATACTTTGCCCACCTGGTCTTTGGAAAAGAGACCTTAACCAATTAGAAAGTTTGAGGTCAAAATGGAGGTAGTTGAAGTCCTTTTTCATCGGCACTAATTAAAATAGCTCCTTCATATCCTTTAACATCCTTTGTAATTGAACAGGTTCAGGACAGGACCTCCTCTCCCTCCCACCCCCCAGAATGTGCCATTTTGGCATGTGGATCATTTTGAACTGAAGGCACTTGAGATCCTGCAGGTTCAAGAGAAACTTTTGCCCCTCCCTTAACTACATAAAAGAATATAATTGGGGATTTTTTCCCAGAATAAGAGTTACTAACAAAGATAAATTTTATCTGAGTCACCCATCTGTATAGTAAGGCAAACATCCAATTACCAAACATCTGCTCTTCTTATCACCCTGTGAAATGCATGAAATGCATTCCTTTCCTATGAAATCCCAGACCCCTACCCCCTTCTCCTTAGTTCAGTATGACATATATACTTCATTTTGCCTGTCTTTGGAATTTCCATGTCTCTGTGGACTCCCCATATGTAACACCTATTAAATTTGAATTTCTCCTGTTAATCTGTCTCATGTCGGGGCGCCTGGGTGGCTCGTCATTAAGCGTCTGCCTTCGGCTTGGGTCATGATCCCGGGGTCCTGGGATCGAGCCCCGCATCGGGTTCCCTGCTCTGCGGGAGGCCTACTTCTTCTCCCAAACTACAGATTGCTGTAGATTGAACCAGAGTGGGAGAAGAAGTAGGCCCCTCTCTTGTTGTCTCTGTCAAATAAATAAATAAAATCTTTAAAAAAAAAAAAATCTGTCTCATGTCAATTTGGTTCTTAGTCCATTTAGAAGGACCTTTGAGGGAACAGGAATTCTTGCTCCCCAACATAATAAACCAATATCTAGTGAGTAAACTAGTTTCCTGAGTCCTGTGAGCTACTCTAGCAAATTAATTGATCCCAAGTAGGGGGGCATGGGAGCCTCTGATTTATAACCAGTCAGTCAGAAAGCCACGTAGCAATCTGGACCTGTGATTAGCATCTGAAGTGGAGGGCAGTCTTGTGTGACTGGGCCCTCACCTGTGGAATTTTAAGTAGATAGTGCCAGAATTAAGTCCAATTGTACCCAGCTGGTGTCAGAGTATTGCTTGGTGGTGGGAAGAAAAACACATTGGAACTGGTATCAGAATTGTTATGTGGATAACATGAGTAGTCTTTAGCAGTATATATGGCTAAGCTCATGGAAGGAAAACAAGACAGTCTCCATCCTGAAGGAAAGACAAAGATGACTCATTTTGAGGACTCTGTGTCTCTTCGGGGATGCTCAGAAACCAGCCAGAGGAGCCCCACGGACGGGACTGGGCTCCCGGGTACAACGAGAGTGCCCAGTGATTCCTTACCATGTACCAAGCTTCATGCTCACCAGTCACTCCTCATGAGCTAGCTAAACCACACAACCCACCGACTGGGATCACGGTTATCTTCATTCCACAGACAGAGAAGACTAAAGTTAACACAAATGAGAAATTTGCCCAAGGTCACATACCAACGTCACTAACTAGTACCCAAGCTGGGATCTGCACTCAGATCTCTTAAAGTCCCAAGCCTGTGTTCTTAACCAGAGGTAACATTTGAATAAAGCCTCCTTGGTGCACACTGGGGCCTCTCTGCGGAATCTGGTTCTGCACCGCCCATATTTTAAGTTTATGTGAATACCGAGGCTGCCAGGAGAAATTTTGCGCGCCTGGTTGAGTCTGAGCTGAACAGGCCTTTCAGCCCCAGGCAAACTTATATGACAAGCTGCACCTCCAACTCTTTGGTAGGACAGAGCCAGCCAGGGGTTGGGGGGGGGGGCAGGAAAGGGGCAAGAAGTAGGGAGCAGTTCCCCTAGAGAAGTAAGGTGAGGCTGCCAGGAGAATGGGGGCTGCTTAGCAGGCGAAACATGTCTGCTCAAGAGTAAAACAAACTACAGATTGCTGACAAAAAGATCACGATTGGATTCCATGCTTTAAAAAACAACAACAACTTTATTCCAGAACTAAAAAAGGAAAGGAAGGGGATATGAAATCGTCTTTAATTTCATTAAGAATACAACGTCACTAACACTGACTGCTCTTGTAGCACATTCGTTAGCATTTTGTCAAGCAGCAATGTGGCAGAGAACACAGCCAGGAAAACTCCCGGGAAAGAGAAGTTGATCTAGAAGGCCCTTGGCTCTTATTGGTCAGATCCTGTTCTTGGCCGATCCTGCTCAAGTCCATTTTACCAGAAACTTCATACGTGGGTGGAGGCTCTTCCTCTCTATGAGCATGTGGCCCCAATCAGAAGGTGAGTTTCTGCACGGGACTCTTGGGCCTTGATTAATTCCTCTGATAGTGGCTCCAAAAAAATTCAATGAAAAAACTTGAGGGCCGTCCTTTAAATACAAATGAGGCTCATATTTGATAAGGAATGATTATGTCATCTTATCACCTCCCACTCTTAGTCATTCATCCAACACATATTTGCTGGTGCCAACGCCCCAGGTATACATTGCAGATACAGCAATAGGCAGAACAAACCCCCTGCCCTCCAGGAGCTCAGTCGGGTCAGGGGAACTAGCCCACCTTCCCCAGCCTCCCTTTGTCACCACCTCCTGCTAGCCCCTTTCACCCTACCGCACCTGTCGCCCGGCTGGGCGGGGGCCATGTAACCTCTGCCCGCGGCGCCTCCTTGGGCCCCGGGCCCCCGTCCCGCCCCGGCCCGATTTCGCCAGCGGCCTGGGAGAAGGCCCAGCCAGGGCTGGCGCTGGTGGCGCGCAACAGCTGCAGGTCGCAAATGGCTCTCTCCGCCCCGGCCCAGCCCCCCGCGCTGGCTTGGGGCGGTGCGC
This sequence comes from Zalophus californianus, assembly GCF_009762305.2. Taxonomy (NCBI): domain Eukaryota; kingdom Metazoa; phylum Chordata; class Mammalia; order Carnivora; family Otariidae; genus Zalophus; species Zalophus californianus. The sequence goes on from NC_045599.1 coordinate 114,167,247, forward strand.
CCGCGGGCCCCGACCGCTGGGCGGAGAGGCGCCGGCGCAGGTAGCTGGGCTGCCGCCGGGGAGAGAGCGCGGGCGCCGGGCCGCCGCGGCGGAATGGGGCGGCTCGGGGCCCGCCGCCTCGTCCTTCTCGCCGCCTGCCTGGGGCTCTGCGGGGCGCGCGGGGCGCTCGGAGGTACGCGCCTAACTCCCACCCCCCGACCCCTCCCGGCCGCGCCCGCTAGCAGAGGGTGGGCGAGCAGGGACTAAGGCGCTGGCTGGGGCCCTCCCGGGACCCTAAAGCGCGCGGCGACCCTGTCTCGAGCTCTCTGGCCGGGCGTTCCTGGGCTGGGCGGCACGGAGGAGGCTGCTCGGCCCTGCGCGGGGAGTGTGGGCGCCGCAGCTGGAAGCTTCCAGCTCCTGATCCCCCCCACCCCCACCCCCCACCGCGTGCGGCCTGGCCCCGCCAGTTCGGGGGAGCCCCGGGGTGGGGGCCGTTCCCCAGCTTCGCAAGGCACTCGCGGCCGATGGGGGTTTCAGAGTTGGGCTCCTGGTTGCACTCGGACCAGAGCGAACGAATCCTGCCGCCCTCCCTTCTGAGCCTTTGCCGCTCTGCGCGTGGCCCAGGCCGGGTGAGAGGTACTGGGCTGCACGCGACCCGCAGGCGTTTGGGGCCTTAAACTCGTCCCGAAATTCTTCGGTTTCTGGCCTGGCCTGTTGTTCTATAAGTACCTCCACAAGTCCACCTACATTTTCTGGACCTAATTCACTGGAAGGGCTTTGCATTTCCCTGGCGCTTTCCAGAAGTCAAGGATTACTAATAAAAAATAATTATTGGGACTTTTTACACAATGAGTACTGCACTTGGGCCTTCTCGCCCTCCAAGGCTCCTTGAAATTTAATGTAGTTCAATGAAAGACTTTCTTTGAGAATTTTAAAGATAAAGCATTCTAAATCAAGGGCCTTGTATCTCTTTGTAGGATTCGGATTAAATTCTGAAGCTTATTTACTGCATTTTAGGCATGGAATAGACAGATAGTGCCATTGCTGTCTAACCCGCCTCATGATTTCAGGAGGAGCTTCAGAGTCATGTTCCGGCCACGATGGCATCTGTAGTATGGACGCTTCACTCTTACCCCAGCTGCTCAGAGTCTGACTGCAGCACCACCCCCCGCCCCCGACTCTGCTCCCACCTTGCTGTATGCGGGCCCTTCCATGCTCCTTCTCCCCATCTTCCTCCCTCCTTCCTGCCTGGCCCGAAGGGTGGATTGGGCCTGGAATTGGAGGTCTGGGGCTGCAGTCTGAGGCTTTGATGTGGCTTTGAGAGGGAAGGTTCCAGTTGCAGAACAGGGAGATCTGGGAGCACAGTGAATGGTTCTGATTGGGTGGTGATCTGCCATGAGCCAGTGGTCAGTGTAGGGTGATGGCAAGTCCATAACTTTGGAGTCAGATGGGCTAGGGCTTCAGCTTGGGTGCCATCCTATGTTCTCAGACTGGCTTGGGGAAGGTGAGTTTCCTTCTCTAGGTCTTAATTTTGCATCTATAAAATTGAAACACTAACTTCTTCATAGAGGCTTGAATAAGACACTGTGTAAGACTTCCTTACCGCCAGACAACGGCTCAGTAATGCTCATTTCCCTCCTTTTCTACTCATTACCCTCCTTCCTCCTCATCTGTGCAATTACCTTGGGTATGAGGCTAAGAGCCAACGGATTAGATACCCATTGAGGGGTACGGAATGTGGATAGGGAAGGTTTTTTGAATTCCATAGCATATACAGTAGTTCTCCCTTATCCACAAGAGATACATTCCAAGACCCCCAGTGGATGCCTGAAATCACAGATAGTACCGAACCCTTTGTGTACTGTGTTTTTTCCTATAATACATACCTATGATAAAGTCTAATTTGTAAATTAGGCATAGTAAGAGACCAACAGCAATAACTCACAATAAAATAGAACAACTGTAAAAATATACTATATTAAAAGTTATATGAATATGGTCTCACTCTCTCAAGAGCTTTATTATACTGCATTCACCCTTCTCATGATGCTCTGAGATGAGAAAATGTCTACGTCATGACATGAACCCGGTGAATGACATAGGCATTGTGACGTAGCTTTAGGCTGCTATTGACCTTCTGAAGATACGCCAGAAGAAGGATCATCTGCTTCTGGACCATGATTGACTATGGGTAACTGAAATCATGGATAAGGGAGGACTACTGTACTTTTAGCACATATACTGTTCCTCATCCATGGCTTTAATGGCAACCCAAATATTGGATACTGAGGTCTTATCAAAGTATACACACACACACACACACACACACACACACACACACACACACACACACACACACAATGGAGTATTATGCAGCCATCAAAAGGAATGAAATCTTGCCATTTGCAACGACGTGGATGGAACTGGAGGGTATTATGCTGAGCAAAATAAGTCAATCAGAGAAAGACATGTATCATACGATCTCACTGATATGAGGAATTCTTAATCTCAGGAAACAAACTGAGGGTTGCTGGAGTGGTTGGGGGTGGGAGGGATGGGGTGGCTGGGTGATAGACATGGGGGAGGGTATGTGCTATGGTGAGCGCTGTGAATTGTGTAAGACTGTTGAATCACAGACCTGTACCTCTGAAACAAATAATACATTATATGTTAAAAAAAAAAAATGAGGGGCACCTGGGTGGCTCAGTTGTTAAGCGTCTGCCTTCGGCTCAGGTCATGATCCCAGCGTCCTGGGATCGAGCCCCACATCGGGCTCCCTGCTCAGCGGGAAGCCTGCTTCTCCCTCTCCCACTCCCCCTGCTTGTGTTCCTGTTCTCCCTATCTCTCTCTCTCTCTGTCAAATAAATAAATAAAATCTTTAAAAAAAAAAGATAGTAAGTAGGAAGGGAGAAATGAAGGGGGGGGAAATCGGTGAGGCAGACGAACCATGAGAGACTATGGACGCAGAAACAAACTGAGGGTTCTAGAGGGGAGGGGGATGAGGGATGGGTTAGCCTGGTGATGGGTATTAAAGAGGGCACATTCTGTGTGGAGCACTGGGTGTTATATGCAAACAATGAATCATGGAACACTACATCAAAAACTAATGATGTAATGTATGGTGATTAACATAACATAATAAAAAAAAGCTACTTTGGGGCACTTTGAAGAATATCTTCTTGAGTAGCTAGATGTGTGATCTGATTTTAGGTTTCTTTCTGACTTCCTTGGATGATTCAGGCTGTTGCTTTGAAGAAATCTATTTGTCAAACGTAGGTGAACTCAGCTCTCAGTCCTTGAGGGACTAGTGTGTCCTCACCTTGGAAAGTCTCGCCACAGCAGGGAGCCACTTCGATAAAAAGATACTGTCTCAGTAAGAATATCCTTAGCATACACCCTCAGCATATCCCTATTTGCAAATAAAAGAATCAGTCCTACTACCACTAACTACTTTCTCAAGGTACAGCGTGTACTTAGCGCTAGACTCACGTTGTCAATAGTTCAGTAGTTTTTGACTACCTTCTTATCAGATCCCATTAGAATATTATTGCTCAGACCTTGTACCAGCGCTGATGAAGAGCTTGAACAGGAAGAGGAGAAAGGCTAGCCCTTCCAGTTCCTTTTGCATTTACTGGTCCTTGCATTATTTCTCTATATTTTTAATCTTTGGCTTACTTGCAGGAATTTTAAAAAGCAACTGGTCCTGTTAGTGAGGATGTGTTTAGTTATGGTGAGATAACAAAATTGTAAGCCCAGTTGTCCAGGCAGACCACGTGTGGTGCGTCGCTGAATGCGAAAGAGAGTGAGGGCATCAGCGTCCATCTTTCTGTCGGTGTAGTTTCCACTGCTCCCTCAGGGAGACTTGTGTACCCAGCAGGTGACACATGGCTGGTCTCACCTGGGCAACTGAGGCAGGATGCCCATCAATCCGTATATTAGAGATGAAGAAAGAATTCTTATTGTTCTAGATTCTTATTTTTTTAGATTAAGGCAGCCTGTGAATTCATAATATTTTCTTCTGGCTCCACAGTGAATATCTTGGCACCACACTTTGCTATTTCTGTCTTTCTTTCTTTTCTTTTCTTTTTTTTTTTTTTTTTTCACTTTGCCATTTCTACCTAAGGCTGTGGTGTCCGGACCCAAATGCTCACTGTGGCCAGAGTGTCACGGTGAGCCAAGCACCAGCTGATGCAGCAGGAGGGGACCCAGGGCGGTGGCCCCTGGGGCTGGAACATCCAGCCCCACTCACAGGTGCTGTGCTGTGAGAATGGGTAGGTCCCGGGGTGGCCTGATCAGCCGACTCACGCAGGGAAGCCACAAAGTCCAGGTGTTTGATTAAAATCGCTTTTATTTAAAATATCTTAATTTAATATTTAAAAGTAGAGCTGCACAGGCCATAAAAAGCACAAATAAAACTCATAACCTCTGCTTCTGTGGCCTTTCCCAGTGCTCCTGCTTTATTCCCCTCTGTATTCCCGGCACGTAGTCCAGGACCTACAAATGACAGGTGCCCAATAAATCGGAGCACCTGAATGAGCGAATGCACCTGGGCACTGTGGAAGGCAGAATGACAGCTCCCCAGGAAAGTTCACATCTTAACGCCCAGAACAGAGAATATGTTGCTTTACGTGACAAAAGAGTCTTTCCAGCTGTGATCCAATTAAGGATTTTGAGATGAGGGATTACCTCCGATTATCTGTGTGGGCCCTAAGCAAACACAGGCTGTTATAAGAGGGAGAAGATGATATGTTGGAAGCAGAGGTTGGAGTGATGTGACTGCTGGCTGGGGCCACCAGCCAAGAAATGTGACAGTGTTCTAGAAGTTGCAAAAGGCCCAGAAACAGATTCTCCCCTCCAGCTGCCAGAAAAAATGCAGCCCAGCCGACACCTTGATTTCAGCTCATACGGGAGTACAACAAAATACCACAAATATAATGGCCTAATATGTTTGGACTAACTAGTCTCCAGAATTGTAAAGCAACGGATGGGTGTCATATTAAGCCATTACATTTGTGGTAATGTGCTGTAGCCGCAATAGGAACTGGGGCCATGGGCGGGGCATCAAAGCTAGGACATGGGCTCTGTGTCACTAAAGAGGGAGCTGTCAGCTCAACCAGCATCCAGCCAGGGACCAGGGCTGCCTCACAGCTTCATTCCAGGGCTGCTTCGGAAGCTACGGAGCCTACAGGAATAGCTCTCCCTGGAGTGGTGCGGGCCCCGTCTGCGTGACCTTATGCGGAGGCAGACGGTGGAGGATGCCCCCCTGAGAGGAGCGCAGGGTGGGGCAAGGGCTGGTTTTCTCTTTGCAACCTGAGCAGTTGGCATGGAGACTCCTGTTTGGGAAGGGAATGAAAAGTGAGAACGTGGTGGGTCCTGTTCTACGGGAAGAATTCCAAACCCCAGATTGCCCTGGCCCCACCTGCAAATCCAAGATTTGCATCTTCATGGTGGTCGGGGGCCTGCTACCCACTCTTTCCCCGCCCTCCTGTGGGGCCAGCAACACGTTTGGCCCAGAGATGTGGTACCAGAGGCCCCTGTCACCCTCTAAGCCGACTGAAGCAGCTGCCCATCCTGCAGCCATGGAGCCAATACCTCTTCGCTCACTGACTCTCTTTCCCGACTTCTGTATCAGTGTACCTGAGTTTTGTGGGAGAGACTCTTAGAACTTCCCTTGTTGGGGATTTGCTTTTAATGAACCCAGGAGGTTGGCCTCTCTGGCATGTTAGATGTTTATACTAAGTTATTTCATACTTGGAAGTTTTCTTCTTCCTCAGAGTGTTCTGGATGGTTAGTTACCTCTTGAATAAAAATTCAGCTTCGGTTTGATAAAGCATGCAACGTCAGTGCCACAGGAAAACCTCGGAGCAGATTTGTGAGGTAAAAATGTGGCTTTTCTTTCCAAGTGCAGTGACTCGCCTCACAGGGTCGGTGGGAGGAAGAGCTGCTTTGGAATATTGGCGCTCCTCGGAGCACCTCATCTTAGGACTTTGTTTTTTCGTTGTTGTTGGTGTTTATTTTATTTATTTATTTTTAAGATTTTATTTATTTCTTTGACAGAGAGAGACACAGCAAGAGAGGGAACACAAGCAGGGGGAGACGGAGAGGGAGAGGCAGGCTTCCCTCGGAGCAGGGAGCCCGATGCAGGGCTCTGTCCCAGGACCCTGGGATCATGACCCAAGCCGAAGGCAGATGCTTAACACAACCCAGGCGCCCCTCATTTTAGGACTTTTATAATGCAAACACTTTAGCAGAGAAGTTTGTTTTTGTGGTTTTGTATTTTAATTTTTAAAATAAGCTTCTATGCTTGTGATGTATCATCTATACAATACGTTTGGAAGAAAGGCGATACATAAAAAGGTACAGTATAAAATTGTCGACAATGTGAGGTTATGAAAAGGCAGCTCTAGTTTTCAGGGAATACAGACAGTTCTGAAATCTCGTTTTTGTAAATACTTTCCTAATTAGTTTCTACAGTCACCAGGCCGGACTGATTGTGTTCTAAAATCCAGAACTGATGTGTCTCCTCCCAACTAAAAACGCATCTTCCCCATTGTGTGCAGCATAAGGTGCAACCTTCTCAAGATGGTGTGTAAACCTCCCCCCCACCCCCGTCAGTGGGTCCCTGCCCATGGGGATCCAGTTGGTCAGTCAGCCATTTGCTCCCCAAACGTTCATTGAGAATTCCTCGCCATATATGTACCAACAAAACAAAGCAAAACCAAACCAAAGCTTCCCTCCCAGGATCCCCCTCTCAGTAAGTGGATTCCTAGCCAGAAATCCGGAAATTCATCTAGGTTGCTCCCTTGACCTTTCCCCTTCCCTCCTAGTCAGTCCAGCTTCTAAAGTATCCCTTGAACCCACCAGCTTCTCCCCCTGCCTGCTTCCCTACTCCCTACCATCCCTTTGAGGCCATTTCCTGCCCTTCAGCCAGAACCATCTAAATTGCAACCCGGGCACAGCATTTCCCTGTTTGATCCCTTTATGGCTCCCCTTGAATAGAGTCTGAACTCTTACCTTGGCTTCCAAAGTTGTCATTTATTGGGTGCCTCCTATGTGCTGAGCACTCTTGGAGGCACTGAGGACTGAGCAGTGAGCAAGACTAGCGAAGGCCCTTGCCCTCAAAACCTCACATTCTGTTTGGGATGGTATGGGACTGGAGCTGGATAATAACCCAGGAAACAAACAAAGAAGGTAACTAGGGCCTAGAAAATAGTCGCCACTTTAAACTGACAGTTCAGAGAAGGCCTTTCAGCCCTCTGACCGTTTGCCCCCCGACCCCTCATACCCCTGCCGCACCCACCCCGGCTGCTCCCCCTCACACTGGGCTCAGCCAGAGTGGACCTTTGGCTCCTTACAGTCACTGGTCTCTCTCTCTCCTATCTCTCCACTTGTGTCTCTCCTCTTACTCTCGCCCATCCCTCATTAGGTCTTTCTGGAAGCCATTGTCTTGCCTGCCAGAAACACCCTCAGCCCATCCCCTTTGACTGGGCCGAGTGCTTCTGCTGTGCTCTCCATTTCCCTGGTACTAAGCCACTCTATTCCTTGACTGGCAGTCTATGTCATTCACCTTTGAATCCCCGTGTTTGTGGTTTATTTGGTGTATTTGTGGACAGCACAAGTACATACATAATGGGCCACTTAAATCTGTCAGGGAGAGACACTTTATAGGCACAGTACTCCTTCCCTCATACCCCAGCGGGGCCCCGAACAAGCTGCTGTTGTACCAACTGTCTAATATCCTGGATCGGACATACTCTTCTTTTTGAGCAGCTTTCCCGTCTGATAGACTGCAAGCCCCCATAGTCTCAGTAACTTCCTGCTTCCAACTCCTGATAGTACCTGGCACGTAGTAGGTGCTCAATAAATAGTAAACCAAAATACCCCCAAACAAGCAAAACCCAAATCAAACAAACATACATACAAACAAAAACAGGAAGATGTAGTTTGGAAAAAGAAGTGGGAACTATTTCTAAGGTAGATAAAATGAATCAAATAATCACTAACCACCCTTCCCCTGGGGAGAAATTATAGAGAAATAGAAATGTTTACTTTCCCTGCAAAGTTTTTTACCCCCCTTATTGCCAAACTTTGACTTCCATTCAACCATTTCACCTTTTACTTAAGCACATAAAGCCAGGAAGTTGCTCTGATTTTTGTTCACCTTGACTTGCCCTACCCATGTAATACTGAAATCACACCTTCTCCTTCCCTCAGGTGGAGATCACCTTTCCTTTTCCTAGGACCCAGTTTTTCTTGTACTTCGATTGGCTTCTTACTATTAATTTGAGGCACTTACTAGGAGCCACAGAAGTTGAAGTCTGTTTGGAGATCTGTGAGCATGAGACTGGCTTCAGGCTGTCAGACCAGTGGTTTTAAACCTGTTTCCTTGTTTTCCCCCTGAGGCAATGGAAATTTCTAGCCACCAGCTGATCCTGGAATTGATTTCGTGCCAAGGAGGTGAACTGTGGGAAAATATATTACTTAGTCATTCTCAGCAGTAGATTTTATGATTTAGAAAACATTTCCTGGTTTTGAGAGCTTAACAATACAGGCTCTGAGTCTGTCAAAGTCAGAGTGAGGGGACTCAGTAACCAGAGGCCAGGACCATACACTAGGCAGGACAGCTAGTGGGTTTATAAATGCTTGTTTCGTCTTTCTGAACTTATTGCTACATTCTCGTTTTCCTGAATTTAATTATTAATGGCTGTTTTTTTAACTAGAGAAGAGTGTTTATACCCACCTGAGAAAGTTTGTAAGAGACCATATTCGTCTCTGTGTCAGCTTCGTATCTTGGTGAAAACACTGGATGGGAGGTGGGAAATGCGGGGGTTTTGTCTTAGCTCTGTTGTGAACAACCTGTTGACTCTACATAAGTCCCTAAGGTTCTCTAGTCCCTAAGGTTCTCTAGTGACTCTACATAAGTCCCTAAGGTTTACTCAAATATTGAATGAGGGTCTCCGAGGTGAGTGTAGTTTGGTTCAATAAATGCTTGCTTGCTACTTACCTTAGATTGGCTTCCCTAAAGAGAACAGCATAGGCGGGGGTTCTTGTGCAAGTAAAATGCTGAGTGAGGGGACCAGGAAAGAGCTATACGGAAGGCGGGAAGCAGGATAGGGCAGGAGAAGAAACCAAGCAAAGATCTGGGTTTAGCTGACCTAATCTCAGCCTGATCCCAGAGAGCGCTCTAGGATACGAGTAACACAGAGCTCTACGTATTTTATATGTCTGTTTCAATCAGTCACTGGCTATAGGTCCCCCTCTAGGGCAGGGGTTATAATTTCACTGAAATTTCTGGATAACACAGTGAAACAGCTGGAGGTTGGGTATACCAACTTGTTAAAAAGGGATCTCAGTGGCCTACCAACAGAACCTATTATGCTACCTGTGGCCAGGCACTGTGCTAGGTATCGGAGAGGGAAAGATAAACAAAGAGATGGTTCCTAATCATAGGAAACTCATGGAATATTCCAGGAGATAGATGAATAAGCAAGGAATTTCAGTACAACATGGTGAATGCTGGAATAAAGGAATATGCAGAGTGTTGTAGGAACAGAGAAGCAGACATTGCAGATTGGGTTCCTCAGGAAGCAGAATCTAAGATGGAGATAATCATACAAGAGCCTTATCAAGGACTGCTCTTAAGGATCAACATTTGTTCTCAGGCCCATATATTATACCTCCTGGAGATATAGCAGGAGGTGTTTAAAGATCTTTAATTTAAAGACCATGTAAAGATCTTTCATTTAAAGCCTTGGAAGATGGACCCTCACTCCAATAGAGTATTGCTTCTGAGGTTGTGATTCACCTGTACCTTGATCAGGTTGTTCAAACAGTCTGTCAGGTCCTCAGCTTCAGCCGTGTAATATATGATAGGCCAGTGGATCCTATGGTCTTAGGCCCATTACCACACCTTCCTTGGAGTAAAGGGTGTGTCTTTGATTGATGTGATGCTATTTGGCCTCCCCTATTAGTGGATTAAACACTCCATGAGCTCTTCATGTAATGGCGCTATCTAGGCAAGAAAGGCAAATATATACCCAGAATATGAGTCTATTTTATTTTTTGAAAGGAATCACTGGTCATTCTAAAAGGAAAGAGTTTCACTGAAGTCAGCTCAACACCAAGTGGACAGTTGGTCTCTCTTCAAGGGATAGTAACATATTAGGGGTTGGTGTTGGATCCTGTTGGAGGCATGTTGGGCATTCAGCAGGAGCAGCACCTAGGAAAGCCTTGGGAAGAGGGAGCCCTGACTATTGGGTGCATGCATAGACTCCACCCCTGCCACCATGGCTACCTGTTGTGCCAACCTACGGGGGGCAGATGACAGAGGCTGGCTGAGGTCAACTGACCAAGTCACTCTGTATGCCTGTTGTTGAATGCATATTCTGTGGTGGATGTTTTCTGGTGGGCATTAACGTGCAGTATCATGATTTTCCCACTTAATGCGTCAATCCCAGACCTCCTTATTCCTACTCTTTCAATCTTTTGCATCCTAGGCTCTTGACCATTTGGGCAGGCCATTTGCCACTCTCAATCAGGTTTTATTTATTTGAACCTCTGTCCGCTTCTCTCTGTGTGTAAAATGGACGATTAAGTGTTCTACCCAAAGTTCTATCCACTTGGAGGATTTTTTCTTCCTAGTGTTTTTCATGGCCGCCGCCAGAGGGAGCTATGGTGCAGTTGGAGTCTATTCTCATCAGGCACCCATATGATGAAGCTGACTCATCCGTGAACCATGCTCAGGTGTTCTGTTTCTCCATCAGCTGGTACCACGGGATTTGCCCATGCAGCCATATGTGTGAGCCGAGGAAAGGTGCTGGGGCAAGAATGGCGATGATGGAGCTCCCGGGCTACCATCTTGTATGCTCACTTGTGCCTTCTGGTCCTATTTATGCTCAGTCCCGGAGGTACCACTTTCATCTCTTTCATCCATCTGTCATGGTAATTCTGTTGTGTCTGTCTCAAAGACATTTTCTATGCATCTAGGAGCCACTTTAGCAGTGGGTTCATACCATTTCTGGTAGTCTTTGCCAGGGTGTTATAGCCTGTATCCTTGGAGAGTGCTCCCAAATCTATAAACTCTTCCTTATCCAACTTCACGCTTCGCCCCCTTGATCAGGTACCCCCAGTCGTCTGCGTATTCTGGCAGCTACGGGTAGTAGGATACACCTGGAGAGGTCCCACGGCTACACTAGGGTCCAGTCCTTTTCCACCCAGATACACCTGGAGAGGTCCCACGGCTACACTAGGGTCCAGTCCTTTTCCACCCAGATACACCTGGAGAGGTCCCACGGCTACACTAGGGTCCAGTCCTTTTCCACCCATATCAAGCCCAACATGTCCCCACACAGGTTATGTTGTGACTTAACCTTCGTTTTTGGTCTAGTGGCCAGGAGGAGAGATGGGAGTGTAACTTCAGAGGTCAAATGCTGCTTGTGGGGAGAAGCCTCTGCATCCTCCTTCAGCAAGGGCCATGCCAGCCTTAATGGGGGAATAGGCCACCTCTGCAGGCGAAGAGGTTTCAGGGAGAACTAGGGACCCAAGGTATTTGAATGCCTCAACCTAGATGTCTCCAGTTCTTTATGTCAAGGTTCTATTCTTTCCCAACCAGGGTCTTAGATTTGTCAGAGCAAGCCTGTCATAGATGGGACTTTAACTCTATTTGCAGCTGACTAGTCTAATGATTAATTCCTGGGTGGGCATCTTACCTTCCACTGGTCTCCTGCTGTAGGAAAGGAGGACTCTATATGCTACCAGGGAAGCCCTCTTGCTTTCACACTTAGCTTGTAAATGTGAACTGATCTCTCCTAGCTTTTCCTTATCTTTTTCCAAAGCTTCATTCAAATTTAGCAGTAGACACCCGATCCCATAGTCCTCATAGCTACTATTTGCACTGTATCTTTCATGGCTTGATCTTTCAAGCTGGCTAATGTGTTCCCTTCTGCTCTTATACCAGTTCACCACCAGTGGTTTGGGATTATCCCTGTGACAGGGAAAGAAGCAGGATTGGGTACATGGAGAAGTAGACTTGCAGTTCAGTTTCAACAGAAGCCTCGACCACCCTTCTTGAGAGTTCTGAAGATAGACTGACCCATCAGAGCTATTTTCAGTTGGGGCAAGAGAACACAGCCTTTGTACGCCCATATCAGATCTGTGGGCTACCCCAGGAATCAGCTGTGGCCTTGGGCAAGGCAGCTTCAGCAGGGTCAGTCCCTGAAGGGAGATGACAGTCTAAAGTGGAATTGTCATTGTGTAATATATTTACTCCTTTTTAAAATTTTTCCCTAGCATCTTTTTATGGTGAAAGCTATGTGGAGCTCAACATCATAGAAGTTTCGCCTGAGTTATCTCTTCAATTAAAATTTCAAACCAGCAAACCACAGGGATTACTTTTTCTTGCAGCTGGGAAAAATGACTACTGTATAATAGAACTTCTATCGGGAAACTTACGGGTAAGATTTTCTTAAATCTTTAAAAACGTGTAAGTTTTCAATTACTGGAGGAAAAACCGTGAGAAAGTAAGGGAACAAAATAGCTATCCATTTGATTACTGTTATTTTACTAGAATAAAATCATGTGCCATTTGAAAAGTTGGGATAGCCTCCGATTTTACCAGCATGCCTGAAATATTCTGACTCTGAAATTTTTAAACTTCATTGTGTAGTCCATACATGTGGAAAGTGGTTTCAAGTCCAAGTTTCTCTCTCTCTGTGAATGGCCCTGTTTTCTCAATAAAATACTATGATATGAGATTGATTAATTATGATTCTTTCTATTTCAGGTGAGGGTGAATTTGGGTGCAGGTGAACAAGTGCTCCTTTCTGAGCAAAGACTTCGTGTGGATGACCTGGTTTGGCATTTAGTGGAACTATACTATGTTAAAAACAATCTCTCTCTGGTTATCGACAAACAGTATGAGACAACTGGCCAGATCACTGGTGAGATACACAATTTGCACTTTCAACATGGAATCTACATAGCAGGCCATGGTGGACTCGACGTCCCTTACCTAGATGGAGAGCTTCCCAATTTCCGTGGATGTATGGAGGATGTAGTATTTAACCAGAGGGAGATCCTCGCATCCCTCAGGACTTACCCTGGTTTTAAGAAAGTTTATGAGGTGTCACTAGGATGCAATGATGAATTTTTTGCAGGGGAGGATGAAGCCATCAATTTCTTTAGCTCCAGATCCTACGTTGCCTTCCCAGAATGGAGGGTACAAGGGGAAGGGCTGTTGGAATTTGCTTTGCAGACTGGAACTCAACAAGCTTTGCTTTTTTTTCAGTCAGGTAGAGAAGGAGATTTTGCTGCTTTGGAAATAGTGAATGGTCTGTTGAAGGCTCGTGTAGGAAGGAGGAACAGTAACACCCAGCTCTCTTCTGTTAGCTTAATTAGTGACAACAAGTGGCACATTATTCAACTCAAATTCACTGGAAGGTATCTGGACCTGATGGTGGATGAGCAAGGGGTAAGGACGTTGCTGCCTTTGCAAAGCGAACCATTTGTATCGGAAGGTCCTCTCTTCGTGGGAGGTCTTGATAAACATAAGGGAGAAGAAGTTAAGAAGTTAGAACTTGCCTCTGTGTCCAGGAAATCTGCACGAGGAATCTCTTTCAAAGGGTGCTTAAGAGGCTTGGAAACCAACTCAGAAAAGAGAGCATTAAAGAATGCCCTTGTGTCCAAAGATGTAGCTGCCGGGTGTAAATTGCAGAGTAGTGATAATGAAAACCCTTTCATAACGACAACAGAAAACCTGCTTCGGTCAGAAGTTCCCCTTTCCACTACTGTCCCCGAGGCAGGCAAGTCTTTTCTTCACCATGCGAGTAGCTATTTCTTGAGTCTGAATAACTTGGAGGTCCAAGAAGGTGGGCGAGTGTTACTGGAACAAAGGCATATGAACGTGGATGTGGCATCAGAAGATTTGGGCATCTATCCTTCTCAAATACTATTTAAAATAGAGGAAATGCCCCTTCATGGGTTCCTTCGAATCAATGTTTCCCCCGCGCAGAGAATGGAGGAGGCTTTCACTATGTTAGATTTGGGGCAAGGGAAAGTTTGGTATGTCCATGATGGTTCAGAAGAATCTAGGGATTTTTTCACATTTTCAGTCTCATCCCAGAACAAGAAGGAAATGCCATTATATCTGCAAGGACATGTTCCATATGTGTTTAACATTACTGTCCTTCCAGTAAATGATCCCCCAGTCCTTAAGCTCCCTGAAGGAAACTTGCTTCTCCTGTTTGAGAATTCTAAGAAACGACTGACTCCAAATATAATACACGTGTCAGACCCTGACACAGATTCCTTGAGTCTTAATTTCTCAGTTCTTGGCAACTTCAATTCAGATGCTGGGTTTTTAGAAAACACCAATGGTCCTGGGAAAGCCATTAATGGTTTTACGCATGGGGATTTAAGAGATGGCAACATTTTCTACGTGCACAGAGGTCATCGGAACTCCCGGATCCTTCTGAGAGCAAGCGATGGAGAGCTGGTTAGCAATACGGTAGTGTTACGGGTTGTGGCTGTTCCTTGGGACTTCGAAGTGGCTGTTAGAACTGGGGTAGTTGTCCAGCAGGGTGGCACAGCTCTGATTACACAGAGCAACTTGTCAGTGGAGGTTAACGGTGAACCCCACGAGATGGAGACCCGCTATGCTCTCACTCATCCACCCCAGTTTGGCCAGATTCAGCGGCAGGGGTCAAGGGATGAATGGAAACAAGTTAGTACCTTTTCTCAGCGTTCCATTGATCGGGGTCGGGTCCGGTACCGCAGTACATTTCAAGAATTACAGCTAGAAAATGTTACAGATCACTTTAAATTTAAAGTTAACATAGAAGGAAAAATCAGTGAAGAGCTGACGTTTCCTATTACTGTACACTGGCTAAAGTTTATACTTCTGAAAAATGTTCCTCTCGAGGTCAGGAAAACAGGCAGACAAGTATTGAACTCTGATCATCTGCAGGCTGTGACGGAGGGTGTGGACGTAACTCAGAGAGAACTGCATTTTAAGTTACTGACCCCACCTAAGAAAGGAAAATTGCTAGTTGGCAATAAAGTTCTAAAAACAAACTCCGTCTTCAGCCAGCAAAACATTGCAGACTCTAAGATAAGTTATGAGGCACAGGAGAGGCCCAGGGAAGACACACAAGATACCTTTAGGTTCTTGATTGTTGCAAAACACATAGAATCAAAAGATTATACTTTCAGAATAAACTTTGAAGCAGATAAGACATGCATTGTTGTAACTAACAGAGGATTATTTGTGAAAGAAGGAGAAGGGAAATTAATTACGAAATCGGAATTATTTGCTCAAACACTGGACAATCAGACCTTCCAATATAGAATCACCAAGAGTCCTCAACACGGGACGCTAAAACTGGTTAACTTTTCAGATCCTCTGGGAAGTCGTGACAATATCACCGCATTCACTGATCAAGACATAGTAGGCAAGCGGCTGATGTATGTCCATGATGACTCTGAGACCCAGCATGATGAATTCCTCCTTGTGGCCTCTGCCATAGGACCAGGCCAAAAAGGAGTGGTCAGGCATCCTGACACGGAACATTTATCTACAGAAATCAAAGTTGCCATTTCTGTAGAGTTAAAGAATGATGAGAAACCAGTGCGTGTGGTAGATAAGGTCTTTCATGTCGTGAGGAATGGCCAGCGCCTACTGACCCTGGCAGATCTCTGTTACCATGACCCCGACTCAGATTTTGATGATGGGCAGTTGCTCTATACCCGGCGGGGCATCCCAAATGGGGACCTGGTGAGACCCACTGATCTGTCTCAGAAACTCTACCAGTTTAGGCAAGAAGACCTGCGGGAAGGGAGAGTGCTCTTCAGACATCGGGGAGCAGACTCTGCCCGCTTTGTGCTGTTCGTGACAGATGGTGTCCATTACACATCATCCCTTCTTGAGGTCAGTGTGTCAGACCCTTATGTCCAGATAGCCAACAACACAGGGCTGGTTGTACAGAGAGGAGAGGACAGCAGCCTCACAACAACTAACCTCAGTGTCACCACAAACCAAGATGTCAGAACAGACCACGAGATTGAATTCTACATGCTGCAGCCCCCAAAGCATGGCAGACTGCTGGTCAACCATTCAGTGTCCCACTCATTTTCCCAGCACGACTTGAAGCAAGGACATGTGATTTATAGGCATGATGGCAGCGGCAACTCTGATGTGTTCAACCTGACAGTGAAAGTTAAAGAGATATATGTAGACGTGGGCATCTATGTACGAATGTACTCAGAAAGTCACCAACATCGCACCCAAATTCTGCTCATCAAGACCCTTGTAGTTGAAGAAGGAAAACCAGTAAAACTGAGTAGAGGAAGACTCCAGGTAGGTAGTTGTCCTACCACCAAGCATTCTCTCTCTCCCAGAGTAATCTGCGTCTAAGAGCTATTTTTGCGTTGATTTCTCCCTCGTATTCAGAATGACTTTTTTCTAAACGTAAATGCCTTTAAAAAGAGAAGCTGGAAAGTTTCGTGATTTTGACACTACTGATTTTCCTACAGTTGGAAATGGAATATAAGTGATACTAAGCCTTACGTTAAAGCCGAGTGCACGCCAGCACACAAGTATGTATGTTTGTTTAGTGTAGAATGAATTGGGAATGAGGAGATGATGTACATATTATAGTAAATTAAGGGATCTTTACTTTTTTCATTTTTTATAGACACGCTGCCAATATTTCATTTGATCTCAGTTACATTTGTGATGTGATGAAGCAGGGTATAAAAACTTAGAGAAACTTAAACATAAAAAGCGTTCCTAAAACAGCAGAGGATGCTATCCTACACAGTTAATTTCCTTAGCTCTGAAGGCGGCCTTACTTCGTTTCCTGAAACTGATGGATAAAATTGGCGCAGACTAGTGGAATGCCAGGGGTGAGACCTTATACCAGAAGCTACTTGGTTTCCTGGGGCTCCTACTTAGAAACTTCCAGCAGGCAAAGCCCTGCTGATCAGAGTTAGGAGAGAGTGTTTGTTTTAGGGTAATCCTGTACAGGGTTTGTAAACTGTGATTTATGACAGGTGGCCACAAATACAGGCTATTCTGAATATACCCTCAGGACTGCAAAGGAGTTTACTTGTTTGCTAAATGCAGCCAATGACATCAAGAAGAAATGAACTCAAATCAGAAGCGGTTTACTAAATGAGTTTGCTTGAGGAAATATGGGGCTCACCAGCATTTCTCAATTCTTTTTTAGGATCTTGGAGAGTTTATGTTTCACCACAAGGGGGCATGTGCAGTTCAGTGACTATAAATCAGTTAAAATGACAGTTTTGAGATGGATTTTGCTGAATCAGTAAATTAAATATACATTGAAAATGCTGAGCTAGTTAAAAGGGGAGAGAAAAACTTTCCTCTAAAGTCTTGCAATTTAAGTGATTCAACTTCCGCTTCTTCGACCATCTTTCATTCCTTCTTCTTATACAGTTTTATTTCTTTCACCTCAACTTGCTGAGTCCTGGGTGTCTTGCTGCTGTGAATAATGCCTTGTTAAAGCATTAGTAAGCTATTCAGGTCTTGTTGACTGTTACTTTTCTTTGCAACCATTTGCATTAAATGCAAATGTTGACATGGTCACCAGAACAGACCCAGGCTTAAACACTGTATCGACCCTGATAGTAACTTAAGCCATTTGTAGACTTTAATAGAGAATAATTTGGTTCATCAAGGGTCTTGACTCTTATTGAGTATTGATGTGATTTTCTTTTTGTGTTTGTGTGTTGTATATACAAACTCAAGGCTGTCCACGAAGATAATATTCCTTCAGAGGCAGTGTTCACTGTCAGAATTCCACCAATGCATGGATACCTCAGGAAATCTTTACCAGAAGAAGGCAGCTTGAGTGCAGATGCAAAGTCCCCTCTGATTTTTACACAACAAGATATTGATGATGGGGATATTCTTTATGTGCAGACAGCTCCTGACCAACAACAGGACCATTTTTTACTGGAAGTGGTGAATGGTTTCCAAGCTGTAAATGGAATTGAAATCTTAGTGGATATCGTCCCTAAGCGGATTCCTCTCGAGGTACAAAATTTCACAATCCGAGAAGGTGGTTCCAAAGCACTTCTGGAAGACTATCTCAAAATTCGAAACAAATATTTTGAGGGAGTTGACTGTGAATTTGTTCTACTGAAACCACCAAAACATGGTTATGTTGAACATTCTAATTTTCCAAGAGTAAAGCTAATGAAGTTTACCAGGAAACAGGTAATAATTCTCAGTTAATACATTTAGGTACATGGGATAAGAGAAAAAGAAATGCTATTTATTATTTAGATTAATGGACTCTCAGGAGTGGTAAGACTTGAAAGAGTATCTAGTTTAACCTCCTAACAGATGCTAGAAGCCCCTTCCATGGTAACCCCATAGAAAGGTCATCTAGCCATTGATTAAATATATTCAGTGATGGAGAACTCACTACTTCATGCAACGGGCACTTCCAGTTTAAAAATACTTCAATTGTTAGAAAGTTCTTTCTGCTGACCTGAAGTCTGCTGCTTAGACACTGTCAGCTCACAGCACAAGTCGTCCCTCCTTTCCTGAAAGCTCTTTAAATGTTTGAAAGAAAAAGTTACCCAGTTCCCTCGGATTTTATCTTCTTTACGTTAAACATCTCTAGGTTCTCCTACTTTGGCTCATAAGCCATGGGTTTCTAGCCTCTGGGCCGTCCTGGCTGCCCATTTCTCGAGGAACTCCTCACTGTCACTGTCCCACTCAAAGTGTTACACCTAGATAGTTAACACAGACGTGCTTTAGTCAGTAGTGGGTTTACTCATTTATTCATTCCGGTATTCAATTAACAGATGCTGAGAGAGCGCGTATCTGTGCCGTGCCCTAGGTAAGCACAGTGATAGCAATGGCTAAACGGCCCAGTCCCCACAATCCAGCAGCGGGACACCACTTCCCGTCAGTGTTCAGCATAAAATAACCACTCAGCTCAGGGCTGCCATCATGTTTCTTTGCTTTGGGCTAGGTTGGTATTATTGTGAGACCTGGCTTTCTTATCATGAATAAAATAATGATTTCCATTACTGTCTAAGTATTGAAAGTAGCTTGCCACCATTTCCTTTATAAGCTCCTGGGAATATGCACTCTTCAGGTTGGAAGCCATTAACAACCACCTGGCATCTCTGGGGATCTTTGTCCTGTTATCTGTAAACCCATGTGGGCTGCTTTCTTTTGCTTCTAAGGATTTCATCTTATCAATGGACTTGAACTGATTTGCTAAACCCTTCTTCTGTTCAAGTTGCTGTTCAAGGTTGCCATGATAAGGAGCCACATTCCTTGCCCTCAGGAGATGCTGGGGGAGGGGGCATAGGTGCACAAGCTTGACATGAGTACATCCTTCTGATGCTTCACAAAGCATTCTCACCATGGTGCTAAGGAAGCGCAGAGTTGGCACATCTGACTCTAGTTGAAGAGAATAGGGAAGACTTCACTGAGGGAGTAACGTTTAAGCAAGACTTGAGGAAAGAAAGAAAGAGCAGGGAGGTAACAGAGGAGAAACAGAAAAAAAAGAAAAAAAAAGGCAACATGAGCAAAGGGAACAGCGTGGCCAAGGAGGCATTAAAGTGAATGGGTTCTGGGGGCTGGGAAATGGCCCACAAGACTTGCAGGCGGGCTCAGGAGTGGCAGAGAGAACTGAGGCCAGACTGGGGAGAGTCTTGAATTATATGTCGAGAGGGTTAGACTGGGGAGGTCTTAGGGAGCCATGGGAAGAAGCAGAGAATCCTGAGGACTGGAAATGACCTTGGAAATCAGTGTTTCACTACTGGGGACCCAGGGAAGGTGATCCTTTAGTGACTTCCTATAGGCATCTCTTCATCATGCCTTCCTTCTCAAAGGCCGGACAAACCATCCAAGATGACCACTTGCTCTGGTGCAAGTTGAATTTAATACTGTTCACCTCAGGGATGCTAGGTGAGAGACTGAGCACTAAGTTTTTGTCCTGTCTTGGTCAGTTCATTGATTGTGCTTTGTAAGAAGTGTGCATTTAGAATGATTAGTTGAAATCTGTATGTCACGTATGTGTGCTCCCTCTAGGATCTGTGTTATCGTGTAGCCTTGTTCACAGTCAAGGTCATGTGTCCCTGCTCTTCCAGGTGACCCCTTCGTACTTTCTCTTCCTATATGACTCTAAGGTCTCCAGGTTTTGAGATATCATTATTTTCATGTAATGCGGCACTAACCCCTAACAACTGGGGGCTATAACGTTGAGTGGCTTGGAGGAGCCCGTGGCTGTGTTTGCCCTTCATTCATTCAGCAAATCGTTTTTGAGTATCTATTATGTGTCAGGCATGCCAGTTGTAAGGAGTGGGGATACAGCAGTGAACAAACCCGGCAATGATCTGTGCCCCCGTGCACTGGAGGGGAAAGAAGGAGGCAGAGAGAGACAATAGAAAAAAGAAATAAGTGAAATAAAAGGTATGCTGAGTGAAGATTAGTGCTATGGAGAAAAATAAAGCAGGAAAGGGAGCTGGGAAGTGCCAGAGCCTTCAGTGGTGTGTGTGTGTGTGTGTGTGTGTGTGTGTGTGTGTGTGTGTGTCTGTTTGGTTTCAAATCAAGTGGTCAGGGGAGGTCCCACTGAGAAGGCAGCATCTGAGCAGACAACTGGAGGAAGTGATGGATGGGTGAGCCAGGTAGACATGGTGGGAGAGCATTCAGGCAGAGGGAAGAGCAAGTGAATAGCTGTGTGGGGAGCAGCAAGGGCTTTAGTGGACCGCATGCCATAGGGGGAGAGCTGGAAATGAGGTTAGGGAGGTCCAGCATGGGAGGGCCTTCTATGTCACCTTTAACCCTGAGTGACATGGGGAGCAAAGAGGGAGGGAGAAGGTGAGCAGAGGCATGACACCCTATGCCCTGAACATGATTGGTGACAGGGGACCCAATACTTTTCAGTCTTCTAAGATTTTCTACAAGTTTGTTATATCTTTTAATTTCAGGTCAGCAGATATTTTTCTAGTGTTAGAAGTCAAGAAATAGGCAAACCCCCACCCAATCTTCTCTTTGCCTTTACATTTATACATATTAAATGGCATGTAATTTGGGGGAGTGCCACTCCTTTGAAGAAATGCTATATTTCTCCAGGAAAGATAGTGAGGAGGCAATTTGAATTAAATACTATGTTCCTAAAGCACTTTAGGTACAAATTCTCTCACATTCTGATCAATGCCATCTTCTGTGTTTAGTTTCAAGTAGCTTAAAACAGCATGTTTCAGAACTTGTGGTCAAGCCTATGGTCTGGAACTCCTCTGCCCACAGAACTCCAAAGAAATTCTCATAGCACCTGTGTACAAATGGCCACAACTTTCCCTTGAGACTCTTCCTGAACTTTTCAACTCTTGTCAGAAACACCTCTGAGAGATCAAAAGTATTTGCTCAAAGGAAGTGCACCATAGGAACGGGCAAAGTTGAACTGTTAAAATTTTTGGCAGTATTTTATCAAAACAAACACAACCCCAGAGACTTTTTCAGAAGTTCAACTACTCCTGTTGGGCTTTGGAAGTTCTCTGCCATTTTATATTTGGGTCACAGACTCACTGAAGCCAAGTTCCCTTCTAGCTTGAAAATTCTCTTGGTCTCTAATTATGATCCTGTGCTCTTCAGTATTTTCCATCAGAGCCTTAAAGACATGAAAGGCATTCTGATCAAATTTGTGGTTATTACAAATCCAAGAGGAATAATTAATTCATTTGATGACCATTTCAGAATGAAAATTAGAAAATGAAATCTAACAAGGATAAAAGTAAATGTTTGCCATTTGTGTTATTGGTGACAGGGGACCTGTAAGGGAAATCTGCCTTGATAAAATTTGATTTTGATATATTTTATTATATTCTGTCCACAGGAGATGTTTGGTAGCTAGTTATGGGTAGCATCAGCTAAGAGATGCACCAAAAAACGATTGTGTTCTGAAGGAGGAACAGGATTAGGAGGGAGCATGTATAGTCTCCCGTACAAAGAACAGTTAAAGGAATGATGCATGCTTAGTTCAGAAAAGAGAAGTCTGGGGAAACTTAATAGTTGCCCTGGTCCAGATGTCTCCAAACAACAAAAATCCAACAAGTGGGTAGAAGGGTAGAAGCTTCAGAGCCTCAACCTAACATTCTGAATTCTCTAACAAAGTAATCCACAACTTCAAAAATTAGTCACTGTAAGTAAACAAGTAGAGTCCAAATTTCAGTGGGTGTTGTTCCACTGAAAGAACAGCTGGATTGTATCACTTACCTATTGCACATTTCAGTGTTGGAACTAGCCTTTGACTTAGGTCTCCTGATTACCAGCCCAGTGTTCTCTTTCACACTATGTGCTGCGTCGCTCCATTCCTCCTTAAACTTACTCCTGGGATGTGGCATCACTTCATGAAAACTATCCTGTCCGTCATAATTTCCACTCTGAGTGTCAGAATCAAACCTCATAGGACGAACACATGCTTCTGTGTTTTAGAGAGACATAAAAATTAGGATTATAGCAATTTGTTCATGTTTTTAAATCACATTTCAATAAGTTGGTGATTTTTGTTGGTGGTGGTTGTAGGTGGAAAATGAACTGATTTACTACGTGCATGATGATAGCGAGGAGCTTCTTGACAATTTCACCATCTTTGCAAGTAGCTCAGAGCTTGGAAAACAGAGTCTGCCCCAAACTCTTTTTGTAACTGTGGAATCCGTAAATGATGAGGCTCCAGTAATAACAGCCAACAAAATCCTTCAGGTAAGTGCTCCATGTCTTTTGATTTATCATAATAACATTAGGGCTACCAATTTGATTTTCTTTTATATTATTTCTGATGTTAAATAAGAAGACATAGGACTATGTATGTACGGTTAACATATTCCTACTGGTTTTAAATAAATGTTAGTTGTGACTGGGACATTCTGTTGGGTAACTGTTGGAAGATGATGAATCCCAATGAGTTACTGTCTTGTTGTATTTCTTGAGTGGGTGTCCTTCACACTATATTCCCCAAGGCATGGCCTTTTCTAGTTAGGGTGGGAAGGTGAGAATCAGCTCCCTGGTATTGAATGTGTGACCTTAGGCAAATTATTTACTCCCTCAGTGTGCTCTCATCAAGGTGGTAGGAAATGGAGGCAGAGTTGTGAGGAATAAAAGAGAAAATGTTGTAAAACTCTCCCACAGTTCCTGACATGTGGTGTGGTTGGGACTCAATAAATGGTAACATTATTACTGAAAAACTCCAAGGCTAAACCAGTATTAGAATAAAACAAAAACCACTGTACAATCATGTGATGGTATTATGCTGTTTCTGGGAACTTCCGTCAGCCTTCACTCTTTCTGAGAATCCCCTGGGGGTGCTTCTTAGGCACTCACAGATAAACATGTTTTGGCAACCACATGGTGTCCGCCATTTGGCTCCTGTCCTGATGTGGGAACCTGAAGCAATGTCATGGCTTCTATTGGCCACACAAAGGGCTTGATGCACAGGACTCCCTCTGGCTCTTATGGTACCATTTCCTCCCACACCAGCACTACCTATGTCAATGCTGGTGAACCCATTTGTGCCAGTTTACACTCAAGGATCCCAAAGCTTTCATTCAGTAGATTTTTTTGGTCGTACATCACTCCTTCATACTGTCCCTTCTTCTAAGGACTTGGGCATAAATTTGCTATTCTGGCTTGGAGAAGAGTCATAGGTATTACAATAGTAAGTGCTCAAAAAAATAATTGTTAGCCATTATTATGTGCCAGGTATCACTCTAAGGGCTTTTAGCTCCCTGAGAGTTGTACTACCGTTTCCCTCATTGGACAGAGGAGGAAATCACATGACAGTTAAATGACAGGCTGAGGACAGAGTGACAGCACAGGAGCCTGATGACTTGTTCATGCCTCTTTTCAGGCTCTCCAGCAATGACCGACACATAACAAACAAGAAGTATTTGTTGAAGGGATGACTAAATGAAAATATAAACTGTCAGTTTCCCCCCAACATTGGCCCGTGTTTCAGAGACCAGGCTTTTGCCTTGGCTCTTTCTTCCTTTAGTACAGCTGCATTTCTGGAAGAATCCAGAAATGGCCCCTTGCACATTTCAGCCTCTAGGGGACACATTCATCAGGTATGCCCAGACGTGGGAATCTGAAGGTGTTCACTTCGAAATTTGGCAGAGACAAATCGTCCCACATACGTTTTGGACAACTTCAGCCTTGTTTACACACTCATGAGAGTAAATAGTTAATAATAGATTCTTTAGAAGTCCAGAGGAAATTGGGTAGTCAGAAGAGATGCAGAAGAGGTGGACACAAATAGCGCTCACCGGGGGCTTATCTAACTAGAAAATTTTATATTGTTAAACATGGAAACAGGCTGGGGTTTTTAAAATCTGTTTTTATTTGCTCAAAATAATTGGATTTAGGAATAAGCTTTTTAAGGCTTTTAGGTATTTTACGGCTTGGCTCATTATTCAGCCTCTGTATTTTAAGTGAAAAACTAGTGGTGTTTACACCTTTGGAACGTGTCGCTTTATCTTTAGTTTACTCCAGTCATTGTCTAGACAGCCTGGGAATGGGACGTTCTAGCTGGTCACATTTGTAGGCCTACCTCTGTTTTCACAGATTCTTGTGGTGTTACTATCTACTGAACTCATTCTCAGCAAAGCGATCTAAGACTAGGTTGTTGGCTCTGGGGAAGGGATCGTAGGCGTCAATGATTATTAAGCACAGTTATAAAAGTTTACATTTATTACGTGCTTACGGAGTACAGTACTGAACATCTTCCAGAAGTGGTATCATTTTCACAACGCTCAAAGCAACTGCTGTTCCTGATGTCCTCATCATAATAGGAGCAGCGAGGCCCAGAATCACCAAGGGAAGGTGTGAAAAGTCTGACTGTCTCACCACCATTCTCTGCCACTTGGCCCACTACTCATGACTGCCTCAAGCTCTCTCAGTGCATCCACATGATCAAGGGCTGTCTTTATTACAAAGAAAAAAGCCCCAAAGCTGTGGTGCTTCTTGCTCCCCCTCACGCAGACTTCAGGGAATAGGTCCACAGCAATTGTATTGAACACACATGTGTTCGCCCAGGAACCTCAGCAGAGGAGTTCGGCATTTTGCTGTGTGGTGCGAAACTGCAGGATGAGAAAGATCCATGGGAGGGACCTAAAATCTGGACAGACATGGGAGAAGAGCTGGAGCTGGCTGAAGGAGAGGAAGACCAAGGAATAACGCAGTGAACTCTTGGGCTTCCTCCTGAAAAGGAATTGAAGCCTTGTTGTGGGTTTGGCTTTCAGTTCTGAGGTGCCATTAGTTATAAGAGGCGCCCTCAACTTAATAATAGCTTTATTATATTGAAATATTCCTGTCAATTTAAGATCTTCAGAACATTAGATTGTGAGAGGAAAAAATGTGTATGCTGGCCTTTGTCTCTGTCTTCCCTTTAAATTAGGGAAATACGGTCACTGCCGAGAACCTTGAGCTTGCTCAGGCAGTTTGCCCACACCCCCTCCCCCATCCTTGAGTCCAGAGTGTTTTTCTCAAGAAAAAAGGAAGAGTCACTGGGGGCAAGGGCCATTTCCTTTATTCTTACCTTCTTCCCTGGAGAGCCTGGATCTAGGCCAGGAAGGGTGCAACTTCCCAGTTTCAATGGATGTGGTCATTTGACTCTGGCTCTTTCTGAGTTTATTCACTTATTTATCTGGTAAGAATCGCATTCCTGTCTTTAAAATTCTGGATTGAAGTTAGAAGACCGGAGTTCAAGGTTTGTAAATTGCCCAACTTAAGCAAAATTTCTCTGAGCCTCATCTTCCTTGACAACAAAACCATGACTGAGTTGTGGGTTGGTGTGTGTGTGTGTAAAAGATATATATATATCTGGATTTATTATAAGGAATTGGCTTATGTGATTATGGAGGTGGGCAAGTTCCAAGATCTGTGGGGTTAGTCAGCAGGCAAGAGACGCAGGAGAACCAATGGTTTAGTTCCCATATGAAGGTCAACAAGAAGAGCTGATGTCCCAGTTCAAAGGCAGTCAGACAGAAAAGAATTCTCTTTACTCACAGGAGGATCAGTTGGTTTTGTTGTTGTTGTTGTTGTTGTTTCTACTTAGGCCTTCAACTGGTTGTATGAGCCTCACCCACTTAAGGGAGAATAATTCTGCTTTACTCAGTCAACTGATTTAAGTGTTAATCTCATCCAAAATGTTAATCTCATCCATTCTCATAGAAACACCCAGAATAATGTTTAACCAAATATCCGGGTACCCCGTGGCCTAGTCAACTTGACACATAAAATTAACCATCATAGTCTTGAGATTCTATGCTGTCTTTGACTTTTCAAACAGAACTTTCTCAAGACCTTCAGATTATCCCATATGACTACCCAGACTCCTTACTTGTCATCAGAGCTTGGAGCAAGTGGCAAGAAGGGTTATCTGTAGTCTACTTGGGAAAAGGAAGTGGGAGCCTAGGGGGTAGACCCGCTGATAGCATCTCAGACTCTGGATAGGAGTTCAAAGGCAGAAATCTGAATGTTAACCGCTCTATCCTAGCATAGGATACACTCCTTTCTCCTAAAGTACTTTAAACAACATTTCATTTAGCCACAGAACTTGTGGCTGGCTGGTCTCCAAAGTCGTTCAGTGGTGCAGGGAATCATTTCCGATGTGACAGACTGGTGTTAGGAATTGGGGTTAGACCAAGTCCTGAAATGAATCCTTTGCATTTTACTCTGAAATATAGTCTACTGAGTACTTTTGTCTTCAAGCATCACCAGAAATTTTGGTGCATACCTGATCAAATGTATTTGTGTCCACAAGGGGGCTTCACTTTCCTGTTTTTCAACTTTGGCTTTCAATACTGTACATTTTGTTTTGTTGTTGTCTTTTACACCAAAAATAGAATCATTTGTTTGTTTCTGATAAGCATTTGTCATCACTAAAAAGAGCGTTGAGAGCCAGGGACAGTGAAAGAATTAAGGCAGCAAAGCCTGAGATTTTGACAGAAGGCTTAGAAGGGTCAGACAGTGGGATAGTAACTTTATAAACATTTCACATCCCTCATCTGAAACTCAAAACAAAGGTCTGGGTTTTTAAACATTAGAGTCATAATTAGGATTATATTGGATTATAATTAGGTTTCTAAATCCCATTGACCTTCGGTTTAAGTTAAAGGTGAATTTTTAAAAATGTGTTCCAATTAATGTGCTAATTACTTTTTCAAATATGAATTCCTTAAACCATTATTTCTTGGGCTTTGGGTCACTTTTAATTCTGCATTCAGGTCTGCAACCTTTGTTTTTCTTCACCCCATCTACCTGAAGTTGCAATGACCAATGACTTGGCACTAAATCAAGCCTCACCCAAAGCAGTGGGGCTGTTAATTGAACTAAATTTGATTTGAGTGGAAATAAAGAACTAAAGTTACCAGCTCTTGTTTTGAGTGGCAGGTTTTCCACTTGTTTTGAAAGATGGTATATTCCAGAGGCAAGAGGGGGCAAAAGCAGAGTTGCACGGAAGAGTAGCTGCAGTGGAAAACGTGCTTCATCCAGCTTTTGTGTGCATGGTGCTGGAAAAAATGAGTATCTACGAGTCACGAGAAGAGAATGGCAGTACATTTCCAAATCAGCTTGAGTTCTTAAAGGAAAATAAGATACATGGATGGATTTTAAAATGTAAAAAGTGAAAAAGTAGAATCAGTGGCTTTGGAATTTTGTTAAGTAGTCCAATTGTGTATTTTATACACACTGTAGCCTTTCCATGGATTAACTGAAGACCAAAACCTTATAATTTGAACATTAGGTTGATGAGCATTTCTGGTAGCTGTTAAAAAACTGACGTCCTTAGAGTTTAGGGCTAAAAAATCCTCAGTGGCCATATTCCAAAAGCCAAGACATAGGAGCATCCATCGACAACACAGTCATGAAACAGATGAACTATCTCACCCCAAATTATGGAGAGATGCTGTGGGATTAAACAAAATCCACAGTACATGTTATAGAATGGCTCCAATAATCATAATCAGGACACTCCAAATGACTTTTGAGTAATGTCTTAAAAAATCATATTTATCTTCAGAGCTGAATCTGATGAAGAAGATGGGTGACATAGAGCTAATATTTATTGAACTCTTACTATCTGCCAGGTGAAGCTTCTTCTAAGTACTTTACATATTTTAAATCACTCATTACACATAATAATTCTATCATTCCTAGTTTACTAAGGAGGAAATTAAGGCATAGGTAAATTAAGAAATGTGCCCAAGGTTACATAGCTAAGGCATATCATGCCTCATATGAAAATGTAGGATCCTATCTTATATATTTTCTGATATTCCTTTCTCAGATTCTGTTTAAATAGTTATTAGATAATGAGTGAGCATGAATTAAGATATTTCATTAACTCCTTGTGCTACTAAGGAAAACAGCCTCTTAGACCAGAAAGATATCTATTAAATCACTTAGGATTGAATTTTTAAACAAGTTGGTAACAAGCATAGAAGATGATAAGGTTCTAGTCAGAGAGCAAAGAATGACATAAGCTCGAAAATATGCATGGTGTTTCTATAGGGAAGACATTTATAAATACAGACAGAAATGTGAAAATTTAGTTAGTGATAATGCCACCCATTTTTAGTGCTCGTCAAATACCATGTGACTGCATGATTATAGAAACTCAAAACAGCCTCCTTCCTTCAAATGGGATTCAATGTCTAAATATGCGTTTTTCAGCTCAACAAGTTCACAACTGAGCTCCTGATCTTACTTCCCGAATCCACTCCCTGTGCCGCTCTCCTCATTTCAGTTGATGATAACTCCGTCCTTCTAGGTGTTGAGGTCCCAACCATGGAGTCATTCCTCCACCTTTCCTTCTTCCACACCTCACCATGTCCAATTCGCCAGACAGCCTGTTGGCTTTCCCTTCAAAACACACCCAGAATTTGACCCCTTCTTACCACCTCAACAACTTCCGGCCACTCTCTTCTCTCATCTCTCTCCAGGATTATGGCAGTCATTTCCTAACTGGTCTCCCTGCTTCTACCGCTGCCTTCCCATGGTCTGTTCTTGACACAGAAGCCACAGGGTTCTGTTAAGACCAAGTTACTCCTCACCTAAAGCCCTATGATTCTTCCCCATTGCACTCAAGTAAAAGCCCAAGTTCTTACAAATACAATGGCTGTCAAGACCCTGCAGGATTGGGCCTTCCATTACATTTTTGACTCATCTTCTTGCCTTCCTCATCTCACTGCTCCCGCCATACTGACCTCCCTGCTGCTCCTCAAACGGATGACGCTTGCTCCCACCTTAGGGCAGTTCCCTCTGCCTGCATGTTCTTTCCCTAGATAGCCATGTGGCTCCTCCTTCACCTCCTTCCAGTTTTTCTCAAATGAGCCTCTGATTTAACATTCTCCCACCCCTGAGCCCCTTATTTAGCTTTATTTTACATTTTTTTCATAGTGCCGGTGAACTTCTAACAGACTGTATAGTTCATTTCATTACTATGCCTGTTGTTTGTTCCCTGTACTCCTTCATCCCCTCCTGCCCGAATGTAGGCTCTATGAGGATAGGACTCTGTTTTGTTCACTGATGGATTGCAGGCACCCAGAACGTTGCCTGGAACATAGTAGATGCTCAATAAATGATGAATTGTGGAACTAGGATATTTAAGCAAGGTAAATAGATTTTAAATGTAATTGCAAAATAGAGACTATTACTCAGAAATAATTGTAGATGAGCTATCAGCACAGCAGACATTGCAAGGACATAGGCACCATTTATGTGTTTTCCTGCAAGACAGGTAAAATAAAGGAAAATTCTTAAAATACACAACATGTGTTTTCCCTCAAATATTTAAGAGCTGATGAAATCATTCACTTCTTAAAACGATGAATAGAAATCCTTAAATCAGCCCTGTGAGTAGGTTCTATGATGATCTGAGATTCCATGTAGAATCTTAGCCTATGCTTCCATATTTAGCACATGCCAGGCATACAGAAGGTGCTTAGTTACCATCAGCTTTTATTGTTATTATACTTTATATAAGTATTCACTTTAAATAATTAATTTTGAATAAATAATTATGAATACTATTTTGGGGGGGACCTTATAAACCTCACAAATTAAACAAACACTATAGCATGCCCTGAATTTCATCTGGTATTTAATTATATGTCTGTTTTGAATTAAGAATCTTCATGCTTTAGGGATGCCTGGGTGGCTCAGTCAGTTGAGCATCTGCCTTCGGCTCAGGTCATGATCCCAGGGTCCTGGGATCAAGCCCCATGTCAAGCTCCCTGCTCAGCAGGGTGTCTGCTTCTCCCTGTGCTCATGCTCTCTCTCTCTCTTAAATAAATAAATAAAATCTTAAAAAAAAAAAAGAATCTTCATGCTTTAAAAGCTCTAGTGAATTGCTTTAGTTTCTAAATCTTTGTGCAAGAGGCCAGAGTAGCATAGCTCTCCAGTTTACTTATGTGTCATGATTGGAATTGGTCTTTGCAAGATCTGTGCTTCTCTTGTTTTTAAGGTGTGGGCAAATTCTGTCACTGAGATTACCAGGGGTGACCTCTGTGCAGAAGATGAGGACTCCTCCCCGCAGGACCTCACCTACTGGGTCACTCCACCCAGCAACGGGCATTTGGCTCTCCAGTCCTTTCCTGGCCGAAGCATCCAGAACTTCACCCAGGCTCAAATCAACAAGGGCCAGCTAGTGTTTGTACACACTGGTATGTCATAAAGAAAAGTAATGCGAAACTAAAATGTGTTTGAATCAGAGGTTAACATGATGGTCAAACCTAGTAGTTGCTGCCTGAAAACCACAAGCCATCTAAAAACTTTCTGGGGTCTGTCATTTTTTTTAAGTGGCACGTTGTCGTAAGGCTAATGATAGCAAACACCAGAGAGCACCTATAACTCACACATGGCTTACTCACATGGTCATGTAAGGTCTATGCTCAAATATAACGTTCCCAGAGAGTCTTTTCCGGACCACCCATTAAAATAGCATCTCTACTTGGTCCCTCTCCATCCCTTACTGACTTCCTGCCATTGTAGTATAGATTGCTTTGTTTGTTTGTTGTCTGTCTTCCGCGCTAGAGGGTACAAGAGCAGGATCTTTGTTTTGTTTGCTCTGAGATCCTCAGCACCTCAAAGAGTGATGAGAACAAGTAGGTGCTTAATAAAAATGTGTTGAAAGAATGAAATAATATTGAATACCTTTTATGTTCCAGGTCATGTTCCAGATGCTAGGGATACTTTAGTGAACAAAACAAACATATTTGTAAAATAAATGAACACATGGATAAACTAATGAATGAATATAGCTGTAATTCCAAGAGCCTCGGACATTAAAAGGCTTGTTTTCTTCCTTCTGTTAATCAGTAAGCCAAATAGCTCCTATAAATCTGAGGAAGGGGTGATCCAGTCTGGCTTTGTTTCCAGGTTGCCCCTGTCACTGGACGGAGAGGGGAAGGAGCCCACTCCCATGCTGCTGAGTGAATGGGGGTTGGGCATGCATGAGCCAGGGGGCATGATGGGAAAGCTACCAGTCATAGCTGGTCAGCCATTTTTATTAACTTCTTTGAAAATATAGTCAAGAAAATAAAGATAAAAAAAATCTTCTAAATTCAAATGTAGTATTTTCCTGATTATCTCTGCAGTTAATACAAAGAATCCCCAAATAATCTGAAAATAATTTACTATGTGAATGCTCTCAACTAATAGTTCCAAACCCGTAACCTGGGGACCTAGGGGGTTAATTTTATTGCAACAAGATACTAAATCTACTCACATATGTACCAAAGCCTTGATTCTAGACCGGATGATCTTTTCCACGTATGGATGTTCTCGTTTTTAAAATGTGTACAGATGTGCCGATTAATAAAATATGATTCATTTAAAGAGGTACTGAAGTAATAGGAAATTTCCTCCAAATTTTGTGAGGTTTTGATTATTAGATACCAACAATCCAAGTATTATTAGATGAAGGCCTAGAAAGGTTATTTTTTTGAAAGGATTATATTTTCAAAATGGAGAGAACCACTCTGGACACTCCCCCAAGGGAAGTTTCGGATTTCTACAACGATGCAGTTGGCCAGGAAAAGGAATCCTTGAGTCTCTGGCCACACTGACATCACAGGAGGTGCGGTCACATGACCCATTTCATTTACTCTGCACAAGTCCTCTGAGCCATGTGGAGTAGTGACCCCATTTTAGAGATGAAGAAACTGAGGCTCAGAACGATGTAAGCTGAGCTGACCTTGAAGCTGGGCTTTCTCCGCTGGCTGCCACCCACTGAAGGACAGAGCAGGTTAAAGAATTGCACTTACTATTTGCAGGACTAAAATGATAATTGGCTCTCTGGATTTATTTATTTGTCAACAACCAGATCCATGTTCACTTTTGGCTGGTAGAGGAAATAATTTCTCCTAAAAAAAAAAAAAAGCAGGAAGGAGAGTTAGAGGCAAGCTCTTTGAGAATCAATCCATTACATTCTCTAAATGGCTGCGGAGGCAGTAATGGCCCGCAAAGGGACTGGAGCCCTGCGCAGACGAGGCTGTTGCTGAGACCAGCTGGTTCTCCTGCTACATCTGTCCATTATCAGCCCCAAACAAAGGCTTAGGTTTAATTAGTCTCTCTTAGCATTTATATTTGCAAAGTGCTCTACCACTAATCTAATTCATTTTTCACATGACAACCTAAGTAGGTTGATAAAGCCAAGATGGGGGAGGCTGTGTGATTTAAGGCCGCCCTTTGCAAAGTTCTGTCAGAAAGATCTGAGGTTGTGCAACAGAAAATCTACAGGTCTCCCCTCCTTTCATGTTTCCCTCCTTTCCGCTCTTTGGTCATAGTGTTATAAGTTAGGGTATTCCCAGGACACTATTCTAGTATGTATTTTGATAGGATTCCTTTTGATTCCGTTTCCACGTTGTTTCTGGATTCATGAAATGTGGAAAGTGCCTGGTGGCTGAAAGTATTCTCTTCCTCATTTCATGTTTCATTAAATGCAACTTCAGAGTGCTATTTCTAGTAAAAACAAGCAAACAAGCAAGCAAACAAAATTTGATTGTGGGCCCCTATTCGAAATTAAGCAGACTCAGAATTTTCTCTCTCTCTTTTTAAAAACGATGACTCTTGAGTGTATTGGGAAATTTTTAAAAGTCTGTAACCCTTTTTCGTGAGGACTCGGGGAACTCTGGGTGTGCATAGATAACAGAATCTCAAGAGGCTGTCAAGCCGTCAGCCAGCCGTTTATTAAATTGTGTTATTAAGGGAGTACTTGTACGTAATTGCGGAGTCTGACCCTGCCTTCTTTGTTCCTTGCCACATGTCCCTGAGGGCAACAAAGAGAACATTTCTACCCATTACATGATGCAAAGACATGTGGGCCTCCAGATTTACTGCTGGCTGAACATTTTCAAAGGGTGATGGGAATACGAACATCAGGCTCTACATCGTGAGCTCGCCTGGTGCTTTGTGAGTCAGACTGGGAAAGCACTCCTGGGGACGGGAGCCATAGGGGGCCTGTCTCAATTTCTCTGACACACATAAGTTATTTTATAACTTTATTGATATCACTAATCCTTTGACAGCAGTG
This sequence comes from Zalophus californianus, assembly GCF_009762305.2. Taxonomy (NCBI): domain Eukaryota; kingdom Metazoa; phylum Chordata; class Mammalia; order Carnivora; family Otariidae; genus Zalophus; species Zalophus californianus. Next base: position 114,200,795 of record NC_045599.1, read on the forward strand.
TGGGAGTACAGTTCTCTTCCTGCAGGAATTTAACAAAAGCTGACCTGGATCTTTCCCCACTCTTTACTACCTTAGCAGAAAACAGCTAGTTCGAGATCAGTGAATAATTAGAAATTATTTGGAGGGAGGAGCTAAGTGTTTTTACTTCCCCCTAGTTTTGATTTTCGGCATTATTAAGTCAGCATTATCAATATTTCAGGAATTGCTTGTGTGTGTGTGTGTGTGTGTGTGTGTGTGTACACGTGCATCCGACGTGTGTGCAATCCAAAGGAAGAAAATGAAGGTGATGAATATGTTTTAAAAGATTTTTTAAAATTTCTTAGAGGTAACACCTTTGCTTTCTTTTGTTAGGTCACAGGGAGGGGGGTAAGGGGAAGGGGGAAAGGGGAGGGGGAAATATGCATTTTAACCTTTATTAATGTTCTTTTAACTTCACATTTTGGCAATATTTGGTTTGGTGAGTTCAGTGACTCTATTAACACATCCTCCAGTTGATAGGGGTTGATTTGCGGGAGAGAGGGTGAAAGTGGGTGGCTTTTGCTGAATAGCCAAAGTGACCAGAATGTAATTCTTCTTTTGAAGGAGCCATGTCAGGAGGCTTTAATTTTCAGGTTACTGATGGTTTGAACTTTGCACCACGACAAATTTTTAGCATCACCGCTCGAACCCTGACCCTTAGCTTAGAAGTAAACCGAGGACTGAGCATCTTTCCAGGTAAGATTTTATTTTTTTTTTTAATTTTTACTTATTTATTTGAGAGAGAGAGAGAGTTTTCGAGCACACAAGCAGGGGGAGGGGCAGAGGGAGAGGGAGAAGCAGACTCCCCTGCTAAGCAGGGAGCCTGACACGGGACTCTATCCCAGGACTGCGAGATCATGACCTGAGCCAAAGGCAGCCGCTTAACCGACTGAGCCACCCAGGCGCTCCTCCAGGTCAGATTTTAACTTGAGTGCATTTGGGGTGAAGTGGTTTTCAATTTATTTAGAAAGCTCTACCTGCGTGGTAAAAAAGTGTCATGGTTTACCATAGAGTGATTCCAACAACAGTTATAAAGCCCCAGAAAGAATCCTCTCTTTGCAGGAATTTAGCAAAAGCAAGGCTGTCTCTGTCTACCCCCTCTCTCTTTGCCCTCCACTGCTTGGCAGAGAGGGTGTGCTGGTGAAGGGCTGCGGGGGAGGAGGCCCATGATCCACGTGCACTCTTCCCATCCTTTCTCTGTAGGGTCCTTGACAAAGCAGGGAGAACCAGGCTCTGCAGTGACCATCGAGATCTTGGATTTTATTTTTCTAAATATAGAAACCCTGTGCATCCATGGGGGCTGTGAGGGATTTCACTGAGTGTTGGCTTCAGGGCCCTGAAGCCTCTAGACTGTTGTTGGCCCAGAATCTCAGCTTGGCTGAGATGGAAAAATCAAAGTGAGCATCTCTGGCTCAATACCCTCACGGCAGGGATAGGGAAAGATTTACCCCATGGCAGGGGTAATAAAAAAGAAGGACAAACATTTAAACTTGCTATTTTTTTAAAAATGCACTGAGGTAGATCGAACAGAAAACAATAAAATTTATATTACAGTTAAAAAAAAAAAAAACCCTTACACTGTGACCTGTTTACTTGATACTTGTTACCAAACAGAGATGGAGAAAGATAGTAATCACTTTATTAGTTATGGTTATTCTACGGTCACTCTAAGCCAGTTGTTCTCAACCAGGAAGCTTCTAAAAATAGCCACGTCTGGGCCTCACCTTACCCCAGCTGAACGGGGAGTCTCTGGCATAGGCCTGGCCATCATTATATTTTTTTAAGTTCCAGGTGGTTCTGAAGTACAGCCAGGATTGAGATCCATGGGGCTGGGCATGGAAGGTACTAGTTTTTTACTCCTTACACACATGTGAGGTAGGTGATATATTTACAGGAATCTGGCAGGATTTGTGGCTTAGGGAGATGATGTCATTCGGCGGTGCAACCGGTAAATGGTGGGTAAAGCTCGCATTCTTCTAAGGGAGACCTGGAGAAAAATCACTGTAACTTTAACAGAAACACAGTGTTTGAGGAGAAATGTTACAATTTTTAGTTTTCTTAAGTGCTTGAGCTCATGAAAAGAAATCTTATTAAAAGCCAATTAAAGATACGTTAACCCAGATTCTTCTATTCCAAATTCTTTTTATATTCCATAATTTTTCTCTGGGAATAACTGTGATGTGTCTATCGATTTTTTTCAGGGCAATGAGGGTGCCATTTAGTGTTTAAAACTAAGCAAACTACTACATCCTAGTAATCTGAAAAATGTAATAACCTACCGGGAAAAAAGTGTTCTAAAATCAGAGTAAATCTGGCTGCTGCAAAAGATGAAACAGTTTTCATCTTTTCATCTCTTCTGGCTCAACTTTGGGTTAGTAATTGATGAGAGTTGTGTCAGCTTAAAGGGGAGTTGTAGCCACTACAGCCTAGAAAGTTTTGTGTTTCTGGCACCCGTTTTACTGAATATTAGGTTAGCAAGAAAAATATATGAAAGTGGCCCAAATTCCCTTGTCACCTTTGTGGAACTATGCAAAACATAGAGTTTTCATAGCCCTCTGTCTAATATTCGGACCCAGCCCTGAGTGAGCAGCTCCTTTCTCCAAGCTTGCCCCTAGCTAGCACCTGCGCTCTGTTATTCTTGGTTCCCGCGTTGCCCTCTGTCCCCGGGCTGTGACTTGTCTCCAGCTCCAGCGCCTGGCCAGTGGGAAGGACGATGGGTTTTCGTGTCCATTTCCATTAGGCGGCTGTTACATTTGATAAAATCTCCACTCGAGTGGGTGTGGGAATGACTACTGCAGAGTCACAGGTTTTAGAGTTGGGATGGACCTTATGGCTCACTTGGTCCAGTTGTCCTTGGGGTTTTTCCTTTCCTCACGTCCCCGGTGGTGGGGGCCCACTCGGTTCTGCATCGGAAGTCCCTGGTGTGGGTGTGGTTCCGATGACCACATCTCCTCCTCTCTCTAGGGACACAAGTGAGACTTGCTCAGCTGGCTTCTGCAGTGGCCACCCGAGGGTGTTGGTCCCTGCTGCTGTGTGAAGTTGGGCGGGGGGTGGGGGGAATGATGACAGATGCCCCACTCTCCCTCCTCTCTCAGGACCACACCCCCTGCATCATGACAGGTCCTGCAGGGAGCAGGCTCTGAGTGACCTCTGCCTCCCTCGTTATTAGGTGGTACTTTGGCTGAGAGGGGAGGGGGGCCCTGTACCCTCCTTCCTGTGTGACTGCAGGTGTCAGCTGTCAGCTACTACTCCTCTTGTCATACTCCAGTTGACCCATATGTTCTGAAATATCAGGGAAATCGTATTCCTTTTTATAGAACAATAGATTTTATAGAACCATAATAGCAGGAAATCTATTCCTGTTCTAGAATGGACATCCAGATACTATTAATACCTGTGCTTTTGTTGTGTTTTACATTTTCGTCTACTGCCCTGGATTGTTTGAAGGATTTCAGTGAAATAATGTATATAAAAGTAAGTTGCATCATCCCTGTTTGAGCATGATGCAATGTTGATAGAAAACACTGGGGCTCAGGCAGTTTCAAAGCCATATAACTAACAGAAATCATAAGCCCCAAGAGCGAGTGCCAACTCCAACCCCAAATCTTGTGCTGGAATCACGGCAGCTTCTCTCCTTTCTGGGCATGCCTGTGTTCCAGGCCCGTCTGTTTTTAGAATACCAGTTCTCAGAGAATGTAGTCATCATGGAGGCTCTTTATTTTTGTCTCCTTGATATTATTGATGGATTGATATACACAACCAGGAAAATATGCATAGCAATTTAATAAACAGCAACAGACATTTTGTGTGGTTCACTCCCTTGAGTAGGAAAATCTTGCAACCCAGCATCAGTCCACATTTGTTTTTACTCACACTGATCCCATACCAGTTGGACTCTCTCCAGCAGACTGGCAGACTTTGGCCGGGCTCCTTTGCCTTCCTTGTGGACTTAGTCTTAAAAAGTGGCCCTGACTTGAGACCTGTAAGAATTTGTAGGGTGAGCCAAAATACTTATAAGAATACTGAATGTTTGAATATTTTAAGGTTAACCATAGCTTCTGTGCCCTGCCAAAATTGAAAGTCATTTTTAACTCAGTTATTTCAAAGTAGGAAGGACTGCAGTTCTAAATGAACTCTTTGTGTGTGAACGAAGAAAAAATGTCTATGCAATGTATATTTTCGTTATTTTGCATATATATGTGTATACATAAATACACATATACACGTATGTACACACACACACACATACACTCACGTTCTACTTCTTCCTGCAAAATTTATTCCCCAGAAAATTTTATAACGAGTTTTTCACCTTGAATGCTACCATGAAATGTGTTTGTTTGTTTATCTTTAGTCGTGACATATTAGAACATGTTGTGGTCTTAGGACCTAGTTTTTCTGCATATCCAAATGGTACTTGGCTCTTTTACAAAGAGTGTTGAGGAGGGGTTGACCTTGAGAGTTTTGTCAAACTGGTCTAGAGTATAAGCTTACACAGTAGCTGATCAGTGAAGGGTATTCATAGCAGACTGTGTCACTCCAATCCCCTTGGGGTTCCGTCATGCTATAGAGGGAATCACATCTCACTCATGGGCCATCTGTCCTTTGTGGTGGGAATGGAGGGAGAGAAGAAAGCAGAAGGAAATCACAGTGTGTTGCTAGAGTTTAGAGCAGAGATTTGTAAAACCTTTTAGTCAGCTAGTCTTGCAACACTGATTTGAATATTGCAAGACTTAGTGGGAGATAATCAAGAGCTCTAAGAAAAGGCTTAATCAAGCCTTAAGGAAAAAAAATAAAGGCTTACTAATTGAGGAAATAGGAGACTTACCCTCAAGAGTACACTAACCATACAAAACATATGCTAAGGGTCCAATGAGTGGTACAGACTAGGTGAGCGACACGAGTTCAGGGGAGGGAAATTCATAGACCGGAGTAGTCAGGGAGAGCTTGTTGGCTAGACAGGTCCTGAGCTGCCTGTGCAGAGGGAGTAGCATTTCAATGAGTGGCAACAAAGAGGGGTGAGCACACCAGAGAGCACAGAATGGCTGCAGAGGTGAGGACCAGGGAAGAGGTTTGGCAGCGTGTTCGGAAGGTGGAGAGGAGAGTCGGCTGAATTTGTTGAATGATTCATCACATTTCCTAACTCAGTTATTCCAGCACTGAGCTTAAAGTAGTACAGTGTAGACAATATAGCGTCAACTTTAAAAATACTCATTTTGAGGGGCACCTCGGTGGCACAGTCGGTTAAGCGTCTGCCTTCGGCTCAGGTCATGATCCCAGGGTCCTGGGATCGAGTCCTGCCTCGGGCTCCCGGCTCGGCGGGGAGCCAGCTTCTCCCCCTTCTCCCTGCTTGTGTTCCCTCTCACTATCTCTGTTGCTATCCTCTGTCTCTTTCAAATAAATAAACAAAATCTTGAAAAAAATAAAAATACTCATTTTGGAGTCAGTGAGACCTACATCTGACCATTAAGCAAATCGCTTAACCTCTCAGAGACTTGTTATCCCTTCTTAGTGAGGACACAAATCTGTATTTCTTAGGATTATCATCATATCCAAAAGAAATGGCAGGACTATCTGTGCTGTTCCTAGTACATTTCTACTCCTTATTAGGGCTTGTCACATATGAGACACTTGGTAATGTCTGTTGAAGAAATGAGCAAGGCCTCCTAGCCTGGTGGCCATGAAACTCTTGCTGTTATGGAGGTGGTTGTTTTTCATGAAACAAACACAATGGGAGATAAGTTATGTTTGAGAAATGCTGTATTTAAAAGAAGGATAAAGTAGATTTCTTTACTCCAAGACTTAAAATCTATAACATGCTGATTTGCTTTTCAAAATCTCTAAGAGGTGAATATGGAGTGAGGGCTTGCCAAACAGATTTGGTTATGAGCCCTTTTATTACCACACTTCTTGTAGGACGGTTACTTTATGGAATATACAGTTAGGTGGCACCATAGAGAAATCCTTCCCAAATTAAGTTCCTGGAGCTTACCGATAAAACTATCAATGCTTGGATAAAAGGGGGTGGGTTGGGGGGCAAGTGATGTTTGGCTTTCTGAGAATTGGGCTGAATGCTAAAAGATGCTCATCAGGCAGTTACAACATGGAGCTGGCTAGTCTTGCTGACTGAACATGCCCAGATGACTTCTGAATAGGAATTAAACCCTAGGAACACTTCTGGGTTAGATACCTGGACAAGGGGATGAGGGATCGATATACCCTGGCTGAGGAAAAAAGCACCCTTGGCCTGGAACATCTCTGGTGGGTCCTCTCCCCCAAAAGGCTAAGACAAATTAAATGGTACTGTTTTAAAGAAAGAGCCCCTCCCATCCCCCCACCTGCCAAAGGTAGCCCTGGACAGGGAGGAATAAGTGAAAAGTTAAAGTCCTTTATACGAAGGAGATAATTAAGAAGGCACAGTGGGGGGAAGTTCTAAAAAAAAAAAAGGCTGAAGATAGAGAAGTTTGGGTATCCAAAGACTGCACACATGAAAACACGATCCACCTGACAGGATGAGGGAAACCTACGTTGGCAGGTAACAAAGAATGGGCCTCAGTTTTGACTTTATGTAACACTGACTGCGGGTACAGAATAATTCCTCTTGGCCTTCCTGGGTGACCTCAGATCCTGGGCCCCCAGCTCCAGAAGCTGGAAGAGGGCAGTGTCTGCAAAAATTTCAGTGGCAAAGACGTAAGAGAAATGTGGGAGGCAGTTATAAGCATCACCTGAGTACTTGTTTGTAACAGTCAAAATTGTGCCAAGACAGTCCTGAACCTGGGGCCCAACTGTGTTCCTGAGGCTGACATCACCAGGCACTCCTGCCTCACCCGCAGAGCCCCAGGACCTAGTGCCCATCCCAGGGGCTCAGACATTTTGTTTTGTTTTGTTTGGGTTTTCAGGTTTACAGAGGTATAATTAACAAAATTTGAAGCTATTCAAAGTATACAAAATGATGATTTGATATACCTCTACATTATGAAAGGATTATTCCCCCCATCAAGTTAATTAACACATCCATCACCTCATATACTTACCTTTTGTGTGTGTGTTTGAGAACATTTAAGTTCTCCTGTCTTAGCAAATTTCAATAATGCAGTATAGTGCTATCCGCTGTAGTTACCATGTCAGACATTAGATCCTCAGACCTTATTCATTTTATAACTGAAAGTTTGTACCTGTTACCAACCTTTTCTTATTCCCCCATCCCCTGGCAGCCACTTTTCCACTCTCTGTTTCTGTGAGTTCAACTGGATTGGTTTTGTTTGGGTTTTTTTTTTTTTTTAGATTTTTTTTTTTTTTTAAGTAAGCGATATCATGCAGTATTTGCCTTCTCTGGCTTGTTTCACTTAGCATAATGCCCTCCAGTGACATCCATGTTGGTGCAAATGACAGAATTTCATCTTTTTTGAAGCCTGAATAATATAAATTATATATGTAGTTACATATGTAATTATTTTCTTCAAGATAATGGTTTTGCTTCCTTTGGATGTATACCCAGAACTGGGATTCCTGGATTGTATGGTAGTTCCGTTTTTAATATTTTGAGGAACCTCCACACTGTTTTCCATAGTGGCTGCACCAATTTACAAAACAAGGGTTTTCTTTTCTCCACATCCCTCATCAGCTTTTATCTCTTGTCTTTTTGATAATGGCCGTCCTAACAGGTGTGAAGTGGTATCTCATTGAGGTTTTGGTTCTCATTCCCCTGATGATGAGTGATGATGAGCACTTTTTCATGTACCTGTTGGCTTTTTTTTATGTCTTCTTTGGAAAATAGCTATTTGGGTCCCTTGCTCATTTTTAAATTGGACTATTTGGCTTTTTTGCTATTGAATTGTATCAGAACCTTGTATATTTTGAATGTTAATCCCTTATCAGCCGTGTGGCTTGCTAATATTTTCTCCCATTCCATAAGTTGCTTTTCTATTTTGGTGATGGTTTCCTTTGCTGAACAGACACTTTTCAGCTTGATGTGGTCCCACTTGTTCATGTTTGGTTTTGTTGCTAGGCATTCTCAATGGAGGCTCCATATTGAAGGCTCAGCACAATCCTTGCACATCTGAAAATCTTATCCAAAGCTGGCTTCCCCTCGTGTTAGCTGTAGTCTGTTCCCGCTTTTAAGAGCCTGATACGGTTTAAACACTGTAATTGGTGGCCCTTGCTTTCTAAGGCTACGATGCTCAGTAAGTAAACCAAAACAAATGTCGTTCAGGAGGCTTAGTTATTATGGGGTGGTTGACACAACTTCATAAACAATTTATCAGATGACTACTCCAAGGGCTACCCTGTGTGAGGCAAAAGGCTAAAGCCCTTAGCCAGGACTAAAACAGAATAAATAAGGTGAGATTCTGGGCCAGGAGGACTATGAGAATCTCTCCCAGACCTGCCACTCTCTCTGGCTGGGGACATTCCCCAAATCCAAGTGAACTAAAGGGATATGTACTCCAACTCTGTGCCCCCAAACTGTGGTCCACGGATCTTCTAGTCTGTGAACTGGTAAGAATAGAAACTATTTAGAATTTTTTATACCAATCTGACATGGCTGGGCATTTCACTGTATTTTATAAAATTAGAGGGGTGATTGGGGGAGGGGAAAAACACTGCTCCTTCACCGCAGACCGTTTGAGAACCATGTGCTCTAACCTGAATGTCCCCAAGGCTCTCTAGCTCTGAGTTGCCACATTTGGTCAAATTAGCACAAACACTTGTGTGTTCCCAGTTCTTCCTCCTGCCTGTCTGGGGTCCTCTGGAGATGTCTCAAGTTCGTTCAAGAGCCAACTTCTCCCCCAAATGTCCACAGAGGGACACTCCATTGAGCACCTGCAGCTACCATCAGGCCAGGGTGCAGTCTGTCCTCCTGGGGTGGGGAGGGCGTTGTCTCTTGTTCTCTCGGGGCACCCAGCCAGCTCCCCTTCCTGCACTCTGAGCCAAGCCCCCACACACTGGCCTTGCATCTTTTCTCTGGGGACCAGTAAGCCACGCAGGACTGGCAGGGACTGAGGAGCTCATCTCATCGGGTTTTCCTCGTTCATCTCCAGCCCCAGGAGCAAATCACATCCTTAAATAGATGTTGTGGAGATCACTAGCCTCTCACAGCACAATTTCTTGCCAGCCAGTACCCCCCATGTGACCATGTATTTTCCAGAATTTTCAGGGGTCTATAAAGGTCATTTTGTTAACTGGCAGCCTTCCTATGCTTCATACTTCAGTGCCTGTTTTAATCTTCACTTAGGTTCCATGAAGCCCCTTTCATCTGGTGACCTGAGAGCTGTGACCAGTGATGCGGACAGCATAGGAAACAGAACTGTAACGTTTATGGTTATAAGTTCCCCTAGACTCGGGAGGCTGGTGCGAGTCAATTCTGACAACAGCACAGAGGATATTTCCGTGTTTACGCAGAATCTGGTGAGTCCTGATGTCTGTGCAGCTGGGCAGGGCTGGGTGGCTCTGCAGGGTGGCCCCTCGCTTGTCTTCATCCTGTTAAGCCCAGCCGATGTGCTCCTTTGCCCAGGCAATGACCATTTCAGCTGTGCTGGTTTTCAAACCAAACACTTTGTAGCGAGCACAGCATGACACAATTGTCAGAAAACTCTAAGCAACTTCAAACTCTGTGTCTAATAAATGAAAAGGAATCCTTTTATCACGAAGACAGATTTAAAAGGAAACCCAAAGCGGAGGCGCAGGAGTAAATTCCGCAGGATATGTCATATTTTACATATGATTTAATATGTAAAATTATATACATTATTTAGCATAGTATAGTTATACGTATACACATAAATCTGTATGTGTGTGTATTTAATCTGTATCCAGAACCATCTGTTTTAAACTTCACCAGCGTTCTACCACCACCACCATCCACATACCTTTTTATTTAAATGGATAAACATTCAAGCCTTTTGATATATATTTTTTTTTCTTTTGCATCCTAGGAATGTGAATGACTGTGATATGTGATTTCATTTTCTAAAAGTCTAGGTTCCCAAATGGTCTTCTTGAACATAACTAATTCTTGCTTTTTCCGTTCTTAAACATTGTGTACATAGATTTGATCGATGATTTGGCTGTGGCTTTACATTGTAAGGAATAAAAACACTCCAAAGTCAAATTTAGAGACATAGTAAGAGTGAACCACATGTCTGCCTTTAACCTTCATGCCATTTCTCTCCTATGTGATGTAGCAAAGTTGAATTTGGCTTTTGCCTTGCAACTGCCTTTGGGATGCATTTAAGGAAGCAGATCATGAGGCTAGCAAAAGCTCTGAGCATAGCCCTGATAAAGAAGAAGAATGAATTCTCTAGTTTACAGATGCACTCTGGAGGAAGAAAAAATAAATTAGGCTGCAAACTAAATTCTGTGAGGAACTTAATGTGTCCAAAGACATCAAACCCTGCCCAGGCTCAGTTTGCATTTTGAATAATGACAAGAGTGATATCAGCCCTATAAAGATGCCTTGGCTCTAACCCTTGTTCTTTAAAACAAAACAAAACAAAACAAAACCCACTTTTTTAGATGGTGATCAGTTCAAGCATGAGTTTCCACTAGTTTTCATTGCAAATATATATGATTTTAGATGAATCTGGTCTACTAAGCTGCAGTGAATGTGGTAGCCAGCATCCACTAGTTATGCTGCCGTAACAAATAACTCCCAAATCTCAATGACTCACAATAACAAAGTCGAGTTCTCCCTTATACTGTGTATGGGCTGTGGGGTGGCTGTGGGTCTGCTCTCCATCTCTCCTTCATTCCAGGACCCAAGGTCAAAGGGCAGCCCCTCTCTTGGGCAGTGGCTGTATTTACTACAGAGGAAAAAGAAGTGAGGGTAGAACCACATGATGACTTTTTTGAAGTTGTGCTCAGATGTGCCATGTGTCACTTATGCTCACATCTCATTGACTAAAGAAAGTCACATTAGCAAACCTGATGTCAGTGGGGTGGGGAAGGACAGTCAGTCATCCCACAGAGAGGAGGCCCTGAATAATTGGAACAACAGAACAGTCTACCACAGCGGGCTAGCCTGGTAATCTGAACACTGTTTGTAATACCTTTTCCTATGAAAACAAACCGCTTTTATAATACAACACACTTGTAAACAGGAACTAAAACCCCAAACTAGTTATAAGGCTCTGGGGCAGGCAGTAAAAGTCTTCATCGATTAAAATCCAATTATTTTAAGGTTTTATTTTTCCTCTCATTATTCCTTCCACTTTAAAAACCAAGAGGCAAAGTGTCGAAGAAATGTATTAGCAATGGCAGGTGGTCGCTGGGGCAAGTGAGGTGTTAGATTGGGGCTCAGGGCTGTAAGGGACCTGCAAAGGGGTGTCTGGGACCAGGAGCCTTGGGCCCAACTGTTGGTCTTTCCTGTGGAGATAGGGGCAGGCTGGTCTGGAAGCACAGCCTGGGAAGTGCCACAAGTCAGGTGTGGTGAGATACGAGCTTCGTTCTTCTCGAATGGACCAGGTGAGTGGCTCTTCTCAACACACAAGGCTTTTTCCTCTCCAAGGCCAGCACCCACCATGCCGGCAGCCCAGCCTAGTGCTTTTGTCTCGGAGGACAAAGGCAAGCTCCTTTTATTGTACATAAGGCACCAAACTGTGTATCAGGCCTTTTATGCAAGTATACTCCTAGATGTGACAATTCCTGTGTCGGAAAGCAATATCTAAGATATATGTAGATGCTGTAGAAATTCAGCTCAGTGGCCCACACTCTCTGTTGCCTGTGATGTGTGAGTGTGAGGCAAACACCTCACTTAGGAATTGGGCGCATTGTGGCTGCTCCTTGATCTTCTGCTGACTGCTCGTGGCTGAGGACAAGTCTCTTGGCCTCTTAACATCAGACCTGGATTAGCTCTGTGAGTTAGAGCAAATTACATATCTTTTAAACCCCAGTTTCCGCATCTGTAAAATGAGGAAAACAGTAGTGATCATAACTGAAGCCATTTTGAACATTCATCAAGTCCCACGTGCTGTCCTAAACTTGCTTCTTTACTACTCATCATCTCACCTTACAGGCTGAGATCCTAAAGCACGGGGACGTTCAGCAACCTACCCACAGTTACACAGCTCAGGAGCAGCAGAACCTGGATTTGAACCCAGGGCTTCTGACACTAGGTCATGCTCCCCTCTACCAGGCTGTCCTTTCTTCTAGGAGCTTGTGTATGGATTAACATGGATCGTGGGTACAAAATGCCTAGCACACTGCTCCACATGCCGCAGACACGAGCTAAATGCTGGCTAAGGCTGTTACTATCTTTTTGTTCTTGGGAGTGTGAGAGGTTCCTTGCCTCTCCCAGTAGCCAAAAGACTGGTTTCACAGGGGAAGGCAATTTTTCTGGGACACCAGAATTGGCTGCCATGTTTATCCTAATGTGCTACAGTGATTTAATGAATTGAAATGAGGTCATTAGAAGAGGGTGACATTTGCCTGTCACCCCGTAACCCAACTACCCTTCCCCTTTGGGGAAGAGCCCCCTGGTGTTCTGGAACACACTTCCCTGAGTGATGATGAGAGCAGGGGGCTGAGGAAATGTCAGGTCCTCCTGCCTGGATGGAGCACTTCGACCTTGAGCGGACCAGAGGTTGGAAGGCAGAATGAGGCCCGGGGGCTGGGGACCGGGTCCGAAGCTCCCACCCTAGCGGCCAGAAGGAGGAGGACCCAGTGGAAGGGCTCCTCCCCAGAGCAGCTGCTGTGGCAAAGTTGAGGTGGGTCTGGCAGGACATGTTTGACTAAATGTCTATGAATAAATGTCATTGAAATACCCTGACCACTCTTCTGCCTCAGTAGTCACAAAACACATCAGTGATGTGGGGAGAAGAGAGAGTATGCTGAGGAAACTCTGTAAAGCTAGAAACCAAAGTGCTCACTCTGAATCTTTCCGTGTGCATGTGTTTCTGAGTATGAAAATAACATGTGCTATTATCAAAATAAAATTAGAAGACATTAAAGCGGTACATTAATATTGGGGGGGAAAGCAGGGCGTTGTCAATAAATTCAGTACAACTGACATTAATCTGAAGACATTCCCATTTTGTTTAGGCTTGTGTGTTCAAAAATGCAGTTTTATTTGTGACTTGGGAAGAGGAAGAAACTTATTATTCATCTTCCTGGCTTTCCAATTTCCAGATCCTCTCTCCTTTTTCATGTGCAAATGGAATGTAAATCTTTTCCTAAAATCTGCAATTTTATGGCCTCTGTCAAATAGGACCCTGGTTGACTCTGAGCCATTTCATCATGGCTCAGATTGACTACCCAGCAGCTCCAGAACAATTTGGGACATAAAAGAAGTGGTCGAGACAGACTTTGGAGGTGAGGAGATAATCACAACCTTTTCTCTGAAATTACTTACCAAAGACATTTATTGAGCATGTATTTCGTGCTTTGATCAGCCCTCTTCAGTCTGGTTGGTGAAAAGAGATATGACTCAAGCAGGAATCAAGTTCAATTGTAGAAGGGAGTTCAGAACTATTCAGCCATGTTCATGTCATCAAATGGCTTTGATTGCTTTTTGGCATTCTTCACCAGTTTTTCTAATTTCAAATTTTCTAATTTCAGTTAGCCACTGCTAAGTGTCCAATTGGGAAAATGTTTTAGGCAGTTGATGGTTGAGTTCGCTTTCACGTCTTTACCTTAAAGGACAAAATTGTTTCTAGCCCTCTACCGTCCTCAGCCGGGGAGGCGAAGCCGTTGTACCATTTTGCACATAAAACCCACACCCTTTCTTGCTTTTTCAGTGGATAAATAAAAATGACCATTTTAATCAGTGACTCTGGATGGCTATAGCTTGTGAAAGAAATCTAGAAATTATGCTTAATATCATATGCTGGAGGTAAGAGTAATTGAAAGGATACATTTGTTATGTTATAGCTCAAAATATTTTCTTATCCCAGAATAAATTCACTATTTTTTAAACCATACCATGTCAACCTACCAAGATAATCAAGTAACAAATGTTTTTCACCATCAAAACCCACCTGCCTAAATGGGAAAAGCTAAATCACGAAACTTGTGCTGAAAATCTTATACCCTGAAGAGATAAACACACACAGACACAGAGAAGGTGAATCATCAGATTTTATGAAATGAAAACTTTTTACAATTTTAGAGATTTATTGTTCATTTCAAAGAATGTGTGAACAAAGTATGAGTTGAATTCTATAAAGCACTCCAAGTAGAGCAGAGGGCCAATTGAGTGATTTTCATTCCAGTGCATGTTTAGATCATTTGGAATCATTAAAAAGCAAAGTGTTTTGGTTTTGAGGTTTCTGATGTCTGGCCTTTTTTTTTTCCCATAAAGGCAGTAATTGCGTTTAAGCCACTGTGCCATTGTGGAGGGAAAATCATCCATCTTCGTCAATGTTACTGGAACACAACAAACACAGCCTTCCAGGCCCACACTTAGAAAATAATACAATGCATTTGTGGTGTTGTGAATTCTGTCCAATTACCTCTTCTTCCTGGAGTCTGAGTTTGTGCTCAAGATAACACAGACATTTTAAGAAATTGCGAGCACATTTCCCATAGGATAGAAATCAATTCATTACAACTTAATGGAGAGCACAATGGGATCATTAAACTTGGGCCCTTTCATTTTCTGAGCAGAGAAGGATCAGTGTCTTTGTGTTAATGATTACTCTTGCCCTCGCCCCCCAGTTTCTTGGGGTCTCTTCAGTAGCAAGCTCAATGGCAACTAGACTCAGTGATCATTTTGGACATTTCCCACCAGTGTTTCATTTTGGCAATTTTGGTTTTGCCATCACAGTTCACTGAATTATGTGCCAGCATATTTCCCACGTGTAGAAATATTCAATTGTCACTTGCTCATCTATTCATTGTTCAAACTGAAATTTGGCTCATGGGTCCTGGCCCAGTGACTTTGAATAACCAGAAGTGTTTTTTTTTCTTTTTTTTCTTAGAACTTCTGGCTCTTCCTTTGAAAAAGCAGATAGAACTAATTCCCATTTCAGTGAGAGTGGTTTCTCTTTTCTCCTTGTATTAATTTCCTATGGCTGTTATCATAAATTACCACAAACTTGGTGGCTTCAAACAGCAGAAATGTATTACCTCATAGTTCTGGAGGTCAGAAGTTGAGACTCCATTTCACTGGGCTGAAATCAAGCTGTTAGCCTCCCTCTGGAGGCTTTAACAGGCAATTCCTTCCTTGCCTTTTGAAGCTTCTGGTAGCTGCCAGCATTTCTTGGTGTGTGGCTTTATCATTCCAATCTCTGCCTCCATTGATCACTTTCTTATCTCCTCTTTCATCTAAGTCAAATATCCCTCTGCCTCCCTCTGGTACGGATGTCTGTGACTGCAGTTAGGGCCCACCTCGACAGTCCGGGGTAATTTCCAATCTCAGGATCCTTAATCACATCTGCCAAGTCTTTGCCAAAGAAGGTAATATTCGGGGCGCCTGGGTGGCTCAGTCGGTTAAGCACCTGCCTTCAGCTCAGGTCATGATCCCAGGGTCCTGGGATCGAGCCCCGCATCAGGCTCCCTGCTCAGCGGGGAGCCTGCTTCTCCCTCCCCCTCTGCCCCTCCCCTTACTTGTGCTCTCTCACTCTCTCTCTCAAATAAGTAAATAAAATCTTAAAAAAAAAAAAGGTAATATTCACAGGTTCAAGGGATTTGGATCTGATATTTAATGTTGGGGGTACATTTTTAGCCTACTACACTCATCTATAAAAAAGCAAGATGTCCCATACTACCTAATGAATCACCTTTTCTATGATCTCGTTTGGTAGTTTTATTAAAGATTTCCATTGCTTATAATGGCATAGCCCATGAGAATCAATGTTCACTTCTATATAAATGTGGATTTAGACCTTTCTGCCAAGTAGGGCTATAGATGGCTATATTGCTGGGCTCCTTGAAAAGCTTTCCGATCTAGTTTTTTTGTGTGGAGATTGGCTCAGTCATGGAGAGGGATGGGTAGTTATTTGGACCTGGTTTTCAGTTGCCCATTTCTAGCTGGAGATCTCCAGGTAGCACCCTTTAGGAACTTAGGTCTTCTATCCATTCCCGTTAAGGAAAATCTCTTCTAGGACTCAACCCAGTTCCGCTTTCTTTAGCATGGTACCTGGGCACCCTCCAAGCTGCCACTCCCTGGGCTGCCCCAGACTTCTGACCTCTTCTGGGAACCTTGAGCCCTCCAGACCCAACTGCTCTCTGCACACATGATAGTGCCAGTCCTGGTAAAAGTAAGGAAGGGCACATGAAGAGGAGTCATTTGTCTGAGCTCATCCTTCAGGAGCACTGGACCTTGTAGCCTTCCAAATCTTAGCTTATAGGACTTTTTGGTTAACCTATATGGAACCTTAGAGACCTGACCTTTCTGAAGTGTTTGGCTTTCTGCAGCCTCCTTTCTCCATCAAGATCTGCCCAAGATAGAGACTTTTTGGCCAGTTCTGTTTCCCTTGCTTCTTCTGGACAACAGTTATCCTATCTAGAGACTGGGACCTTTAACAAAACCATCGTGTTGTGGAGAATCAAGTGAACGGACTCCATGTTTCCCTTTCTCTCTCTCCCTTTTCCCAGCTGACTCCAAGATAATTTGGTTACTCTCTTCTCCAGTGGGAATTTCAAAGCTGTGAGTGACTTTTAAGCCCTACCGTGGAAGAGATCAGTGTGAAAGACTTATGTCTGATGTTCTTATCAGGACCATAGGGAACTGGATTTATAAAGACCCTCAGAATGAAGAGATGCTCCAGAGCATTCTAGCCTGTCTTTGGCCAAGTCTGACAGTTTTATTCTCTTAACACTCAGTCCTGTCTGCATGTACTTTTGTGGATCTAGAGAATGTGCACACGATTTGGGGGAAAAAATTGTCAGATTCTATGTCATGGTTGACTTCACCAAGCATGGTGTATCAAAGCTCCCACTTCACCCCTGGGTTCATTCAGGGCACTCATAATGACCCTTTGTAATATGTGAATGTTTAATAATTATATCTTGCCAAAACAAAAAACAAAAAAACTATATCCTGCCCACCCACACAAAAATATCTGAAGAACAGTGAGGTTTGTGTTTTACACACGTGTAAAATCATGTGGTCAAACAATGAGGAACTATAAAAATGCCTTCAGGTTTAAAGAGCTTAGCTTGAAGAAAATAGATGTCTGCCAGTCACCTTGGGGCCAGAAAAGACTTGCCCTCAGCCTTGATCTAGATAGAAACTCCTTTCCCCTCAATCCACGTTATTTCCTCTAAGGTCCTATGAGAAAGTTTGTACCTGATATACAATGGCAGTAGTATAAAAGAAAACATAAAACACAGGTTTTCTTTAACTTTCCTTTTGTAATAAATGCAGTATATAGAATGAGCTGTTTCTTTGAGTCCTTACAAGTTCTGGCCAATGATGATTATGTCCTAGCCAGGCCAGACCACAAAATGGCATTTGTCTGCCCTAGCCATACCTACCAACTGACTTTTGACATTACTAAACTCCTTAAAGTTGGAGCACATATCTTGCGAATTTCTTAGTTGCCTAGAATCGCATTGAGCTTTCCATGGTGAAGGAACAGTGCGGTGGAAAAAAAACATGAATTCTGGAGTCACATGGGACTAGATTAAAAACTGGGCTCTCTCACTTGTTGGCTGTGAGTGAATTATTTAAATTTTCTGAGCCTCAGGTTTTTTTTTTTTAATCTGTCAAGTGGATATAATAAGGCCCTTAAAACAAAATTAAATAAAGTGAGTTACATAATATGCGTTGCAGAGTGTCTGGCACATATTTAGGACTCAGTAAAAGGTACTGTTTGTGTTTTTGTTAAATAAATGGGTAAGAAATGTCTTGGATTACCTTGTTTCTACTGCTTCATGATATAAACATACTTTATAATTAAATTTTGTAAAGCACTTTTTAACTAGCATATTCATTAAACAAATATTTTTTGAAATGTCAAGTATAGGATGGTGAACTAATACTTATTTACAAAGCAACTGGAAGTAAGTTTCTGGAGTATGTGCCAAAATTCCAGTCTAACTATTTCTTTGCTTTATGAGAAAAGATTTATTTTATTAGGCGTGTTTTAGAAATTTCTAATTGCTTAATATTTTCATGCCATGATTCTTTATTAAAAATAAGTATAACCTTCCATCTTAACCAGAATCCGCTGATGTCCTAGTAAGGAATTGATTAGGGAGGACTTAGATGCTTTCCTGAAAGACTTAGAAATGCTCAGGGCATGTTGTTTTGAACATTAATATGGCAAAAGACTAACTAGGTTAAATGCATATTTACAAGAGAGGTGTTATTCCGTACTTTAATGCAGAAATGTAGGCTCAGAGAGATTAAATTACCTGCATAAAAGCCACAGAGCTGAAAGTTGGAAGCATTTATATTTGAATGTAGGTCTGATCAACCCATGGTTCAAATTCTACTACACTCCTCTCCTTCCATTTTTATATTAATGTATGTAATCATTCAGGCAGCTGGAGCCACACAGTCTCCAATAAAGTACTCTAGGAGAAAGGGTTCTTATCTACAAGTGTGGAGATCTGGCTTCTGGTCTCAGCTCTGCTCCCAGCTAGGCCGATGATTGGGGGGATGGAGAGGAGTTCGCTAAATTCCCACCCTCTCTGAGCTGCTCAGCAGCCTCTGAGTTGTAAACTTTAACCCAGCACAGAAAATTCAGTAGGGCCCCTGGCTTTCAGGGAGCCAAATTTATCCCTTTGGCCTCTAACAAATATTTTTCTTTGTGGTTCTGTAGGAATCAAGGATATGAAATCCAGAAGATTTAAATCTCAGAGATCCAAGGGGTGTTATCATATTGTCATTTCAAATAAAAGGACTACTCAGGTCTAGGATTTTGACCTGCATATTCACCCACTCATGTGTTAGGTAGGAGTACAGCCGTGTTAAGGTACTAGAGAAATGGACCAAGTTGGAGGTGGGGGGAACGATGTTGGGATAGGAAATGAGCACTTCTTGATGTCGGAGTGCCCAAGGCATGCAAAGGTTACCCCCTCCCCCATTCTGCACGTACGTGGTGATCAGAGGAAAGAAATTATTGGTCCCTTCCTGAAGCTGAAATAGTAAAACACTATGGGATTTACTTTTTAGAATTATTTTTTTTAATTTTTTTTATTTTGAGATAATTTCAGACTTACAGAACGATTGCAAAAGAGTACAAAGTATACTATTCATCCATATTACCCAAATGTTAGCTTTTAACTACCTGCTTTATCATACCTGTTCACACACGCGCGCGCGCACACACACACACACACACACACACACACACTTCTGAAATTTTAAGAGGCAGTTGCAGACATGATGTGCCTTTACCTCTAAATACCTCAGTGCATATTTCTTAAAAATAAGGCCTTTCTCGTATAACTACAGTATAATTTTCAAAATCATGAAATTAGCATTGATACAATCTATTATATAATCTATAGACCTTATTCAAATTTCCCAAGTTGTTTCAATGCATATCCTCTAGAAAAAAAAGAATATCCTAGAATATCCTAAAGAAAAAAATCCACAGTGTAAAACACGGCATTTAGTTTTCAGGTGTCCTTGGTCCGCTTTAATCTGAAAGCATTCTGCAGACATGCTGACTTTTGCGACGTGGCCATTTTTTGAGAACAGGCCAGTTATTTGTAGTGTGTTCCTCAGTTTGGTTTCATTGGACGTTTCCTCACAGTCCAACTCAGGTTGTGCATTTTGGCGGGAATGGCCATGAGAGATGCTGAGGTCTCCTCTGGCCTCATGTCAGGAAGCACCGATGCTCACTCCACCCTGTCACTGATGATGTTCGCCACTTAGTCAGGTGCCGTCTTTCAGGTTTCTCCTTGGCGAACTTACTATTTCCCTTTCTGTAATTAAGTATTTTGTGAGGGAATACTTTGGAACTATTTAAATATCCTGTTTCTCATCACAACTTAGCTCGCTAGTGTAAGCAATCATTTAGGATTCCTGTAAGATATTTATTACTATGGTGATTGCCAAATCGTGATTTTTCTCATTCTGTTTTTCCCTCTGCATTTACTAGTTGGAATTATACAAATTTTAACTTCTAATAACATTCTAGAAAGACTCCGTCTGTAAAAGAGAAAATATCTGGACTCATCTAAATCCATGGGAAATAAAAACCTCCCCTCTCCTCTCTCCTTAATCTCAGAGTCCAGGTATTCAGCTAAGTGGTTTATTGATCTATATTTAATACAGCAGAAATATGCAGAGCTGTTGGAAGTTGCCCCAAGGCCACTTTCTATTTGAGGTAACAAAATTCCTAATCCTGTCTGAGATACTTCTTTCTTGAGGTTTACCTTACACTTTTTCCCATAAAGTCTTGGGCTTGTTCTCCCTTTTCCAGCCCTCTCCACCACACACACACACACACACACACACACACGCATGCACACACACGCACACACACACACACACATGCACACATGCATACACCCGTGCACACACACCTTAGAACCTGGTTCTTATTTATTTATTTTTTAAGTAGGCTCCATGCCCAGTGTGGAGCCTGACGTGGGGCTGGAACTCACGACTCTGAGATCGAGATCTGAGCTGAGATCAAGAATCAGATGCTCAACTGACTGAGCCACCCAGGTACCCCTAGAATCTGATTCTTAAAGCTCTCTATCTTCTAAATGTTAAAGACTCTACTCACCTCAAACCTCCTTCAGGGCATGACTGCCAAGTTGACATTCCACAGGCACACTCATTCCCTTTTGCTTCTAGCTCAGCACTTTCAGTTACCTGCTGTCCAGTCCTGAAGCTCATACACTCAAGATGAATCTAATTCAATTCTCTCACTCTCCAGCATAAAATGAGTCAATAAGTTATTCACAATTTCTCACTTTTGGAATGACTTTTCAGAAAAAGAACTGATAGCAGACCTCTCCTCCAGGAGTCTTCCAAAGTACACAGCTATGGTTAGGGCTCCTCTCCAATTAATTTCCCTCAGATTTTTGACCTTCATCTCAACTGTTCTCATTTTTGAGAACCATTCTTTCCCTGGAACAATCACTCCTCATCCTGTAGACATCAGAAGACCCTTAGGTTATTCCAGTAACTTATCTTATATTTTGGGGGAAGTTAATTTTTACTTAAACCAAAGAAGCAAAGGACAAGATTGACAAGCTTCCAAGAAAATTTTTCCTCCTGGTCAGTAGACTATGTTACTTTTAACATTAAGAAACTGGATGTCTCTTGTCTTATAATATTATGCTTCTTTCAAGCAGAATGGGAACGTTTAGGAACAATTCTCCAGTCCAAAATCCATGGCACAGTTGCTTGTTTCTAGGAAGAGGAATACATTTATGATGAATATTTCATCATAAATCTTTAGCTGAGACTAGAAATAGTAGAACTGCTAAATAAAACTGATTTATTTCCCAGAAACTTCTAGGGAATCAAGTCAGTAGTCAGTACCAGAAATTATCTTTGGGGAAACCAATTTTTTATGAATGACCTTGCTTCTTGATGAGGAAATGTTGAGAAACAGTACTTTCTTCTCCCCATTTAAAATCCCCAAATGACAGCATTTCCTTGCCTTAACCTTGAATAGGAAAGGAACAAAAAACTCACCAACAGTTTTTGGGCACTCTGGAAACAGGAAGCTCATATTTTGTGGAAACTCACTAGACCAAAAGCCTTTCTAGAACTCTGATTCTGGGTACATCCATTGCACCAGTGTTGAGCCAGAGCAATACACCACCAAACTTCTGTTAATTAATACAGTATTTCCAAATACTGACTGATGAAATAGACTCAACTGCTTTGTAAATTATATGATAATTTATCCTAGACACTTTCGACATGGACATAAATACCTTGAAAAACCATACCTGTAAGTTCAGATACTATAATAGAAAGCAGGTCAGAAAAAGATGTGACCTATAGGAATTAAAGGGTGAGACATTTTATCTCTAGCCTTCCCTTCTGTGGTTCGAGATTTATAACTTTCAGTCACTGTTGTTAGGGGAAGGACTACCCACATGGGATCTGGACAACAGAACACTGGGTGGGGCCCATCTCCATCAGTTGAGCTAGCAAGGACATTGATAGGCAACAGGCATCAGGAACTTAGATTAAATCTGGAAAAATACCCTAAGCAAGGTGGGAAAATTTGAACATCAAGGAGAGTAAGAACTGCAATGGAATGAAATACATCATATATTAAAACTCATGAATTTATAATGATCCCAAAACAAACAAAACAAAAACCAATGGATATGTTTAGATATTGGAGCCAGGGGACTCATTTTTCTAAAAATTTGTATAAAGAGAAAGAATCAAGTACTTATTCTGTCTTTCCTGCATACACTGTACCTCAGCAAAGCCAAATAGCTGATGAGGGAAAGTTCTTCTTTATAGAAGAATTCCAGATAAGAATGAAGAAGGGATGATTAAAAATATCAATGCCTTGCCACTGCAAAAATAAGGGACTTAAGCAATCATATCAATGACTCTGTAAAACTATCAGGTGACAAGGCTGATGGGGAGTTCTAAAATAGATAGATCAACCTGGCAGCACTTGAATTCACCTATTAATACTAACATATCCAAAAGAGAAGCAGCGTTGTGATGAGATGCAGAGGAAATATAGAATACAACCTGTAAAACATTCTTAATAAAAACTTAAATCTGATTCTTACTACATTTCTAGGTTTAACTACTAGTGTATTGGAAATATAGGGGACAGAGGAACATGTTAAATAATACCATTGGGATGCAAGCAGCAAAATCTAGAATATAAGAATATTTAATAAATAAATAAATATTTAATAAATTAAATAAATAATAAATAAATTACAAGAAAAACAGTAGACAAGGAGAACCTATAGGCTAAAAGACACCTATGAGAAGCATCAAACAAATGTGATGTGGGGACTTCTAAGGATCCTGACTCAAACAAAGCACCTGTGTAAAAAAAAAATATATATATATATACTAGATCATCAGATATATTTGAACACTAATTGGATATTTGATGATATTAAGTAATATTTAGATGTGATAATGGTATTGTGATTATGTTTTTAAAAGAGCCATCTTTGTCAATATTCACTACAATATTTACAGATAAAATGGTGTTTGGGGTTGGCTTCAAAATAAGCTGTTGAGCAGAATGTGGGTAGGAGTATTATATGAAATAGGATTGGTTGTGAGTTGATAGTTTTTAAAATTATCAGAGAGGCATATGAAGGTTCATTATATGCTTTCTGTAATATACAAACCATAGCCTTAGTCATCTCAAAATCAATGTGCTTTTCTTTCTCTGATAAATGAACTATTTTTGCAATTGAACACCAAGGTTTGACAAATAGGTTACCACGTTGTTATTGTTCTTGTGTTTGCATAGATATGTGCATAATTTGAGCATGAGAATAAACCCTGAAAAAAACCTGTATCTCCTTAGGATACATGTCCTCATATTATCCCTGAAGCCAGGGGCTGATTTTTCTTCATGTCTGGACAGGTCAATGAACGGCTTATAGTATACCAGCATGTGGACCATGAGAACACTGGCTGGACTGCAGAAGACTCTTTCACGTTTACGACATCATCCCCACCGGCAGCTCTAGGCCCTGAGGAGTTTCGTATTACTATTTCATATGAAATTACTGAACCTGGTCGGCAGAGTCGTCTGCTTGCAAATACAGGTAAAGCCACCAAAAGATATGGCCAGTGGCTTATCTATAATTATTAAAGTAGGGATAATTTGGAAATAAATATTCCCATTATTAATTAGAAATGCCATGATATCATATCAATGCCATGATATCAACCTTTGAAATAAAACGTATATGGTTATAAAAATTTATTTCTTTTTGTGTGCTCTTTCTCTGGGCCTCTTCTTTTTCCTCTCATAAGCTTTAATAGTTGTAGTTGGGGGGAAGATGGAAAATTAACTCTAAAGAATTTTATTTGTAACTCCAAATGGGGACTTTACCATGCCTATTACTGAAAACCGTCTATAGAAAATGAAAATAACAAATAGGGCAAGTTCCTGAAAGGAAAGGGGTATTGAAAGCTGCACTTGTTTCCACGGCAAGAGAAAGTCCAGTAGTAGATAAGTCAGGAAATTAACATTCTATAAGTGAATCTCAAGATTTTAGAACTCTCTTGCCTGAAATATTGACTTATTAGTTAGGATATGTATACTTAAAATATAATTTGTTATATGCCTTGCATAACAATGCCAATTCAGGTCCTTGAGCAACCCAGGGGTTTAGAATAATCCACTCAGATAGGGAAATTTGAGAGAGAAAGAGCTTTACAGGTGTCATCTGAAAGTTCTAATGGAATGTCACTTTGTTCTTTATATTTATATTTTCACAGGAGCTGCTGTCAAGGAGGGAGACAAAGTTCTCATTGACCAATCTAATTTAGATGCTTCCAACCTCTTACTGAAATTGCCCAAATCTCAGCGATCTTCCTATGAAATCTGGTTCTGGGTTACGTCTCTTCCTCACCATGGAACCATTATGGTTGGAGAGAGGAATATTACCAAGGAAAAACCCAATTTCTCCCAGTATATAGTTAATAAATTTGGAATCATATACCTTCACGATGACTCTGAATCGCTGGCTGATAATTTTACCTTTGCCGTTTGGCCGAAACAAAAGAGCAAGTCCACCACCAAGCCAGAGGCTGACTTCCTTGAAGAGATGTTTAACATCACCATATCTCCTATTAATGACCAGGCACCAGAATTAAAGACAAAAGGGCTTCGGTTGAAAGTTCTGCAGGGAAATAGGTTGGTTGTGGGACCAGAAAACCTAAGAGTGGAAGATCTCGACAGTCCTCCAGAGGAGATCAGATATATGATCATCCGTAATCCTAATAATGGCTTTTTGGCAATGGCTCACCATCCAGACATACCTGTTCACCATTTCACGCAAGCTGACATAGATAACTCTCAGGTATGGTTTGTACAAGATGGAAGCCCATCTTCGGGTGTGTTTTACTTTAGTGTGACTGATGGCCAACACCGCCCACTCTATAAGCTCTTCCACCTGGATGTCATCCCCATCTCCATCACCCTTGTGAACCTCACGGACCTACTTCTCCCACAAGGCCAGACAACTGTCCCCATCACCAATACTCACTTGTCAGCAACGACCAATGGGAGAAGCCCCCAAATCACTTACAAGATGACATGGCCCCTCCAACATGGGCATCTGCTCATTGAAAACCAGGTGGTTGTTAGCTTTGGGCAGGAAGATCTACATTCAGGAAGACTTTCTTACCATATGACACATCTCAGGGCCTCAGAGGACCAGCTGTATTTCTCAGTATTTACACCAGAAAGCAATCTGACGGGACAGACACTGAACATCAGAGTGCAGCCTTTACTGCGGGTTATGTCAAACCTGACAGTCACCAACAGGGAGGTTTATCAGCTGAAAAGAAAGGACCTTGATGCTACTGAGCTTGCTAATAGGACTAACAGTGATCCCAAATTTGAAGTGACCGAACTCCCTGTCCATGGAAGACTTGTACGAAGAGTGGGCCGAGGCATGGCAATGGAAAACGCTACTCTGTTCACTCAGAGGGACATTGACCAAGGGCTGTTGATGCTTCATCCACATGCCAACCTAACAGGCATTGATATGCTGAATGACTCCTTCACTTTCTTGCTCAGGGCAGACCATGTGCAGCCAGCAATAGGTCATCTACCCTTCACCATAGTGTCACCTGACCCCTTATGTTTGCAAACCTTTACCCCTGATGTTTCTTTATTAGTCACTGCAGATAACCTTGTGACTTTAGGTCTCTCTCAGGAAAAGCCTGTGGTTTCCTCAGGACCCACAGCAAAGACAGAAACTCTAGGGAAGCTGACCCAGACCAGGCAGCAGGAAGCAAGTCCCTGGGGACGACACCCTGGTGAAGAGTCTACTCTGGATGGCAAGGCTTCTCCAAACAGGGTCATTTGGCCACCAGACACAACCAGTGCCAGTCCTGGGGCACCCACCCAGCCCAGGGAGAGCAGTTATCCCCTGATGGTCATTGTACCCTTGGCTGTGGTGGTCTTCCTGCTGATAATAACTGCAGTGGCCTTGTGTGTCTGGCTGCTGGGACAGAAGGTAGAAAAGACAAAACCTCTTATCAAGTCCCAGACCAATCTTGAACCTACAACCCCAAGTCCTAGACCAGAAAGGAGCATAACTGTTCCCACTGTCACAGTGACACCCCTTCTAAAAAGCTCCAGAAATCCCCCAGTCAGTCTTTTCAGGGACCCACAAAGTGAGCAAATGGCTTCTCCAGCCACTGAGCCAGTGGAGAAATGTGCTCCTTGGGAGACGTGGATGAATCTGGATCCCAATATGGTCAAGTTCTGCCAACAAACCAACCCAACACTGAAGCACAACCAGTATTGGGTGTAGACCGAAGGCTTTTGTTCCTGATTGACCACCTACCGTACTGGGGTAGACACTGGTGTACAAAGGCAAAGAAATGTTGGTTGGATCAACTGAGAAAAGCCTGGCCCTGCCAGTCAGTCACTCAGTGCTCAGTTATGGCCCCATAGATGTGGGCAAGTGTTTACTGTAACTCGTACAACACTCATCTGATGGGCTTTCCATAACGAGCTCTGTCTGCCTTCTTCTGGACCTGACTCTAAGTATAAGATTTTATCGATATTTAAATCCTTTATCAAGGTGCTACCAAACATGCTGGTCCAACTGGAAACAGCAGTATTAACTTGGGTGCTAAAGTTAATGGAGGAAGCCTTTGGATATTTTCCACTAAGGATTCACTCTCTCTAAGTGAGTCAGCAAGGAAATGCAGGAACTGTTTCAGCAAGCAGAAAAGGTAATTTATCAAATCAGCAAGTTTGTTCGTGGTGTGTTTCTGTAATGTCTTTTCCTCTTTGGGGTCTCCCGGTTTGACTTCCTAGGGCAGGAAATGCCTTGGTGCTCCAGACAGTAGGACAGTCTGACCCCCTTTGAAGGTATTCACTGAGCCTATTGTGTTTCATCAAGAGGCTTCATCTATTCTGATTTGTAAAATTAAGCCTCTGGTACAAATATGATTTGAAGCCCTAAAAAATAGAAAAGTCTGTTAAATGTTTTGTGATGCCTCAATTTGGCTTAACTTTACAATGAATTGAAATAATGGCAAATTTGTATTTGACTTGTCTGGTTGAGCCTACCATTGGCAGATTCAATCTTCAGTTTCTATAATTGTAAAATGAAGATATCAGTACTTGTTTTAGTTAAGAATACTTTGGGTTGCAAATCACAAGACATTAGCTATGAGTGGTTGAGATTGGGGATTGGCAAACTTTATCTATGCAGGGCCACATAGTAAATATTTAAGAATTTGTGGGCCCCATATGGCTGTTTATTTTTAACAACCTTTGTTTCTTAACAGCCTTTTAAAAATACAGAAACAGTTCTTAGTTCCTGCATTTGACCCACAAATCAGAGTTTGCCAACTATTGATTTGGCTAAGCAATAAAAGTGTTGAATTATTTCAACTAACCAGCAGCCTGAGGTGGACATTCCAAGGCTGGTTCAATGGTTCAAAGATATCATCAAGGACTGAAGCTCTTTTGTTTTTTTCTGCTTTACCTTGCTCAAGATGTTGGCATTTCTTTTCTTTCTTTCTTTCTTTCTTTTTTTTAGCTCCTTGTGATTGTGAGGGACTGCTCATGCTCCAAGCAGTACTATCACATTCAAAGACAGACTTTCTAGTGGGAAAAAAACAGATATGGCAAAAAGGTTTTTTTCTTTTAGAGAGGATCTTATTTATAATTATTAATAATTTTTTAATCTTATAAGAGGAAAACTTCTCAAACATTTCCCCCCTTTTATGTCTCAGTCTAGAACTGAGAAATGGGTAAAAGGAAGTAGAATTCTCATGACTAACGATCTCTCCTGGGGCTGGGAGAGGATTCTGCCATGTCAGAGATCAGTGGATGAGCCCACCATGTAATTAAGGGAGGCTAAGCAATGAATAAGATCTACTAAAATACTCTTCAAATACGAAATACTTGGGAAATAAGAATTTTGATCTTTCTGATGGATGTCTGTCTACTTTAATATCTCCTTTTCATAGTTTAATGATTTCCTTAAAGCCAGTGGCTAGTGTTTCTAGGGTGGAAGGAAGAATTGCCCCTGGAACGGGGGCATTTGGCAAGGTCTGGAGACATTTTTGGTTTTCACAACAGGTGCTATTGGCATCCATTGGGTATAAGCCAAGGATGCTGCCGAATATCCAACACTGCACAGAACAGCCCCAACAAAGAATTTTCTGGTCCAAAACTTCAACAATGCCAAGGTTGAGAAACCCTGGTTAATGCCACAATGAAGAATCTTCTTGTCTACCCAGTAAAGGATTAATAAACCCATTACCAAGTCTAAGCAGCAACTATATTCTAAAAACAGAATAAAAGGGTGAAAATTCCATTGTGTGGTTGAAACTCTGACTGGCAAATGTTTTTAAAAGAAGATGTATTAAAAAAACCAAACAGGGGGTGCCTGGGGGGCTCAGTCGTTAAGTGTCTGCCTTCGGCTAAGGTCATGATCCCCGGGTCCTGGGATCGAGCCCCGCATCGGGCTCCCTGCTCCGCGGGAAGCCTGCTTCTCCCTCTCCCAGTCCCCCTGCTTGTGTTCCCTCTCTGGCTGTGTCTCTCTGTCAAATAAGTAAATAAAATCTTAAAAAACAAATAAAACTTGCAGGCAGACTCATTTCCTTATATTCCTTGATAAAGGAAAAGATTTTACCTGGTATTAACAGGTGGGACACATCAGGAGGAAATAAAAAAAGTGAGGTAGGGTATTTACAAAGGTAAAGCTGAGGTCAAAGTGTCCCCAGAAGTCTGTCGCCTCTGATGTGTTCCATGTGCACAAGAATTTTTTTTCTCATCCTTTCCCTTTTCTGCTTCTCTAGGTTGCTTTTCTGTCCCAACCCAATTTTAACTGCTCTTTGTGGAAATAGACTTCATAATCTACAGAATAAATGGAAGCATAGCATTTTTCAGCCTAGAAATAACTACCCATGTCTTAAGTCCCTGGATCTAATGCTATGGACAGCCGGTAAAACTTCTCTACTCTTCTTCTAAAGTGATTCTCCCCTACCTGTCTGTATTCCTGAATTATATGTAGCCCCTTTCAAGTGTTTTTGTACTTGATCCTTTTAAAAAAGAGGAGGACTGAGAGTCTTAACCCAAGGTTGGTTTGATCACTGTGCAACTCAGAATTTTTCTTAAGCTTTTCTAAGCAGCCAGGCACTCAGAAGGAACAGATGGCAGTGTGTGCATGAGGCTGCACACAGAAAGGGAAGGCTGAGGAACATCTTTGCCTCCAGTTAGTGGGTTTTGTTTTCTCTCCCGGCTGGGCAAGGAGAATGCCTGTTCTTTGTGGAAGAGCCAGATAAAGTTGGCTCTATGACTATGTTGGGCTCTTCCTTGCTTCAACCATAAGATCTGTGAAGTTAGGATTACCAACCTGGCCAAACAAAAAAGTCTGATTTCCCCTCCTCTTTTCCTGTTAAGTCTGCAACTTCATACGAATAAAATTAGTGCCCATATTGGAATGAAACACACACTGATGATTTGAAATGATAATGCACATTGTTTGTGAGTGTGCCTGCTAGAGCAAGAACATCAGTGTGAGGTCCAGATGTCAAGACTCAGTAATTAATATAGAGTTTGGAAAGTTTTCTTCCAGAGCATCTAGAATATTCTTCGGATACAGATGGATTCAATAAAAAAAAAAAAAAATGCCTACCATTTGGTGCTGGCTCAAATAAAAAATGAAATAATGAGTTTTGGCAAATCCTTGTTTAGTGTTGAAAATTAAAGTTTTGGGAATTGAAAATCAGTTTGAAATGGTTTCTCCCATACACAGAGCTACAACTCCATAGTCTCTGTCATAATTAATTCACTACCTCTTAACAAATGACTGGAGAAGTAATAAGTGGATGCCAAAGATTAATATCAGAAGAATGGCTGATTTTGCTTAAAAGAAGGTATACTTTGGGGGTGGGCTGGGAGTGAAAGGTCTAACATTTTTCCATATCTGGAGGCATTGACAAATTCTAATCTTTCAGGGACCCTGATCCAACACCTGCATTCACTGCCTTAGAGCCCTGCATTAATTAGGTGGTGTGGGACAGGTGCTATCCTTACTCACTAGTTTTTCAGATTTCCAGGACTGTAGTAGACACATTTGGGTAGGTAATGGAAGGTGATGGTACATATCAGATGACATTCCCTTAATTTGACAATGGGACTGTGCTACATACCTCCTACATCTTTCAGAAGCATTATAATTAATAATGAGTTTGAGTTGGCCATGTGTAGGGAGAGATGTAGGGTGGACAGTAGGCATGGACCCCACTGTGGGGCATGCTTAGTGAAGGAGCCTTTGGCTGGGGTGCTCAAGAACACCATTGGCTGCTTGACACAGACCTGGAAGAGGCTGCCTTCTCATAATGATTGGCAAACATTTATTAGGCACCCACTGTATGCGAGACACTAAGTATTAGATGGTGCTCCTAGATATTGCAGATGCAAGATGTTGTCCTGAAAGGATCTTTCTGGTTTGTTTCCTCTAGTAGGTTCTTCCAGAATCACACAAGGAGTGCCAGGAGAGAGGAAGTTATGGAAAAACAAGGACAAAGAGAAATAAAGTTTAAGAAAGGGTTTTGTGTTTTCACTTGAAGCACTTTTAAGCTAGTATTGCCCATCCAGCCGTAGAGTGAGAATGAGGGAACTCACTGGCCCGCTAAATGCCACATCAGCCCAACCTGCACCACCTGTCCCTCAAGGTCCCCCAGGCCTAGTGACACTGTCTGTGTCTGTTTTTACCCTGGCTCTCTGCTTCCAAGCAGTGTGGCTTTGAGTAACTTACTCAATCTCTCTAAATTTCAGTTTCCTCAGCCAAAAATTGGGGATAATATTAGCACCTACCTTTTTGGGTTTTGTTAGGATTTAGTGATGTTAATATTATCATCATTATCATCATCATCATATTTGTACATTTTCAGTGCACCAGGCAATATACTAACTGCCACAAAAACATTTTCTTACCTATGGTTTTAATGCACTGTAAAAGAACTGATGCAGGGTGCCTGGGTGGTGCAGTCTATTAGGCCTTGGACTCTTGGTTTCCACTCAGGTCGTGATCTCAGGGTCATGAGATCAAGCCTTGCATTGGATTGGGCTCCATGCTCACTCAGCATGGAGTTTGCTTGTCCCTCTCCCTCTGCCCCTCCTGGTCATGCTCTCTCTCAAATAAATAAATAATTTTTTTAAATTAATTAATTAAATATTAAAGAACTGATGCATTAAATCACTTAAATAAACCAGAGGCTTGCATTCTACTCAAAGCAGTACATTACTGGTAGTAGAATTTCAGTGGGTGAGTTGAGGATGGGTGATATGTTCTTAAGAAGAGGAGCTTCCCCAGTGCTTGTGTTCCACTGGGCAGACAGTGCTTTCCCCTTCATCCGTGGATGGAGCCTTGGCCAGAAACTGGGTGAAAGAAAGAGCACACCAGGAACATTTTCAAGGGCCAGCCTGGAGCTCAGAGGTTTTGACGGTTCTCTATTTTTGGGGGGGTGGAGGGCGGTGAGGAACTGTTGATGAAAAACCCTGCTTTGTTCCCTTCCTGTCCCAACAGGATCAAATACCCACATCCCCCAGGCCTTTGATTTTAAACCTGTACCCCTTCTCCTGCCTCCCATCCCATTATTCTCAGGCATTCACAGGACAGTAATTTTCTTTTTCAGTCCAGGATTGACAAAGTACTGCCACTTAAAAAGAAACGATTGTCATACCTTACCAAAATAAAAAGTGCTATTTACCATCACCATAATTTCATTCCTTAAGTAAGGACAAATTCTTACAATAAAGAACTTTATGGAAAAAAACTAAGCAGCTTTACGAAAACTTCTCCCCTTTGCCCAGATTTGACCATGGCCTGGAAAAACCTCAACACACCCCAGCAGGGTCAGGAACCCCCATGGAGGCCGAGCTTACAGTTGCGTGGCCAGAGCTGAGGGGGAGACAGAGACAGGGAAGAGAAAATCAGCTCCTCAATGTCGGTGTTCCTTAGGAAGATGTGGTCAGGCCGTCCCTGGGTGTGTGTGTGAGAGGTAAAGCATGGGGATAAGGGGTAACTTGCTATTTAAGAGTCCAGACGAGGCCAGCTCCAGGGGCATAGACAACCAGTGCAGCCAGACAAGGCTCAGGAGGACCCTGGGCTTGGCTTAAGGCTCTCCGGGAACCATCTTGAAATTCCAATAATTTTTGAACAAAGCACCCACATTTTCATGCCTCACTGGGCCCTGCTAATTCTGTAGCTGATCCTGAGACCTCACAGGACTTAGTGGGTGGTTGTTGCATCAGACACCTCTTAAGCATTGCTTCAAATTCCCTCAACCTAGCTTCTTCCTCCAGCTATGCCAATTGCAGGCATCTTTACAGCTCTCAGTGAATGCACAGTGTTCCCGCAGTCCCTCTGTCTCCACAGCGGGCCTGTGGGAAACTGTGCTGGCCCAACACAGAAGTGGGAACTCCCCACAGGACAGCCCTTACCCAGTGGCAGAACAGTTCTAAAATGCATTCTGTGGGGCTTCTCAGAATGTCCTTCAGACTGAAGACAAATCATAAGGGTGTGTGGACCCTCTTCCTGCCCTGCGTATTAACCCTGCCCTCACGCCTGCTCCCACTCACAGATGAGCCTTTGCCGTTAAGGAAACCCAGTCTGGGACAATAGGCTAAGACACAATTCTCCTTGTATCGTGTGCCCTGGGACGATGAACCCTGCTGCTAGGGGTCCACCGCCTCCCGGTTCTCGCGGGATCCTTAGGAACAGTTAATTCTGGGTTACTTACTTCGAGGGCCTGCACCCTGAGGGACCCCTTATCTCAGGCAGCCCAGGTGTGCTGGGACAGAGCTGTCTGTCTGCAGCTGGAGCCAGGAGGCCTTGTATAGTGGCGGACCCTAACCCAGGGCTCTGTTTTGAAATCAGCCAAGGAGGAGTCCGGGCTTTACCAAACCACCATCTAGTTAAAAATCTCACTCTTCATTGCAGTTTCTCTGCTGGTTGTGTTGGGTTTAAAAAACAATAACTTATTAACCGCAACTTTTAGCAAGACCAAGATTTACTGCATTTTGTAATATTTTAGAAACGCTCTTCTGCATTTCATTTCAGCACTGCTCATGGCTTCTCAAAGTAAAGACTACCTCACATTTGTTTTAATAACAGCTTTCCTGAGATATTATTTACATACCAAATAATCCACTCAAAATATACAATTCAATAGTTTTTAGTATTTTTGTGGAGCTATGCAATCATGTACTTGGCTGTTTGTACATCTTCTTTAAAGAAATGTCTTTTGAGGGTGCCTGGGTGGCTCAGTCAGTTAAGCATCTACCTTTGGCTCAGGTCATGATCCCAGGGTCCTGGGATCGAGTCCCACATTGGGCTTCCTGCTCAGCAGGGAATTTGCTTCTCCCTCTGCCTCTGCCCCTCCCCCCTGCTCATGCTCTCTCTCTCTCTCTGATAAATAAATAAAATCTTAAAAAAAAACAAATGTCTATTGAGATCCTTTGTCCATTTGAAAAATTAGGTTATTTGTTCTTATTCTTGAGTTGTAAGAGTTATTTTCATATCATGGATAGTAATCCTTATCAGATATGTGATACTCAAAAATTTTCTCCCATTTTGTGGGTTGTCATTTCACTTTTTTGATGATGTCCTATGAAACACAGGATTTTAATTGTGATGTCTAATTTATCTTTTTTCTTGTTGCTTGTATTTTTGGTCTTGTATCTAAGAAACCATCCCTAATCCAAAGTCATAAAAATGTAGGTCTCTGCTTTTTTTTAAGACTTTATAGTTTTAGGTCTTAAAATTATGTCTTTGACTCATTTTGAGTTAATTTTAATATATGGTGTCTATGGTATGAAGTAGGGGTCAAACTTCGCAGGTGGATAATTAGTCCCAACACCGTTTGTTGAACGGACTGTTCTTTCTCCCATTTAATTGTCTTTACTCCCATCTCAAAAATGAGTTGACCATGAATGTAAGATTATTTCTGTACTCTCAATTCTATTCCACTGATATATATGTGTGTGTGTGTGTGTGTGTGTGTGTGTGTGTCTGTGTGTGTATCCTGTATGACATATATATCATATATATTACATATAAAAATATATACAGTTATACTAGTACCACTTTGTTTGATTACTGTAACTTCGCAGTAACTTTTGAAATTGGGAAGTGAGTTCCTCTAACTTTGTTCTTCTTTTTCAAGATAGCTTTGACTGTTCTGGGCTCCTTTAATTTCCATATGAACTTTAGAATCAGCTTGTCAATTTCTGCAAGGAAGGCAACAAAGATTTTGATAGAGATTGCACTGAATCTGTAGATAAATTTGGAAACTACTGTATTTTTTTAAAAATTTATTTATTTATTTATTTATTTATTTTAATTCCAGTATATTTAACACACAGTGTTATATTAATTTCAGGTGTACCATACAGTGATTCAACAATTCTATACATTACTCAGTGCTCTTGATGATAAGTATACTCTTTAATCCCCATCACCTGTTTCACCCATCCCCCTACCCACCTTCCCTCTGGCAACCACCAATTTGTCTATGTATTTAAGAATCTATTTATTGGTGGGCGCCTGGGTGGCTCAGTTGGTTAAGCGACTGCCTTCGGCTCAGGTCATGATCCTGGAGTCCCGCATCGGGCTCCCTGCTCAGCAAGGAGCCTGCTTCTCCCTCTGACCCTCCTCCCCTCTCATGTACTCTCTCTCTCATTCTCGCTCTCTCAAATAAATAAATAAATCTTTAAAAAAAAAAGAATCTATTTATTGGTTTGTCTCTTTTTTCCTTTGTTCATTTGTTTTGTTTCTTAAGTTCCACATATGAGTGAAATCACATAGCATTTGTCTTTCTCTGACTGACTTCTTTCACTTAGCATTATACTCTCTAGATCCATCCATGTCATTGCAAATGATGAGATTTTATTCTTTTTTTATGGCTGAGTAATAGTGAGTCTTCTGATCCATGATCATGGGATGTCTTTCCATTTATTTGGGTCTTTTTAAATTTTCTTTTTCCCTAATAATGTTTTATTGCTTTCAACGTACAAGTCTTACACTTCTTTGGTTAAATTGATTTCTAAATATCTTATTCTTTGTGATGCTATTGTAAATTGAATCATTTTCTTAATTTAATTTTTGTTTTGTTTATCGCTAGTGTACAGAAATACAGCTGATCTTTGTATATTGATTTTGTAACCTGCAAGTTTGTTGCAGTATTTTTAATTGTTTCTTAGTGGATTCCTTAGGATTTTCTATATACAAGATTGTTTTACTTGCAAATAAAGATAGTTTTATTTCCTCCTTCCTAAACTAGGTGCTTTTTATTTAATTTTCTTTCCTAATTACCCTTGCTGGAATCACCAGTACAATGTTGAATAGGAGTGGTGAGAGTGGACCTCCTTGTCTTATTCTTGATCTTAGGGAGAAAGTTTCACTCTCTTGTCATTATATTGCTAACTGTAGGGTTTTTGTAGATGCCTTTTATCAGGCATCTACAGGTTGAGGAAGTTCCCTTCCATTCTTAGTTTGTTGAGTGTTTTTATGAGGAAGGGATGTTGAGTTTTGTCACATTTTTTTCCTGAATCTATTGAGATGATCCTGTGGTTCTGTCCTTTATTCTACTGGTATGATGTATTTCATTAGTTGATTTTCTTTTAGATATTTAGCCAACCAATCCCACTTGGTTGTGGTGTATAATCTTTTATGTATATTGCTGGATTCAGTTTGCTAGTATTTTTTGAAGATTTTTGCTTTCTGTTAGCACTCTTGCTATAAGCTTCTCATTTCATGGGCATGAACTCAAACAGAAGAATGTATATTAAATGGAAGTCAAACAAGTTTTATCTAGGAAGGTTGGTTTTATTGTGGAATAGAAATAAGATGAATTTGGGCATTTGAAATGTTTGAATCTGTGAAGAAAAAGCAGAATATTCTGTCTTGGTTTAGTGCACAGATCACATTTGGAAAGATAACTGGCATTTGAGTAGGCCTCTAGGACAAGAGAATCCACCAGAAATATACTGGAAAAGTTGATCATATATTGTTCCACCATGGGTGGCTGTGTCTGCTGCTGTCCCTACCCCAGCTCACCCCAGATGATTGTTGAAATTTAGGTTGTTCTAGCAAGTGGGAATAGCCAAGAGGTATCATACAAGTTTTTTTTGCTTTGAAGATGGATATCCAAGCATCATAATACGTTAAAAGGGAAGATTCAGCTAAAACACCAAGCCAAGAGATGCCACAGCTGAAAGCGAAAGGCTTTGCCATGCTGAAATATTTTCAAAAGAAATGACAGAAAACAGGCAAGATGACTCAAACTCCTCCTTCACATTTTGGCTGGAAAAGAGTCAGGAATTGGAAACAGGTGAAGAATTATTTTAGAGCTGTTTTTTTTTGTCATTACTCCTACCTTCAAGAAAAGGGATTGGAGTGTCTGAACTTTTAACTTAAGCTTAGGGAAAGGGGTTTCAAGAGGTCTACACTGAACTTAATGTATGTTCCCTGCACCTGAGGAGGACAGAATAGTCTAAAGTGTGAGAGAAAGACTACTGGTTGCTTTGACGGTGGTACAATGGAGAAGTGCCCATGATAGGAGGGAGGTCAGCCCTTCCAAAATCTGTCAGGCCAATGGGTGAATAGATGAGTGTTTTTTGGGGACCAGAAGTGGATCCACAGAGCAAGCTGGTGTGGGGTCATCTTAGGTCCTATGCAAGAGGGTGGCCTAGAAACCTAAGACTTGAGCAGAGAGAAGCTGAGGATCTCCTATATTTCTAGAAAATGAAGGCAAAAGGAAGTGACCAGCCAAAGAAGATTTGCATTTGCCCTGCCAAGGAGCTGCAGATAAGAGATCTCCAAAATCTCTGAAGAACCATGTGAAAGCTCGTGAGAAAAAGTCACTTTAAACTTGTGCAAAAACAGAGATTACAAAATCTAACTTTACGGGTAAGTAGAAACTTTTTTGTTCCCTTGACCTAGTACCCTTACTGTGTTTCAACCCTAGAGAGGCTGAAACATGATTAGTCAGAACAGATGTGAGGGAAGAGTAACCCTTTCCTTCCTTGACTTCAGGCCCAAACCAGAGGAGGGAAAGAAGGCTCAACTTAGAAGCAGATTTGAAATTTTGACTATTACGTAAGGCTGACATTTTAATGCTAATCTGAAATTATAATTATGTGACTTGAAATGACCCCTAGAATTGTGTGTATTACTCAAGAGTGACTAGAAAATTCTTGAGAACTTCTCCTACCCCTGACTGAAAACTAGTAGACTAGTAGGCCCCACAGAGTTGATTGAAAGAATCAGTAGAAGACAAAAATAAAGTGGTTTTCTCCTTATACTTTATGTACTGCTTGTTCAACATAAATTTTGTGTGAGAATGATGCATTTCTATTTATCAGAATCTCACCTCCACTATAGGGCTGAGTGCAGAATGCTGTTTAGTTTTATTCCAAGTCTGGTCTCACTACAACACTGCCCTACCTACATTCTACTTCCTCCAATGGGCCTTGTCTGACCACTCCAGTTAGATGACCTTAATCAACATAGTGGATCCTTCTTTCTGGCCAGTAAGCATACTTATGTCTGGGAAATCTCCTATTTTATGAAATAGAGCTCCTTTCCAGAGCTAGAACTGAAATGTCAGATACTCAAGTCCCAACCTCCTTGCAGCTAGTGTGTAAGCATAGCCAGCAATGGGAGGAAACAGGGGCTGTCCCAACTCCATTCTGGTGACAGATGGTGGTAGCAGAAGTGACATCCAGTTTCTAGAGGCAGCAGTGACACATAAGGGCCCAGTTTTGTGGTGTTGGTGGTGAAGCCTGTAGTGTCTGTGCCCAGCATGGGTTCTGTAATCTTCATTGGTCCAGTTCTTTGGGCCAAACACTGTGGGTTTGGCAACAGTTCCTGGCTCTGTAGCCACCACAACTGGTCCTCTGGTGCTCCTGGAGATTCACGGAACTTCTCAGTAGTCGTTTTTTTTTTTTCTCCTGAAATAATTATAGATTTACAAAAAAGTTACAGAGATAGTACAGAGAGTCCTCATATACCCTCAATCCAGCTTTTCCTAATGTTAATATCTTATATAACCATGGTACATTTATCAAAACTAAGAAAGTACCATTGGTGTGACGCTATTATCTGAGCTACATACTTTATTTGGATTTCACTAGCTTTTCCACTAATGTCTCTTTTCTCTTCCAGGATACAAATCAGGAAACCACTTTCCCTTTGGTTGTCATGTCTCTTCTGTCTCCTCTCATCTGTGAGAGTGGCTTCTAGTCTTTCCTTGTTTTCTAAGAGGACTGGCCAGTTATTTTGTAGAATGTCCCTCAAGTTGGACTTATCTGATGTTTTTTTCATTATTTGATAGGAGTTATGAATTTTAAAGCAAAAATACCACAGACGTGAAGTGCCTTTCCCTTCAAGGGGTAAATATCAGGGGGGGTACATGAATTTACATGACTTGTCACTGGTGGTATTCACCTTGATCAATGGTTATGGTGACATCTGCAAGGTTTCTTCACTCTAAAGTCACTATTTTTCCTTTTTGTACTCTGTTAGAAGGGAGTCACCAAGTCTAGCCCACACTTAAAAGGAGGGGAGTTAAGTTCCATTGACTGAAGGAGGAATATCTTCATATGTCTTGTGGAAATCTTCTGTAAGGAAGATTTGTCCTTTTTCCTCCATCTATTTATTTATTCATTTCTCAATCAAGCAGAAGAATAGTGCATTTGTTAGTAAATTTCAGGGAAATCTCTAAGAGTCCGACGGCAGGAAAAAGAGCCAGCACGACACAGGTTGCACAGATATTAGAAGCTGAGACAAGAAACCACATGGAGAAAACAAGAAAGATGCTCTCTGTGGCCTGCTCTGTGCTGTCAGCAATGAACTGGCTTCTTCCACAAGGTGTTTAGTTTTGCTTTCCTCATGGCTTCAACTAGCCGAAGCCCCTAGAAGGCCTAAGCCTCTCCCTTGTGCCGGCGCCATGTGACTGTTGCTCTACGGCATAACATCATTTGACAAAAACTGGAGGTCACCTGGCTCAAATTCTCAAGAGAGAGAAGCTCATTTTCTCAGCCGAGCCTATGGATGCATTTCTTCTGGGCCAGGTGTCTGCTTGCACACAGTTAGCTGTGGCCAGTGATGGGGGAAGGGGTGGGACTACAACCATCGTGCCCCCTCTGCATTCGCACACTAAGAACTAATCGATTCTAAGAGGAAGGAAGGTGGCAGGCAGGCCATGCAAAATGCTCCCGTTGCACTTCCCTTCCACTCTTCCTGGAATATGGGTTCTTCTACTAAAATGGCACCAGGGCTCACATTCATTTCCAGTCTACACACCAGCTTTTCTGCTCAACACACCGTGCTCTCTGCCAATCATCTCCGTTCTCTGATATTTTGTTGTCTGTGCTGAAATTTTTGTTAAGCAGATAAAACAGAGCTACTGTCATTGAAGCATGGGTGTGGGGATATCATGTCACCCTCCACTCTCTCCATCCTCCCTCTGGTGGCTGCCAGAACACAGTTTAAGGGAAGTAGACCCAATAAATGATCTATTTCTCTGGACCTCAGTTTTCAAGTTCAAGAATGGAAAGTCACTGTTTTCATAGAATATTCTATTCCCTGAGACTATATGGAGGGGCCCTGGGAGATGCAGAGTGCTTACCCCTAATAACACCACGAAGCTAAACTGGGTGATAGAGTCTTCAAAGTCCCAGGAGACACACCCAAACTACGGCACTGAGAAGCATCTTATCATGGACTCTACAGAGATGTGGGCAGGATTCAGGAAAAATAACAAGTATGGCTCAATACCCTCAGGGCTTGCAACCTTAGAGAGCCATCAGTACCCCTCAGACAGAAAGGACAAAAGAAAGGAGTGGTTGCCGGAGTTGGAGGACACAGCTGTCTGGCTGTGGCCTCCAGTGGACAGAAGCAGCCAACCTTCTAGAGTCAGGGGGAAAAAGCTGGGGAACAAATGCCCAGTCCACCTCCTCCCTCTGATCTCCTGCCCTGGGCTGCCATCAACTGACCCCAGCCAGAAGCTGGAGGGCCTGGTTCAGCCCTTAGGGAGCAGCCTCTCAAGACAGACAGCAGGGTGGAGAGGGTGGAAAATGGATCTGAAAGAAACACAAGGAAGTTCTCCAGTATAAGACAGACAGATGTTTGTGGATGAGCCTGGCCTCGACCCCCTTTCTTGACTTATATCGTCATTCTCCCTCTGTCCGGTCACCCTGCCTTCTTCTCATTGCCTCCTATCAATCGGCACCCTGGCCAGGCAGTTCCAAGCTCCTTTTCACGTCACAGATGAAGGAGCAGCTTCGTTTTGAAGACTGTAAGATCTCGTTTGGCCTGCATTTCACACACTCTCCAGCTATGAAAGACCTGGGCTTTCACTCCTGCTTTCCTTGGGTTTCCGCCCAGCTCGGGAGACCTCAAGTCTATGTAATGGCCCCTTCATCCTGACCTTTGATGGACTTACTTCTACAAAGAGTGCTTTGCTGAGAAACCTCTCCCTATGAGCACAGGAAAGCCCCCAGTGGTTTTTGTTGTTGTGCAATGGAAAAAGAAGCCTCAAATTACTTTCTGAGTAAGTGAGGTTTGCGTTCATCCTGGAAAGAGTTTTCTTCTCTGAGGCTGCTATTGCCACGGTCAATTGAAAACTAGGAAGCTGCTTTCAGAAATGCTCACCCAGGCTTTGGAATATAATTGAAAACAACTGTTCTTACTGAAACATGTAGGGAGCTAGAACCAACCCTAGTGACTAGTCAAGGAGTGGGTGGGGACAGCATGGTTCTGAGGAGGAGAGGGGAAGATGGTGGTTGGGTGAGGGCAGCGAGAGAAAAGGGGCTTATTGGTTAGAAGAAAGGATAATAATTTGAGGTTTCCATGTAGAATAAATTTCCATCTGACCTGCCCTGATGACAAAATAAGCTGAGGACGAGAAACGCTGGGTGGCTTTCTAGAGTGACAACACAGCTTCAGATCCAGGCAG
The DNA here is from genome assembly GCF_009762305.2 of Zalophus californianus. Classification (NCBI taxonomy): domain Eukaryota; kingdom Metazoa; phylum Chordata; class Mammalia; order Carnivora; family Otariidae; genus Zalophus; species Zalophus californianus. The sequence goes on from NC_045599.1 coordinate 114,241,842, forward strand.
TCAGAAGGCTAGTCCGGAGCAAGAATCTGGAGCTCTAGTCTCTAGAGCAAGTCAATGAGAGACAGGCATTTCCACCCCCTACTTTAAAGAAGAGACAGGGAGTCTAGTTCACAAAGCTAGGGGGTTAGTTCACAGAAGACACAGAGATATCCTCTGAGATTTCAGAAGGAAAATTCCCATTAACTTTTCAGGGATTGTCTCATTTCGACAAAGAAGACTAGAACACTTACCCCAGTGTGTCCTTTGCCTTGTGTTTCCCACGGGCCCCGTATTCTCTAGCCTTAGGCTTTCTGCATAAATTATAATTTTCTTCCTAAGCAAACAGCCCATACCAAATGCAGATGCTGGCTGAATCTCTGCCCGCTAGGTCCACACATGGAATAAATCCCTCCCTGAGCAATGTACCTTCCAGCCCTGCAGAAATAAGGGCTGGCACTTTCCCCGGAGGTCTGACATGTAGTCTTCCAGTGCCTTGAAGAATACAGAGAATCTAGGGGCTAAGTTCAGAACCGAGTACTCTCAGAAGATAGCAGGAGGGGAAGATTAAAGGGGGGAATTCGGAGGGGGAGACGAACCATGAGAGACGATGGACTCTGAAAAACAAACTGAGGGTTCTAGAGGGGAGGGGGGTGGGGGGATGGGTTAGCCTGGTGATGGGTATTAAAGAGGGCACTTCTGCATGGAGCACTGGGTGTTATATGCAATGAATCATGGAACACTACATCAAAAACTAATGATGTCATGTATGGTGATTAACATAACAATAAAAATTTAAAAAGAACAGAGTGCTCTTAAATGTCTTGCCTTATAAGAAATAGAACATTTTCCCCATTATATCAGGGAGATATCAGAGCTGATCACATTCAGAAGCATTAACAAAGACATTTTAAGGCAAAATTACAACAGTTTCTTCCTAGAGCTTTTTATGGTTTTAACATTAGGAATGAATGTGAACTGGTTTGAAGTCCTTTATGTTAGGCATTTTTCCTGGGAATCTGGGCCTCTGAGAATCAACAACAGGCCAGTCCACAGATAGGTTTCTGAGGGGGCATCTTCCTCTTTTCTGGTCTCCTATAAGACTCCCATTAAGGTTTCCTAGGTGTGGAATCTTCGGTGAAATGCTGAGAGATCATCCATGTGCTCCCCATAGAATTGCATCTTTTTGACCCGGAAAGAACCTTGGTCATGCAACCCTGCTGTATCTTCTACTGACGAGGACACTGAAGTATGGAGGAGCAAAGGGTTACGTAGTGGCAGAAATAGCTCTGGAACCCTGTATCTGGACTGCCACTCAAGGGCTCTTTCTATTGTTCTGTTCTTCTATTTTGAAATTTTGTGAAACATCCCCAGTATTATGAGTGTGCCATAGACAACTGGCACACAGTGATCATTCCATGTATTCCTCTAACAATCACCAGCCTCCTTTACATTTAGGTTAGAATCACATGACCATCTAGCATTGGACTGTGAGTAAAAGTGGAGTACATGTGTATTCTAGTGAATTCAGATCAATATTCTTTCTCCATCCTTCACATGCTCTGCAGAGGAGAACTTGGAGTTCAGATGAAACATATGGCAAAGGTACAAGGTGGAGGAGGGCCTCCCAACTCATATGTTACATGGGCATGTTACATGAGCATGAAATGTTACATGAGCATGAAATAAGCCACTGCTCTCTGAAGAAACTGAGATTCCAGGAGTTGGGCATCTCAAACAGCTAGCATCTACTACCCCGAGTCAATGGGCTTCTATTTCAGCCAGTTTGCCTGAAAAGGACATAATGAATAAGGTTTGACAATGGCAGCCCACCATTTGGAAAAAGTCAACAGGACTGTGGCACTCATCACTTGACCACTCATTGCTCAACTCAGAGGCAAAAGGTCTGATAGAAGGCAGGAGTTCCAAGGCTGAGAGTAAAAAGTTAGTTGCTAGGTGAGTACACCTTCCCACTCTTCAGGAAATCAGGTTTCCAGAAATATAGAGAAGGCTGAGTTAGACAGTTCTGGTGTGTTCTACCTTGGTTCTCTTTCTACACCCAAGGATGGGCTGTGGCCACATTGCCGGTTCAGCCTGAGCCCAGCTGCATGCCCTCTCACAAGTGCACTAGGAACTTATAGGAGGAACTGAGTCAACACAACTTCTCTGTGAAAGCTCTGCTGTAGACCCATTTCATGTCCCCACCGGCAGTGGGCCTCTCAGGACGTGGTTCTGACCACTTCCCCTGAGAGGCATAGTGTGACTGCAAACACAACCCTGAAACAAGCCAGAGGAAAGCAGGCATCCTCCCTGCTGAGTTGTTGGTCTTACAGCTATCATTGGATGACCTGTGGCTCGGGGACCTCAAATGAAAAAGTGGATCGTTGGTCTGTGTTGAGTTCTGGTCAACTGGCCTTGTAGACTTTGCATTTCCTGCCACCGAACCTGGCACATCCACAGAGGGGCGGCCCCTTGATGGAGGGTTCCTATGCCATTCTCCCTCCTGGCATCTTATTGCGGAGTGACTCCCCATTGGATGATCGTGAACACACATCCTGGCACCAGCAGGTTCAAGGCCAGCCTTTCATACTCTCACTTCATGTAGCTTCGGATAAAGCTGACTGTTTGAAGTCATTGATCTGTTTCACTGATCTCTTTTTTTATACATCGTTCAAATCTAGAGTGTTTCAATTACTGTGGCTTTAAAGTATGTTTTGCTATCTGGGAGAGCTGATCTCCACTCATTAATCTTCTCATGCATTTATTCTTCCAAATGAAAGTTAGAATCAATGTAGTTTCCCTACACCAAAAAAAAAAAAGAGAAAAAATTGCTCTTAAGACTTTATTAGAATTGTGTTACATTTCTAGATTAACTTGGAAAGAATTGAAATTTATATGAGATTGACTCTTCCTAAGCAGAAATGCAATATAAAAATCCATTTATTTAAGTCCTTCATGTTTTTCATGGAAGTCTTAGAAAAATATAATGTTAAAAAGATCCCATTTACAATAGCATAAGACTATTGTTGGGACTTCGTAAAATATTTAGGAATTTCTAAAATATTTCCTTTATATGCATAATTGTTTGAGAATTAAGTATTTATCTTTTATCTGAACAGCTTAAACTCTCTTAGTTCTGGTTTTGAGGTACAGTCATATTGCAAATAATGACCCCATGTCTCTTCCTTTCTGATATTTTAGCCTGTCTTGTTGAATTGGTTAGGACCTTCACAAAAATGTTAGATAATAGTAGAAAGTTGGTCATATTATGTGACTTCTGATAGAATTTACAACACTAGAATTAGCTCTATTTGGTATGTGTACTATCTGTTTGACAAAGATCTCCTCGCCAAATAAAGGAAATTTCCTTCCTTATCGGTTTTATAAACTGATATGTATGCATGTGTGTGTGAGAGGGCAGATTTCAGGGTAAGGGGGAAGTGTCATGTTATTTTACTTGAACTTGACATTTAGATCCATCTCCTTTCCTCTCTTCACTAAAAATAATACAGTACTTTTTAAAAAAATGTGTTTAATGAGATGGTAAAGGTCAAGAGTGTTCCTTCTTTTTTTCCCTTGTATCTATCAATTCTACCTACAAACCACCTCTGCAAGACTATGTCTCTCTCAGTGCCTGCATAAGCTTATTTGTCTGAAGTGAGTTAAACAATATTTTTTAAAACTAAGTCAACCAGTTTTTCTTTATTAATTTTAATGGTGCAGAGAAAGTTTACCTTCTTCTTCAAATTCTTTGATCAGCTACATTTATGATTTCTCCATCCTATTCAATTATTATTCTAAGAACTCAGGACTTTCCCCTCTTTGTCTACATCCTGAAAAACTTCTCTGGATTATCCTCCCTATTGTGGAAAGGGCTGTATTTTATCTTTTTTTAATGTCATCTGGCATCTTCTTTGTCTTTCTTGTCTCTGTTCCCTACCTTATTAACACTGTTTCCCCACCCAACTTTTCAACTTTTTGAACGCCATCTTTGGACATTAATCAGGAATGGAAGGAAAGAAATTTTGTGAAAGAAGGGCTGCAAAGAAGAGCTCCAGGGTGAGGAATTGAGCTGTAGGTGAGATTAACCTATTTTACTAAAATGTCACCATTTACAAAGGCCCTTTCCAGCTTGGATACTTTGATCCTACAATTCTTCTTTGCCTGTTTGTTTTTTGACTCAAAACTTTCTCTTCATGTGACATCTTGTAAGTAGAGCAAATTAAGAAAAATGAGGTTTTTTTTTTTATTGATAACCAACGCAGAGTCCAGATGCTCACATACTGGGGGTCTCCTTACTCCAAGCCCTGACTCCCTTACGCTGTGACCTCTAGGAGGCAGCGCACTGCACAACTCCCAGCAATTTGCAGAATATTGTCAAAAAACCCTTGGACTGGAGAGGCCCTGAGCGCTCTCCCTGCTCTAATACCCTATATACCTGCCCTTACCTGCCCTCCCCACCTATCCAAACCATGTCACCCTTTGAAGCCTTCCTTCTCCAACCCACACCCCTGACCTCACATGGATAGTTTATCTTCCCCTCTGTGCTCTTGCCATGCTGTTCCCTCTACTCCAACTTCCCTTCCCATCTTCCTTGGTCCTGAAAAAGTAGAGTTTTCAAGTAATACATTGTATTCCAGTTTGGGGCATGGGACTTCTGAGGGAAAATGGTAAGAAAATTGGGTGCAGATCATAGAAAGTAATACTTGCCTGTGGTAGCCACTTCGGTTTGGAGTAAGAGAAAGAGCCACATACATAAATATCAACCAGCTTGTGGATAAAATGACTCCCCAGTTCCTTGCCAGTCTAGCAGCCCTGCCTTTAATGATGAGGGAAGTCAGTAGGTCTGACAGCAGGAGACGGAGGGACTGGACCAGGCCAGTTCTATTCCTTGGCCTGCGAGCTGCATGGAGTAAAAGCCGCAAGGAGGCAACGTCCACTTAAGCATCTTTCCTTTATCACTTTGTGATGTGTCTCAGCTGGTCTTCCATCTCTCCAAAAGACTGGGGACCCTGAAATCCCCTCGAGTAAGCACTTAGGTGGTAGATGGTGCTTTTGAACTGTTGGCCTCTCCATTTCTCTCTCTGTGCACATGTTTGGACATTCACCTAGCATCTGTAACTTCTTGAAAGCACATCCTCATCCACAATATCATTTTCTATTTATAACAACTTAGTAATGGGAGAAATTATCTTTGTTTTACAAAGGAGGAAATGGAGTGCCTCGCAGGTTAAATACCTGGGGAAGATCAGATACAATAACGAACATTGGTGGCCAAACTGCAACAGAAAAGCCATGAACTGGGAGCCCAGGGGTCAGGGAGACATGTGCGTCCTCCTATTGCCAAGATGATTCTGCGGGAAGAACCCCCTCCCTGCCACCGGGCCCACCGGCACGTTGGAGGGACGCTAGCCCAGGGGGAAGTCACAGTCTATTCTGTGTGAAGATCTCCACCTGAAAGAAAATGTTTTTGGACTAATAATCTTTGTTTTTCAAGATGTGGATTTGGGGGAAATTTGGACATTCTGGGTGACTTAGGAGCTGGCACAATCAGGACAAAGGAGGCTTTCAAAATTGGTTGGACACAAATAGGCCAAGAGAATATGGTTACCAGATTTTGCACATCTAAAATACATTCCTATTTAAGAAAGAGAGACTTTCTAAATCAGCTTAAAGCAGTACAAGATGGAAATGAAGGTCTGATGCCAAAACTCCAGCCACCACACAGTCAGTCCAGTCCCCTCAAAATCAGCTGTGCCACGTGTCCGGCTGTCTCTCATCCCTGCCCGGATGCTGTGGCCCACCCGGCCAAACCACGGATCCCCTTTCACAGGCGGGACTCCGGCACCTTCCAGAAGCTCCACGTTGGGAAGGGGAACCCAGGGTGTGCTGGGGGGCTCTGTGAGTACTGGGAGAGGGTGTGGGGCCCGGTCCGTGGGCTCGGAGGCCCTGCTGACGTCACCCCCTCGCCTCCCTCTGGCTCACGTGGGAGCGAGCACACAGAAAACTCCCTTTTGCAGCTGTGCAAACTGTTCTTGCCGAACTGCAATATGCCCACAGCTCCCGACAGCTCTTCCAAATCCCCAGTTTCCCTGGCCACAGTCAGAGGGAAATAAAAAACCCATTTCCCAGTTGGCCCTTTTTCAGTCAGACGAAATTAAAATAAAGCTTAAAGTTTAAATGAAATGTTCTTCCAGTTTATGCTCTGGAGTTTCCGTGCTCCTTCCACCTCAGCCTGGTTAGGGCAGAGCAGGCCAGCTGAGGGCTTTTCTTCCAGTGTTTGCTAAGGAACATCCTGGAAAGTTGGCGATAAGGCTGCACTTCTGTCTCATATGCATCTGCTTCAGGCTTCAGATGCGCCTCCTTCCCTCCTAGTGGAATGTGGAACCGTCAGAATCTCTTCTAAAGGCAGGCCCTGTAGAGGGAAGGGAGGAGGGCACATCAGATGTGTCCTAGGTTTGGTGGGGGCTCATTGTCCCCAAAGCCCACGCATTACACAAACTGCCCAGGGCTCCTTCTCCGTCTCTGAGGAACCCCAGCCAGGAAAGAAGGCCATCTTCCTTGGTGGGAATGAATGTTGGAATCTGTACCTTTCATTGGAAGCTCAGGTAAGGAGGGGTAAAACACCTCTCCCAAGCCCCTCTAAACTGTGCTCCAAGAGTTTAACATCAAGAGTGGTGTTAGGGGCGCCTGAGTGGCTCAGTTGGTGAAGCGTCTGCCTTCAGCTCAGGTCATGATCCCGGGGTCCTGGGATGGAGCCCCGTGTCAAGACCCGTGTCATGCACCCTGCTCAGCAGAGAGTCTGCTTCTCCCTCTCCCTCTGAACCTCCCCCCTGCTCATGCTCTCGCTCACTCTCTCTGCCTCTCTCAAATGAATAAATAAAAAATCCTTTTAAAAAAACTGTTGTTAGAGGTTTGGGAGCAGGAGAAATGTGGAGCTGTCTTGGTTTCCTTCTCTCTCATGTACCCTGTAAATCTCAGTAGTTTTGGATCTATGGAGCTTTCTAGAAATAGAATTACTATGCTTCAAACCCAGATATTCTTAATTTTTTTTAAGGATTTATTTATTTATTTGAGAGAGCACAAGCAGGAGAGGCAGAGGGAGAGGAAGAGAGAATCTCAAGCAGACTCCACACGGAGCCTAGAGCCCAATGAGGGGCTCGATCTTAGGACCCTGAGATCACGACCTGAGCCGAAACCAAGAGTCAGACGCTTAACCAACTGCACCACCAAGGTGCCCCACGGATATTCTAACTCAGTAGGGAGGAGCATGGCAGGACCTTAGCATTTATGTGGTTTGAAAAGGTCTATGGTAATTCTCTTGCAGGTGGTTTCATATATTTGCCAATTTCCTCAGCTGGGATGTGTATCAAAACCACCCCTAAGGGTAGAATTCTGAACTCACTAGGGAAAAAAATCTTTTAAGTAGAGATCTTCAGAAATACGTGTAAGAGATAGCCAGTTTTAAAAGACTGGGGAGTATAAAACCAGGTTTTTTTTTTTTTTTTTTTTTGGTTTGTTTGGGGTTTTTTATAGTTTTGCTTTTTTTGTTTTTAAGAGAGTCAACCAAAATATATTCTCAAACTTTATTGTGTGTCATTATTTTCTGATAAAAATTTCCATATCCAGACCCATTTTGAAAGCTCAAAACACAAGAGGAGGAAACTATAAATTAAGCGGTATCTAAAATACGCTCTTTCACACACACACACACACACACACACACACACACACACACACACACAGTTTACTCTGCAGTCAATTTAAATTTTATTTATTTAATTTATTTATTTTATTTTATTTTATTATGTTATGTTAGTCACCACACAATATATCATTAGTTTTTGATGTAGTGATCCACGATTCATTGTTTTCGTATAACACCCAGTGTTCCATGCACTACGTGCCCTCCTTAATACCCATCACTGGGCTAACCCATACCCCCACCCCCTTCCCCTCTAAAACCCTCAATTTGTTCCCAGAGTCCATAGTAAATTTAAATTTAAGTGACAACCACCAGAGAGGCCAGCAACTGGGCTTCACGTTTAGGGGCTGAGATAGGGAATCATAACACTGCATTGAGGCTCATCTATAAAAAAGAAACCAAAAACAAGCAGACATCCCCATGTTGTGCCTGTGAGAAAGGCAAGCTTTGGGAAAGAGGGAAAAGGTGAAGGTCACTGACCACAGCTCTCTGGTGGGACGGTGGTCACAGAACAGAATACATCCTCTGGCCCATTTTCCTTTCAAACACAGAGATTGCCAGGAAGTGCAGGAGAATACATCTTGCCTCTCTGAGCCCTTTTATGTTAAATTCCTCATCTAAATCGACACAGAAACAGGAAAGATGCAGCCCACTTCATAACTGAGCAGGATTGGATCCTCCTTTCTGAACTAGTAGTGAGAGTGCTCAGTTATGTGAATCTTGGCCAGGTTTTTAAGTTACTTGATTTTTTATCATTGTGACATTTACATGGCAAAACATGTGCCATTCTAACCATTTTTAAGTGTGCATTTCAGTAGCTTAACACTGAACACTCAACTGTTGTGCACCCACCACCACCGTCCATCTCCAGAACTTTCTCACCTTCCCAAACTGAAGCTCCTTACACCGGAACTGCCCAAACCCCGCCCCCAATCCCTGACAACTGCCCTTGGACTTTCTGCCTCTATGAAATTGCCTACTCTCAGTACCTCATATAAGTAAAAATCACACATATTTGTCACTTTGTGGCTGTCTTATTTCACTTAGCATTTTCATATTAAAGCATAAGTCAGAATTTCTACTTAAAGTCTGAATAATAGTCCATGGTACGGAGGCTCCACATTTAGTGAGTTTTAAAGAGGGTGGATTATCTTCTCCAGTGATAATACTCAGGACAGCCTTTGCGGTTTATATCATCTTCTCAACATTAAACATCTGTTTAAAGATGACGTGCTTCTTCTGAGTTTTAAAAATTATATCTGGGGTTTTTTTTCCTTCCTGTTTCCCCCCTTTTCTTCCTCCCTTTCTGTGTCTCTTTCTTCCTCTCTCTCTCTCTCTCTCTCTCTCTTCTTTGTAATAGCAGGTGATATGTACTACTTGTATAATAACTATATAAATACTTATCTCTCCTACCAAATTGTCAATTTCTTGAGAGCAGGAACCAAATCCTGCCCCATGGGAGGCCCTGAGCAAAGCTGAGTAATTGTTCAGTAGACAAAAGTTGAGTTTGACTCTGATACTCCGAGTAGACAGCTAATTAATGATCCCTTCTACAGATTTCTTAAAATCAGCTTAGCAAAACACAGATCCTTATGTCTACCCATGTATTCATTTTCTATGGCTACCATAACAAATTCCCACTAATTCAGTGGCTGAAAACAACACAGATTTATTATCTCACAGTTCTGGAGGCCAGAATTTCCGTATGGGTCTCCCTGGACTAAAATCAAGGTGTCGGTGGGCTACATTCCTTTCTGGAGGCTCTAGGGGACTATAAGTTTCCTTCCTCATTCAGCTTTTGGGAGAATTCAGTTCCATATGGCTGTAGGATGGAAGGCTCTATGTCTTTGCTGGCTGTCAGCTGGGGGCTGACCTCAGCTCCAAGAGGCTTTCTCCCATCTTTGCACATAGCTCCTTACACTCAAACCCAGCAATAGGACATCAAATCCTTCTTGGGCTGCTATCTCTCCAACCCTTCCTGGACAGTTGTGTCTCTCCCACCATAGCCTGGAAAGATTCTATGCTTTTAAGGACTCATGTGATTAAATTGGGCCCACCTATAAAATCAGGCGCAAAGACCATAACCTCCTTCACATCTGCTAAGTCCCTTTCGCCATGTGAGATAACATATCCCCAGGTTCAGGGGATGAGGGCATGGACATCTTTGGGGGCCATTATTCTGCTTACCACAATCTGCAATCATCTACTCCAGACACCCTTGCTCCTGATCTAATCTTTCTCTCTTTAGGGCCCTGCCTAGCTGGCCAAGTCATTCACCAGTCTCCATGGGTCCATGTATATTCCAACCTCAATCACTTCTTCTGTACAAAATGAATGACCATTTGCACCATCCAAATCTCTGCCCATTGGGATGATTTCCCCTTCGCAGTCTTTTAAAGCAGCCCTGAATGGGCCTGTAATGCAGCCACAATTCATTTCCAGTGTCTACACACATTGACCTGACCCTTTGAGAACCAAGCTCCGGCTTTTTCTTCTTCCATTAGCTGATCTTACTCTAGTACCTGTCCTTCAGCTAGCCACAGGTGTGAGCTAGAGTAAGAGTAATGGATGACATGGTGATCTGGGCTACCTACCCCTATAATTGGCTTGCGTTCTAGTGCTACCCGTGGACTGTGCTGGATGTAGCACTTCCATTGTGTGATGGATTACTTCTTCCTCCATCTGACCTTATCACTTGGTAGCCTAGACTGTGTGGTCCAAGCATGTAGCCTGGACCCACTACAAAGCCCTTTCCTTCTGGACCCAACGGAGAGCTGGCCGCCCTTCATGTCACCCACTCTACCAGTTACAACAATACTTCCAGGTGAGGACTATTCTGCCTCCAGAATCTGAAGTGCCTACCAGTTGTTATACTCACTTTTTAATGGCTGAAGGTACAGGAAGTATTTGGTAGTTTTTTTTTTCCTTTGGAGAGTATGTCCTCCTTGGCCTCTGGCTTTTGGGCAGCAAAAAATTTTACTGATGTAGCATACCCTAGAATCTTCAAAGAATTTATCTTATATTCCCTGGAGTGCCTGAGTCTTACCAGGGCCTCCAATGAACTGGCCACTTCATGCTCATTCGGTTTGGTTAATATGATGCCATCCATAGAGTAAACCAACATGATGTTCTAGGGGATGTCCAGGTTTTTTCAGACTCTATTTGAAGAGAGAATGGGAGAGTTCACACAGAACTGGAGCAAGATAGTGAACACATACCATTGTATATTCCAAATGAATATGAAGTATCAAACTCTCTTTTCGAGAAGATTGTTAAAGAATATATGACACATACCATGAACATAGGACAATTCTGATCTGCTCTAGCTATCGCAGCAGTTGCATGGGGCGACTACTCTGTTGAGTTTGTGCCCATCCACTGTCATCCTTCAGGATCCATCTGGTTTCTGCAGGAGGCAGACTGGTGAATTAAATGGAAATAAGATGACCGTCACCTCTATAACGGGTAAAATAGAAAGGTGGGAGAGGGAAGGTTGATTGATTTGGGAGCTCTCTCCTAGAATATAGAACTAAATAACCTGGAGAAGGCCTCAAGAGATGTTTTGAGCATGATGCTAGGAAAGCCCAACCAAATGAGGCAAAGAGGACAGATACTGCCAAGTCATACTGTGGAAGGGGAATTAAAAGGCTCAGAGAAGAGGGCATGCTACAGTGAATATACTATGTAAAACCAAAGGCCCAATCATGTTATGATTTAACCCTATTTATTGATCTAGTGGCCAGGAGGGGAGAAGGAACAGATTCTGGAGTGAGGAAGTTGCATGTTGCCTTACAGGAAAGAGACCTCTGCCTCTTCTTCAAGAAAGGCAGGCATCTTATCCCTTCGTAGGAAGCAATGGTGCCACTTTTGCAGGCTCAGAAGATTGGAAGAAATCTGGGGAGTCCATACTGGGTAGGGGAGGGAGGGCATCAACCCAGATGCCCCTATCCCATGTGCCCAAGTCCCACTCTTTTCCAGCCAGTGCCTTGACCTTGGCATAGTACACTTCCTTGGTTGGGAGTTTAACCTTCCTTGAAACTCAACTACTATATCAAATTCCTGGGGCTGCTTCCCAGCTTTCTCAGCCCTCCCACTTTAGGAGATAATACCTCTTTACATGTTACCAGGAGGGTCTCTCCAACATTCACCATTAGCTTATAATTGTCAGTTAATAACACTCAGCTTCTTGTTACCTTTTTCCAGATCACTGAGCTTACCAATGGCCATTCAGTGCCATTGTCCTTAAAATTATTACTTCCCTCATATTTCTCAAATACCTGATAGATAGCACCACCTAATGAATTCTTTTCCAGGTATATCATCACAATTCATCATTGGCTGAAAGTCTTAGCAATTGCTTTGCTACCTAGTACCAGGGTTTACCTGTGGCTCACCTACCCACCAACAGCAACAGGGTCCCCTTTGCCAGGTTAATTCGTCTCAGTGCAAGACACTGAGGGCTTCTAACTACAGCACTTAGTGGCTGGGGGAGTAAAATATTTCATTCCTGAAGACGGCTGGTATATCACAGAGTCTATCAAGTAATCTTAAACCTTACTTAGAAATCGAAGCACTTTGATCCAACTTCAGAAGAGCCTATTTCAGGCAAAATCCTTCCCCTGGAAGGCTCTCAAGAATAAATGAGAAGGCTCTTGTGAAATAATAAAATAATCTCGTGGATCCTTGACCTTCATTTCCTTGGAAAAGCAGAACCCTTTGGAAGATTATAGCTCATAGGCAAGTAGTCAGTTAATGGTGCTTATTAGTTGGCTACTATGTTCTCTGTCACTCTACTAACCACAAAGGGAGAAAAAAGAAAATCTTACAAGTTTCTAAATGTGTCTTCAAAGAAACAGTGTGATTTTTCATCACTGTTGCCGATATTTAGGTTGAGTTTTGGAGTAGTAATCCCACTGCTACTAAGGTTAAAGTTTTTTGGGGGTTTTGGGGGTTTTTTGTTGTTGTTGTTGTTGTTGTTGTTTTTGGTTCCTAAAGGATCTTGCTTAACTTTGGCAAAATTTCCAAATAGTCTGGGATTCATACTGGTAGGTACTCTTGGGCAGGCCAAAGTGTGGATCAAATGTACACTGGCCAGCAGTAGGTCCTGGAGAACATCAGGGACGCCATCCATCTTGATTCTTCCATCTTTTCAGAAAAGTAGGGAGTGTATGTGTGATATAGAACTACTTCCTAGGGACTTTCAAAGAGCCAGATGTCAAGTCTAGTGATATATCTTATTGCCGGGACCCTGAGACAAAATGGCCTGCCCGATGACCTGGGACAGGAAAGTAGACAATCTCTGCCAGGGCAGCTTGCAGATACCATGGCCACTCCAGTAGACAGCAACCACCCAGACAAGGCTTGGGAGCTCCTCTCTTCTAAGGATGTTATGGCTTTCCATCAGGTAGATTTGTTCTAATTGGGGAAGGAATTAAGGAGTTGGGAATAATCGTTCTCTATCAAATTGTCATTTGACCATATGGTTAAGTTAACCTGCCTGCTTTTGACCAAATTATTTTTGACCCATTCTTTAAGCTGGATAAGCTTCTCTTAAATAACTTGGACCCATTTCCCCTTGGCTTCCCATTGCCTAATTATATAAAAATATAGAAAAAATAATTGTCAAGTCATCCATAAAAATATTGAATAAGCCACAGATCTCTCTATCCCCACTCCCACTCTCATCTATTTCCCATCCTCTGATATTACTCAGAACATTCTTGCTAAGAAACAAAGTACTTTATGGAGACATTCAAATTCTAGCTTTAAAGTTATCATGGGTGGAGGAGCTTAAAAAGAGAATGAAGAAAAAACTGACCATATCTGCTTTTAATTTGGGATAGCCTCCACATAAAATGAGTTAATACACGTAAACACACTTAAATGGCATGTACTGAATGCCTCTTATGTACTAGAAACTGTTCTATTTATTATTTTACATATTGAAACTGTGGCTACTGGCATATTATCATTTCCGCTCTAAGTATATTAAAATGCACCAGGTAATAGGTTGTTTAAAATTTAGTTAATTATAACATAAGTGATTTTATTTACTTAGATGACAATTTGATGCCTTAGCTTCTTGCTGCCTGAAGAGAATGACATTATATTACATAAAAAAAAATCTAGAAAATTGTTGATGAATAACATGTGCTTAGAAAGTATGCCTAGAAAGAATGTCTAGCCATAACGCCCATCCCTTGGGTTTTCCTAATTCTGGGAAAGAATACTTTACTTACTGCTCTATAGGTATTTGAGACTTGGAGCTAACATCCCTCTCCCAGAGGGTCTAACTTATACACAAAAGCTATTTTTGTCAGACCAGCTATTTAGGAGAGTCTGAAAGTGGAACAAAAAAGCTGGATGGACCTGTCTGGTATCTATCACCTATAACCATGGGATCATGCCATTCTACTTGAACTCTGAGCCTTGGTTTATTCATCCATGAAATGGAAATGAAAAAACTTACTTCTCAGGGCCCTTGGAATACTACAGAGGGAACACAGTATGTAAAGCATGTAAAAAATGCAGATATCTTTCCTGCTATTGCTATCGCCATTAGCTGGGATTTTTAGGAGAAGTACCAGCATGAATGATTTCTCATTTGATTCCTCATCCATAAAATGTGAATAATAACGGCATCTACTCCAATGCCTCTTATAAGAATTAAATAAATTAATACATGTAATCCCTTAGAATAGTGCTTAGCACATGGTAAGCCCACTATTTAAGTTCAGGTGCTTTTAATTTAAGCTAAATTTCTTCAACCAACGCATAAAGATGTAAACTAGTTTTTCTTCAAAGGAAAATTTGATTTAGTCAAAAGCATTATATCATCTTTTCCTACTCATTGGCCACAGATTTCATTCTTTATAAAAACTTTCCTTACTAGCTGGAAGAAACCAGGTAAACTGGTTTTATGAAAAAAAGCACCAGCCTTCACTAGTGAGTGGTGGAAGGCTGGACCCCATGTGGCTTTGGGCAAGTCATGCTCTGAGCTTTGGTTTCCCCATCTGACAAATGGGAATAACATTCCTGCCCTGAGCACCTCCCTGAGTGGTTTAAAATCATATGGGATAATAGCTGTGAGGAGACTCTTGTCTCTTGTGTATGGTATTATTAATGTTCGTGAATAATGCTTGGCTCATCTCAGTCCACATAGGTGACTCTCAGGCTTCTTACTTGACTGTTGGATTGGATGTGAATGAGGTAGCAATTTGAGGTGCTTTTGGGGTTCACTAAAAGTGATAACTCTAGAGGATAGTGTTCAAGTCACTTAATTGTAACACACAAAATCTTCAAAAAATACCATTGAAGGATGGGTTAACCACTTAATGTAGAAATATTGGACACTGAAGCTTAATAATGCAAAGGATTTTAGGGATTTTGACTGTAATGGGCTGAATTGTGTCCCCCCTCAAATTTGTATGTTGATATGTGAACCTCAAATATATATGAGGTCATTAGGGTGGGCTCTAATCCAATATGACTTCTGTCCTTATAAGAGGAAATTTGGAAACAGACACACACAGAGGGAGGACAATGTGAAGACATGGGGAGGAGATGGCTGCCTACAAGCCAAAGAATTCCAAGGACTGTCAGCAAAACCAGAAGGTAGGAAGGGGCAAGGAAGGATTTCCCCCCTTAGAGCCTTCAGGGAGAGCATGGCCCTGCCTCTACCTTGATTTTGGACTTCTAGCCTCCAAAACTGTGAGAGATTACATTTCTCTCGTTTAAGCCTCCTAGAGTGTGGTGCTTTGTTGCGGCAGCTCTGGTAGACTAATGCACAGTGTATCACTAACGTTCTTCTAAGAAGTTCTACGTTTGGGGAGCCCGGAGTTGACAAGAAGGGGTGGGGATTGAGGAGGAGGGGACAGGCTCCGCTCTTCTCCTTCCTCAACCAGTGCAATTCTGTGTTTATCAATATTATAAATCGAACTTCCAAGAAGAGCTTTTTTTTTTTTTTTCTAGTAAAGATTTGTAGTGAAAAAGTTTGGAAACTCATGCTCCAATGTAACAGAATTTGTCAACACTCCACCTCCACCTCAAGGATCCTTCACTGTTTTCCTCTCCAGGGATTCCTGGATACTTTCACTCCCAACAAATTACATCTGGGTCTTTGGCTGAAGGCACCTCTCACTGGAGCCAAAGCTCACTTTGCCTGCACATAGAGAACTGGAACAGAGGCAGTCCATAATTAGTGACCGACCTACAGGGGTATAAATACTCCAGCTCCTTTGCCTCTGACCAGGACAACTCTGAGGTGGGAACTGCACTGTCTTCAGAGCCTCCTCATCAGCCATAGCCTGGTGCCTCACCCTTGTCTGGTCTTTTCCCTTCTCTCTCTTCTTCCTTCTCCTCTACAAATTTTCCCTGGGAACACTTCCTAATAAATCACTTAGATACAGGATTTCTCAACCTTGGCACTGCTAACATTTTAAACTTGATAATTCTTTGCTATAGGGGCTGCCTTGTGTATTGTAGGATGTTTAGCACCATCCCCGGGCTCCCAGGAACACATCTCCCACTCTCCTCTCCTCTCTCTATAGTCGTGACAATAAAAAATGTATCCAGACAATGTCAAATATCTCCTGGGAGACAAAATTGTCCCATTCAAAAACCACTGTTTGAATATTACAAATGTGGATCCTTGAGTTCTGGGAGTCTGCTAAAGTAGAAAAGAAAGGATTAAAAGCTAACCTTCCTGATTCCCAGGCCACCGGTTATTTCTTTCCACTACACCTGTGTTTCCCAAAATTGTCTGATTGTAAGAATCACTGGCGTATATGCTGGGGGTAGGGGCAGAGCAATTGGTTTTAAATGTAGATTCCTAAGTCCCTGTCCTGAAGAATCTGACTCAGATTCTTCTGAGTCTTCTACCACCCTGGAGGAGGGTGGTAGACTTCAGTGATTCTTTTGATCAAGCGCAGTTTGGAAACTTAAATGCTGATTCTCAAATCGTAATGCGAGAAGGAGTCATCATGTGCATGGTGTGCATGGTATGCATACAAAATATAAATTCCTAGCCCTTCACTCTGAAATTTTGACTGTTTTAATAATTTTTCCAAGTCTTTCTGATATAGGTGGTCTGAAGCAATTGTTATAACACTTTCCATTAAGTTCTTTGTTAACACACACAGAACAGTATCTTTAGACATATGTTAAACGAATGTTAAATGATGTCAGCTGACATCAGGTTTCCCAGAAAAATGCGCTCATAATGTACTTTAACTCTTTGGTATTTATTAATAATTTGTGTGATGTTAGTCTTCTCTAAATCACAAACTCCATGAACTCAGGACCCACCTCTGTCTTCTATCTGGTTGTATTTCTCAAGTCAGCACCGTGCCTTTCCCAGAGTGATGCTCAGTAAATGTCTGTTGAACAAATGACATTACATGGTGGGGTATGCAGAAAATGCCCCCCAAAGATGTCACCATTCTAATCCCTAGGAATTTGAATATATTCAATATGAATATGAATATGGATGTTACCTGGCAAGGGAGAATTAAAGTTGCAAATAAAGTTAAGTCTACTAATTAGCTGACCTTAAAATAAGGGGAGTATCCTGGATTATCCAGGCAGGCCTACTGTAATCACAAAAGTCCTTTAAAGTGGAAGAAAGAGGCTGAAGAGGTCAGAGTCAGAGAGAGATCTGAAATGCTACCCTGCCGGCTTTGAAGATGGAGGGAGGGGCCGTGAGCCAAGGCAGACCCTAGAAGGTAGGAAAGACAAAAAATGGATTCTCCTTTAGAGCCTCCAGGATGAACAGAGCCCTACAGACACCTTGAGTTTAGCTCAGTGAAACCCATTTCAGACTTCTGACCTCTAGAACTGTAAGACAATATATCTGTGTTAAGCCACTAAATTTTTGGTGATATACCAGCAGCAATAGGAAACTAACCTAGAAGATAATGGAAATATTAGGTCCTGGTAGCATTTATTTATTTTTATTTATTTTTTAATGTCTTGATTTTTTAAAAAAGATTTTTTTTATTTATTTTAGAGAGAGAGTGTGTGAGCAGAGGAAGAGGGAGAGAGACAATCTCAAGCAGAAGCTCACTCATCATGGAACCCCATGTGGGGCTCTATCTCACCACTCATGAGATCATGACCTGAGCCAAAACCAAGAGTTGTTCACCCAACCGACTGAGCCACCCAGGACCCCTTGATTTTTTTCTTAAGTAGGTTCCATGCTGAGCATGAAGCCCAGTGTGGGGCTTGAACTTATGACCCTGAGATCAAGACCTGAGCTGAGGCCAACTCAGATACTTAACCAACTGAGCCCCCCAGGCACCCATGTAGCATTTATTAAACACCACCCCTCCAGGCACTTTACCTCTATCCTTCCTTGTCCTTATAAGAAAGTATCATCCTACTTTGCAGATGTAGCACCAAGAGGCCCAGAATGGTTATTAATGCCTTTAGCATCTGGGACAGCTGGGCTGGGCTGCAGACCTTCAGATCTACACTCTTTGATTACCAGTACTGTTCAAAGCGTGGCACCCAGTTCTGACTGATCCGTGTCAAATAAGTACAGATATTGTGACTGTGTGTTCAGAAACTTTTTATACTAGTTTTCTTTTTTTTAGAAAAAAGATTTTAGAGAAAGAGAAAAAGAGAGAGCAAGAGCCGGGGGAGGGGCAGAGGGACAGAATCTCAAGCAGACTCCCCGATGAGCACGGAGCCCCACACGGGGCTCAATCTCCTGACCCTGAAATCATGACCTGAGCCCAAATCAAGAGTTGGACGCTCAACTGACTGAACCACTCAGGTGCCCCTAGTTCTTTTCTTTTTTAAAATAATTTTGAAATGTAATTTTATGTCTGTTGACTATAGTAATAAAGGAGTGGGGTCTCATTTTATATGTCTTTTTAATTTCATTTTTATTAATTTATTCTTATTGTTTTTTGTAAAAATATCAATTCCCCATGGATTGGGGCCACGGGGGGAAACTGGTTCCAAATCTCAGGAGCTTTGAGAAGCAATGCATAGACCAAAATGCTGAGATTTGGGGTTGGGATGGGTCCTTGCCTCTAGCCTTCCTAGTCCCCACAAAGTGATGAGAGTGTGGAGCCTGGCCCAGGGCTCGGGGCCTTCCTGGGCAGGGTCTGGTGAGCAGAAGGCAGCCTGGTCATTAGAAATGGTCTTTTCCCTGTGCGCAAAGTTTCCCAGTTTGGCTTCCCAGTCATACCCCGAGCTTTATCATTCCCGCCTTCTCCTTTTAATTTCAATAAAGGATTTTCAAGTTTAACTTTTTCTTCTCTTTCTTTGGTCAATTTTTTTTTTTATGAGAGTGCATGCCCCCCACATATTTCACATGGCCTGCATTTTTATGAATCCAAGAATAAATGTATTTTTGGCTAACAACTAGGAAGTATTTTTAGACTCCCAGGGTTGTATTTTTGTCTTTTACAGAGCATAATGGGAAGCAGATGCAGTTGTATGCAACACTCTCGTTCTGCACCCGGTTTCAGATGTTCCGCCGGCACACTGCACCCCTTGAGAAATACATTAACACTTTAATAAAAACTGATCTAATCTGAAGTAGCTCAACCTAGGGGGATGCACTAGCCAAAGAACAAGGAGCTGAGATCTTGCCTATTTCTTCAAACTGCTTTGGGTCAGCTGTGTTTTGACCTTTGCTTTGCAGGGGAAAGGGCTTTTGCGGTGGAGATGTTCAGCAAGCAAGTCAAGGAGAGCACAGAGGGTGGTGGGAGTAGGGGTGAGGCCAGAAGAGACTACTGAGGGTAGACGAGAAGACCCCAAACTAATCACTGTTTCCTGCTGCGACTCCCAGTTCCATGACAGGGCAAGACCCTATCCTAGTGAAACCGACACAACAGAAAGAACCCTACCAACTTATCCAGCTCACAGAATCTTCCACTTATCAGCAGATCTGAAAACAACCTCTGCCATCATCTACTTCAACAACCTTCTATAGTATCGCTCAAGGCCAACATTCGGGTCTAGCTTTGCTTGGTACCACTACCACCTATGATAAGTTTCATGAACGAAATTGATACTCAGAGAAGACAAATCTCTTGTCCAAGATGACAGAGGTCAGAGGATAACACTCATTTCTGTACAGTCCAGCAGGCTTGCTGTCAGGACCAATACAGAACCCTTAGAATGTTCCTGGTGTGAATTCAGACTGGGGACACATTTTTCTCCCTGCTAGCTGAGGGTGAACCTTAAAATATGCCAGCGATGATGTATGGTGATTAACATAATACAATAAAAAAAAAAATACGCCAGCGGCGTTTCACTTGCTCTGCAAACAGGAATTCTACACATTTTATATCAAGAGATCCCAGATCCCAGTAGATGAGAAAGGTTGACATGGCCAGAAGGGCTAAGCCCCTGTGAGCATTGTGAGTTATCTTATTTCACTGTAGAGAGTGAAGGCAAGGTGGTGGAGGGTTGGCCATGGTTAAAATGCTTCAAGGCAGAAGGTTATTTCAACTGTGCTATGACTGGAGATAGGTAGGCATATTTGCTCAATCCCAAGAAAATAAAGAGCAAAAGTTAAGACCAATATTTAAAAAAATCTGGCAGGTGTTCCAGATTTAAGTCCCTATTAGAATCAAAATTAAGGAAATATCTACAGCTTTCTACGGAGAGAAACCCAAGTCTTCTCTTCTCTGAAAAATCTTTTGAGGTTTGGGAATAGCTCCAGGGAGAATAAATGGAATGTAACTGGGATGTTGGCCTGTCCATATCTGACTGGGAAAGTGACCAGCCTGCAACAGTGGCCACGAGGTTCACCTCACAGATGGGCAGCCTGAACCGTGAATGAACTCTGGGATGTAGCTCGAAGAGCTGGCCACTGGGGGAGGACATGATGGGGCAAGGGAAAAGCCTTTTCAGAGCCTTGTTTTCTTCACATGGAAGAGACAGTGATGACACCTCCCTCACAGAATCGTTCTTACTCGGCTGATTGACGGTATAGATGGATACTTAATAATGCCGGTTAACATTTTCCTAACCCCTACTACAGTGCTAAGGCACCGTCCTGGGGTGGTTGGTTTGTTAGATTTTAGTCTAACTTATGTCAGAAGCAACTTTGGGCAAATTATTTATCCTTTATCCTTTTAGTCTTTCTTTATTCTTTATGGAGAACAAACCTCTGGAAATGAATAATTTTGCCTACCTCACAAAGTCATTGTGAGGATTCAAGAAGTTAATCCATGGACATGCTCGTTCAAGTGTATGACCTGGTACATCCTTAGTGACTATGAGCTATTGGGACCCACTACAGCATTCTGCCTGAGCCGAGCCACATGGGAAGTCCTGGTGTGGGTGCTCTGGTCTGTCACTAAACTAGGTGGATGTGTTTGTAATCTCCACACAAGGGTTCATGCAAGATCCAAAGAGCAGGTGACTTACCTTGATCCATGGTCGCATTGACCAGAGCCGGCTCTGATCTTGAAAGCAGGTCTGTCTCCACAGGGCACCCCTAGCCCGAACACCAAGCGCCGGGTCAGCGGCCCACAAAATGCTCTGTGGGAGAGGTGCAGCTCCCCCGCCTGCCTTTTCCGGCGTCTGCCCTGTGGAGGGCCACGGAGGGACCAGAGGTCTGCTGGCGGCCCTGGGGCTGGCCCTCTGAGTCTGACAGGGAGCACCATCCAAAGAAGGTGTATTGAAGGGAGCCTGGGGCACATCGCCGCACACAGGCTCACTTGGGGTGGGCAGAAGGAAGGGAACTGAAGAGACAATGATTTTGTGAGGAAGTGAAGCTTCTATTAAAGGACACTCCTTGGTCATTCTTTTTAGTTCCTTGCCAGTTTATTTATTTAGTTTTGGTTTAGTTTAGTTCCTTGCTAGTTTATTTAAATTTTTTTTTGTTCCTTGCCCGTTTAAAAATCACGTGTGTGTGTGTGGCATACAGTATGAGTGTCTCTGTGTGTGGGTAGGTGTGTGCGCCGTGTACCGCATGTGTGTATGTTCGTGTGTGAATATGTGCACTGTGTGCACATACAGTACATATAGTCCATCCCCAGAGGAAGCCGAGGGATACTTCCATCAAACTAACTTTGTCGGGACCTTTCGCCACAGATTTTCTGAAAGGATCTGTATTTTAAATACTGTGGGTCAAAACATATTTTCTGAACGGGTCAACAGGATATGTGGCCTCAGTGTTTAATGTCATGTGTCATTAAGATTTCATCATTTTCCCAGCTTTCCCTAAAATACTCAAAAGTCCCCACACCCATCCTCTATAATCACTCATTTAAAGTTTATCAAAACAGATATTTTTGCCCTCCCCAAAACATATTTCTTAAGGCCGTTTTATGCATTCCGCTTTGGTTCTGGCAGCATTGTCCTTTTTTTTTTTCTTTTTGCCAGAGATTTCATGCAACTGACAAGAAAGCCAAAATGGCAGGATTGGGGACAGGGGGCAGTCCAAGGAGGAAGGGAGAGGTGGATTGTTTTTTAAAAATAAAACATTTCTCCTTTTCCATTCTGAGATGTGAAGCTTAACTTAAAAGCTACCTCTGGTTTTGCAAGGCTCGTCCCTAGCAGGAGACAGTTAGGTGATTGTTCTCCCTGGATAATTTGTAACCATAAAATAACAAGCCTTAGAATTGTCTCCATTCTTTTGCTACTCAAAGTGTAGTCAGAGGGCCAGCAGCCTTAGCAACATCCGGAAGCTTGTTAGAAATGCAGAATCTCAGACTCTGACTCATCCCCACTCAAAAGAATCTACATTTCAACAGGATTCCCAGGTGACAGTAAGAACAACATTGGAGAAGCTCTGGTCTAGAGAACATCCCACTTCACAGACGTGGAAAGTGAGGCCCAGGAAGGGTGAGGAATGTGACCTACCTATCTTCCTTAGAGGTAGGTGTGCCAAACTGGCTTTATTTCCCTGTAATTGAACCTGGCTTTTGTGTCCCGACTTCTGCTCTATAGAAGAAATCTTGTTCTTGCCCGGTCAGGGTAACTTGGCAGTTCTGGATTTTCTCAGTCTTATTTGAGTAAGCAGTCAACGCAAGATGGTCCCTAACTCTTTTACCCTGTCCTTCTATGCAGGGGTGGCCCAGTGCCCAGGGGTCTCATTTTCGGTTCTGGAATCGGAGGGGCAAGGCAGGATTGCAATGGACAATTGTGCCATCTGCCCATCATAAGGTGCCTGGTTCCAGAGGCAAAAATTCTTCACCTCTCCAAATTAGAGCCCTTCGTGGGGCAGCTTTAGTGTGAAAGAAGGACACGTGTTACTAATTCACACAAAGGCTCCGGAACAGACAGCCTAGCAGAGGTCCAGGGGCAGGGCTTGGTCCACAGAACAGCTTACTTGTGTGTCAGCTGAATAGCCTTGCAAGGACCGGATGACTAATCAGAGAAGCTGTGAGACTTGTATAAAACTCAGCTTGAGAGCATTTTTAAATCTTAGGGCTAGAGAATTTCTAGATATGAGAGAATGTTAGTTCCTCTTTGGATTTTGCATTTCGTTGCTTCTTAAGACACCAGTGTCTTTTTTTCAGGGACTTCAATCAAGTGATAATCCTGAGTAAGAATGTCAATCTCTTTGGGCAGATAGAAGAATTAAGATATTTATAACTTGACCTTAAGAGGGTAGAGGTAATCTCCTTGAAGTAATGATGTTCACTACATAGCAACTATAAGTAGAGCTAAATACATCCCACCAGGAGCTCATGCCGCTGGCCAGGTCATCTGGACCCTGGTTTGGTTTGAGGCGACCACACACAAGCTGAGAAAGTGAGCCCTAAATAGGGTTGGGGGTGAGACAGCAGTTTCCTCAGTGGAACTGAGAAGATTTAGAATTACATATAAAACTGTTCAAGGACTCTCAGCAATAATGTTGATATTTTACATTAAGGTAATTGAGAATATTTTCTATTCCATGTGCTTATCATGTTTAAGGGAACTAGCCCGATTAGAATAATAGGTCAGCCTTATAACTCCAATTTGGAATGTATAATTAAGTAATTGATTTTAACTTGTCATTTGTAAGTAAAAATTTTACTGTTCCATATACTCCTAGAACAGTTATGACCCAACTTTGACTCACCCTATGGAAGTTTAAGTAATTCATATAAATCAAATCAATTTCTCTTGGGAAGTTAAAAAACCTGAAGTGGAAATAAAGTGGAACTAAACATATTCAAATATAAACATCACTGGAGATATTTGAATTTTTTGAATATTTGTAAATGAAACCAAGTATTAAGCAAAGCAATTGCCCAATCAGGGTGACTTGGCAGGGACCCAAAAGCAATTGCCCAAATAATATTTGCAAGACTAGCAAACTTTATTTATAGGCTGTACTTAAAAGCTACGGGTAGAACCAGGTTTTTAAATTTGTAAACTTAATAAATCAGATAATTTAAAAATAACAGAGCAAACCTCTGAATAGTGTTGTCTCTGTAAAACTCACAGTTAGGCACTAAAAATTCAAAATTATCAAGGAACTGGCCTCCATTGCTAAGGTTTTTGGTTCTACTGGGAGAGAGCCACACACCTGGAGCCCAGGAGACACTTCCTGAGAGAACTGTCTGTGCTCTACAAGTGGGGTGGGCGGGATTGCCTATGGCTGCCCTCGGCCCACGTTCCTGATGCCTCACTCAGCCTTTCTAGTTCTACCACTCAGGTACCGTGGTGGTCAGAGCTTCTCTACAGGACCAGCAGCAAGGCCCAGGTCCTCTCTGCCCTGGTATCCTCCTGTCGTGGGTCTCTTTCTCTCACTTCACTGCCTGGGCTTTACCTCGGAAGAGAGGAGGATTCTCACCACCTTTCTCATGGAGTCAAATGCATAGCTCCCTCTCTACCTCTTCTCCCCTCCATGAAAAACTTCTCCCTCAGAACGACAGAAATCTTGCTCTCTGTCTAGTCTCTTTCAATCTATTGTTTTATGCCTCGTGCTCTTCCCTCAGGTTCTGGGCAGTGACAGTTAATTTTCCAAAATGGTGACACCAATATCTTTCATTTCACAGGCTCATCTTCTATGTGATTTTCCTCCTCCTTCATCAACAGGTGGAGTCTAACTCTCCCCTCTTTGAATTTGGGTGAGTTAGGGATTTGCTTTTATAATAGAGTACAGTGACATTGGATAATTTCTCAAGCTAAGTCATCAATGGTGATAAACATTTTGTCTTGTTCACAGAAGCCCACATGCACTTGAGGTCCTGAGCTGCCCTGTTAGAAGCCCGAGTTCCTGGAGCCGAGCCACATGGAAAGTTTGGTATAGGTGCTCTGGTGTTCAGGTCCTCCTAACGGTGTGTTTGTTAGGCCTGCCATGACAAAGTACCACAGATTGAGTGCCTTGAGCAAAAGAAATGTATTTTCTCACAGTTCTGGAGGCCAGAAACGTCCCGATCTCGTCTGAGATCAAGGTGTCAGCAGGGTTGATTTCTTCTGAGGGTCATGAGGGAAGGATATATTCTAGGCCTTGCTCTTTGGCTTTATAGACATCTATCTTCTCCCCAAGTCTTCACTCCATTCATGTCTGTGTTCAAAATTCCCTCTTCCTATAAGGATATCACTCCTATTGAATTAGGGCCCACCCTAGTGATCTCATTTTAACTTAATTACCTCTGTAAAGACCCTATCTCTAAATATGGTTGCATTCTGACATACTGAGGATAAGAACTTCAGCATATGAATTTTGAAGTGGACACAATTCAGTCCGTAACAGAGCCAATGAACATAATAAAATAATTATCATTTAATGCCATTAAATTTGGGATATTTTGTAATGCAGCAATAGTTACCAGAATGTGGGCCTTGGTATTTAAGGAAAATTTTGAATATTCAGATTCAGGAAGTGTCTGTCTTTTCAAACACCCTTAGCACTCATGTTTGCTATGAGTTTAAAACATTCATTGAGAAACCCAGTTGATTCTCTTGTTCTGCATTCACTCCCATTGACTCTATGGGACATCAGGAAAATATATACTAAGAGAGAACTTATATTATCTCAAAAGAATGTCTGGCTACGCATTTACACGTCAACGTTCATGGAGCTTCTACTATTAGACAGATATTACTAAGGGGTCAACAAAACGTAAGAGGTCTCTTCTCTAGCAGACTTACTTTCCAGTGGGAAAGATAGACATAATTCATGACTAAATAAGCATAAAAGGGCTGAGGAGTGGTCCGTGGTGTTATAGGAGCATGTTATAGGGGTTTGACCTTGTCTAGTGGTTAGGGAAGACTGACACTACGGTGGGAAGGGAAATGGCCCAAATGCAGGATGGAATTAAGGCCATTGCAGCCAGAGCCCAGAAAGAACCCATTCTTCAGGAAAGATGGGCAAGACTCAAACCATTGCAGGAACTTGCAGGCCATCCAAAGCAGCAGGGGAAGGAAGAGAGGTGGTGGTAATGTGATCAGGGTACGCTGCATGCATTTGGAGTCACTCTTGTAGGATATGGAGAATGGATTAGAGAAAGGGAAAATGGGATAGGCAAATCAGTTAAGAGGCTTTACTCAAGATAAGAAATGAAATAGTCACAGTAAGAGATTATGTATCTCCCTCTCGGGTGGCAGTAGTGATGGAAAAAAAAATGGACAGATTAAAAAATATAAATCCGGGAAGCAAAAAATATAAATAAAAAATAAAATAATATAAAAATTTAAATACAAATAATAAATATATATAAATAAATATAAATATATGATAATATATATAAAAAATAAATATAAAATAAATAAGACTTCATGAAGGATCAGCTCCAGTTGGTATAGGAAAGGGAGCTAGTCAAGAATGACTTTCGCCTTTCTGCTTTCTTATGTGGGTGGATGGTGGTGCCATTTGATAAGATAGAGGCTTCTGGACCAGGTTTTGGGAGGACGATCTTCAGCTTAGTCCAGAACTAGACTGCCCCACAGGTAGCTCTTAGGCCACATGTGGCTATTTAAATTAAACTTAATTTAATTTAAAGAGAATTAGAACTTTGGCTCCTCCATTGCAATTGCCACATCTCAAGAGTTCCATAGTCACATGTGGCTGTTGACGACCATATTGGACCATGCAGAGATAGAATAGTTCCTTCCTCATAGAAAGTTCTAGTGGACCCCACTGGTCCAGAGAGATTGAGTTTGAGATGCCTTGGGGACATCCAGAGGACCTGTCAAGGCAGCTAGTTGATTATCTCGCTCTGGAGCACAGAAGAGAATGGTAGCTAGAAACCTAAATTCCACCCACACCTTTTATCAAATATTCACTAAGACCTTAGTATGTTTTGTTCACTGCTCTGTCTTAGTGCCTAGAATAATACCTGCCACGAAGTCTCACAGAGCTTACTCACTAGGAAGGGTGAATAGATAATAAACAAATATAGAACATCCTGGGTGGTACCATGTGCTAAGAAGAAAATGAAGACAGAGTGAGTGGGTAAGAGGGTGAGAACGGGCGTGGAGCTCTTGTAGTCCCAATGGTCAGGGGAGTTCTGTCTGATAAGGTGACATTTGAACAGAGACTCAGAAGTGAGATATGCTCGAGGCATAGAGGCAGGAGGGTGCTCGTGGTTCATGTGCCTACGGGTGGTATTCGAAGCCTTGGGCGTGAGCAGGATGTCCTAGGAGAGAACCTACTGGGTGGG
This sequence comes from Zalophus californianus, assembly GCF_009762305.2. Classification (NCBI taxonomy): domain Eukaryota; kingdom Metazoa; phylum Chordata; class Mammalia; order Carnivora; family Otariidae; genus Zalophus; species Zalophus californianus. The sequence goes on from NC_045599.1 coordinate 114,269,091, forward strand.
TAAGAAAGGCCAAAACTGTAGAGAAAACAGAGAAGAGGCAGGGGGGAGGGGGGGGACAAGAAACTTGGGACATAGAAGCCAAGGATAGAGAATATTCTATGTGGTGTGGCAACCACCTCTGATGGTCTGCTGGAGACTGAAAAGGTCCCAGGTCGGCTGACTGACACAGAGCCATTGGTGGGTTTGGCCACTGTTGCTTTGTTGGAGTGTGTGTGTGTGTGTGTGTGTGTGTGTGTGTGTGTGTGTGTGTGTGTGATTCCAGACTGGAACGGGCGGAAGAGTGTGTGGTAGATGAGGCAAGGCTGACCTGAGCCCAGACAATTTGGGAAGAAGCAGAGACATGAACATAGGGAAGAGGGACAGGAGCTCCTGGGGCTCCAAGCAGAGTGTCCGGACCAGATACAAGCTGTACTCCTCACCTTCTATCACCATGCAGCGTCTGTTTCAAGTTAGAACACCAGTCAGTAGGGCCAAGGTGGGGGGGTGGGGAGGTGGGGAGGATGCTGTGTCCTGCTAAGTTAGAAAACAAAAGCAGTAATGGAAAATGTTGAAATGTTGCCCAGAGGGCAGAGGAAGCAAGGCTTAGGGGTCAGCTGAGATGCTGGACATTTTTGGATTCTTTGTCATTCATTCAACAGCTCACTGGCAGAGAGTATCTGAGTGCATCCTAGAACAAACAACGGTAGTAGTGGTACTTCCTGAGCCTCACTATGTGCCCAGCTCTGTTCTCAGCCCCTTGGGGTAGATGCTGTCATGCATCCCTTTTACAGACCAGAAGACTTGGGTGCAGAGAGGTTAGCAGCTCACCCAAGGTCCCACAGCACAGAAGCTGGGAAGCTGGGCTTCGAACCCCACTGAGAACAAGGTCCTACGAGGACACGTCGAGGGACAGCTACCATCCATTCACGTGCTCAGCAAGCACTCATTAAGCACCTACTGTAGCTGAGTGCTGGGAAAGCAAGGATAAATGGAGCATGGTTCCTGCCCTCTTATGGCTTAGGGTTTGGGGAAAAGGACCTCAAGCAGGTGCCACGCTTCAGAGTGATAAACGTTGCAGAGGGGAGCACACAGCGTGCCACAGCCGCCTCTCAGCGATCAGGGAAGGTTTTTCCGGGGATGAGGACGATAAACTGAACTCAGAAAGCAGCCACGGTCAGCTTACTAGCGGGGCTGTGTAAAGGGAAAGTAACGAGAGACCCATCCAGGCTGACAGAGCAGCTTGGGCTGTGGCTGGAGGGGGAGAGGGAGCGAACAGTGCAGAGCTCAGATGCCCCGGAAGGAGATTAGGCATTTGCAGTTCCAACCCAGCTAGTGGCTGGGAGGCACTGAGGGTGACAGGTGGTCCGGTTATTAGGCAGAGGATTTGCGATATCGGAGGAAGTGAATGAAGCTAAAGACAGACATTGACCTGCTTCACGGTGACAAAGATTCGCTCCTTGGCCAAACTCTAGGTAGGCTCCTATGAGTCCTCTTCTCAAGTGGGTCTCAGCCTTGGCCTCTAAAGACTTGAACAGACACTAACTCAGTTTCTAACAGCTCAAGGCCATATCCCTGGGATGACTTCAGTCCCCTTCAAGTGCCCGCCAAAGAGAAAACTCAAGGCTGACAGGAGCATTGACCGTTTGTTCCAGCCGAACCCTGACCACCCTGTCTTGGAACATTTCCTCAGAAGGGTCCACCCTTGTAAATCCTCCCGCTGTCCCTTTGAGGTAGACATGTATCTCACACAATTTAGGAGTATCTTCTCAAGGCCCTAAAAGGCTTTCCTTGAAGTGTGATCATCAGTATGGATACGGCCTCCGCCTCCCAGTCTCAGTGGGAGGGCGGACTCCTAACTTTGATCGCTGCAAGCTAACAGACCAGCTGACCTAATCCCATTTACACTGACCAACCCTTGTAAGTTCTCAGTTCCTTTCAGCCCGCCTCACCCTCCCTATCCCCCACTCCCTCCCTAAAAAGCCCCGTCACCTCCGTATACATCAAGTCAAGCTGAGGTCACACTAGACTCTCTTCCCTCCTGCAGGAGTGAGTACTAGTTAAAATCTGTCCTCATCACTTTAACTAGTGTCTGGTTTTGTTTATCTCTGACAACAGTTCAGCTTGAAACCAGATAAGAAGCTACCCAACTCACTGGGCAGAATAACTTGTAACCTGTGTTTGGCCACAAACACACAAACCGTGAGGCCTGATGCACAGAGGCCCATGCACCCTGGGCCCTTCACAAAGCTCTTTCCACCTCCTTGGCCTGACATGGCCAGTTATACCTCTCTGCAGAACAAGAAACCGCTGACTCACTGAAAACAGAGCGCATTTATAAACAGGAAGCTGAGTGTGTGACCACAGACATTCAGCATCTGATAGCAATTGCTGAATGTGGCAAAAAAAAAAAAAAAAAAAAGTTTGAATTAAAAAAAAAAATCTGTGCCACTAAATTAGAACCCTCTAGCTCGTGGAAATACAATCCTGCTATTGATCATTTATTAAATACTTAAATAAGGGTAATTCTTATTTGGTCAGACCAAGTTGGTGAGTCAGGCAGACTGCAAATATTGATTGAATCCCTTGGAGCGTGTGGTTTCTCCTTTTTTCTTTCTCCTCCCTCCCCAGGCAGAGCAGAAAGGTTCCTTGGTGAGTTTCATGGCCGTACAGAAGGGATCTGTGTTCCCTTTGCGTTCTGGCAGTCTGCCTTGTCCACACAGGGGCTCTGTGCTCTGGCAAGCACGGTCTCCACCAGCACAAACACTGGCAGCTTCCAAGCTGCTGTGCAGGGACACCTACGACCCGCTGCGTGGCTGGTACTGGTTGCCATGCAGACTTGCTGGGATCAAGCAGAGCAAAGAGTGTCAGAGGACCTGCGCTTCCCCTGCTCTCAACAGCAACGGGGCCATTTATTTCCCTCGTGTTCCCCGGTGGTGGTTGCTGGGTTGGGGTGGGGGTGGGTGTTGGTTTCAAGCATACTGACCCAAGAAGGTGGAATTCCATGGCCAAGGAAAGAACCAGTAACTATCCCTAAAAGGTTTTCTGGGAACCAGCCCTACTGCCACATCTGTCATCAGGGCCAAGGTGCCTGAGCAAAGTTTGGCATCTCTCTGCTCCTCGTCTTTGAAGTCAGGTTGTGGATAATAATAGCACGGTGGTGCCTCGTACATACAAAGTTCTGCATAGGGAGTAGCTAGGGGCTTTATGTGCACAGTTTTGTTTAACGGGACCAATCACCTTAGGAGATAAGCATTGGCAGCCCTGTTGCATAAATTCATAACACCCTGAGTGAATCAGTGAGTGGCCAGTTGGGCATTATGGCCCCGGGGGCCTGGTTTCAGAGCACAGCCATTTGCCTTACTTGTCGCTGAAGTTTTATGTCCCTTGCTTTATATTTGTACTGTACTTAGAAGTACTGATCTTCAACTTTTCCCTACAAAGAACCCTCATCTGGTACTTCTTCAGCTTCCCACAGAACACTTCCCACTTGCTCTTTTATCATTTGCAAAGAAGACGCTGTGTTGAAACTCACAAGTAGCAGTGGTTGTGTCGCTTGGACAACGTGTTAATATTGACAATAATAACTAACTTGTAGAGGGTATTCATTGTGTGCTAAACGGGATGTGATATTAGCTCCATTCTACAGATAAGGATGTCGGTGCTCAGAGAAGCTAACTTGGATTTCCGTGCAAGCAGGGTGACCCCAGATCCCCAGCTCTCAGCCATTATGCTGCACTAGGAATGAGCCCTGCTTAGAACACCGGGGTTGAGGTTCTATAGAGGAGCAGGCTGCTGCTTCTGCTGTTGAGAAGAGGACTCCTTGAGCCATGATCGCTACCACCGCGAAGGCCGGATTGCCAAAAGCAGACCCTGACACAGGTCCCTGTACAAGGGATTATAAAGGTAGTGTGTCTGTGGGGAGTCCATGAAATGTAGGGGAAATGGGACAGGAAGCAAAGGTGAGTCAGTGGAAGTCCTGAGGGGAACAGGTGCAGGACTGCTATGGGTCGTGTGTGGGGGGAGAACCTTAGGGGCTGTGGCACCTACTTATTATCAGGATTTAGCTCTGCTGAATCACAGCAAACCCCATCTCCCAGAAACAACAAGAGTGTCTCTCACCTGGGGCATCTGGGTGGCTCGGTTGTTTAAGTGTCTGACTCTTGATTTCGGCTCTGGTCATGATCTCAGGATCATGATCTCAGGGTCGTGCGATTGAGCCCTACCTTGAGTTGAGCTCCAGGCTCAGCAGGGAGTCTGCTTGAGATTCTCTCTCTTCCCTCTCCCTCTGCTCCTCCCCGCCAGGGCACACACACTCTCTCTCTCAACTAAATCTTAAAAAACACAAAAACCTCTTTCCTGTAAACAAAGACTAAAGATAAGCAATCTGAGACCACAAGGTGCTATAGCAGAGGTTGGCAAACCAGGCCTTGCACGAAAACTGACCTGTTGCCTGTTTTGTAAGCCCGTGAGCTAAGAATTGCTTTATATTTTTTAATGGTTGGAAATAAATCAAAAGAAGTATAAGATTTTATGACATATGAAAATGATAAGAGATTCCATTTCACTGTCCGTAAACAAAAGTTTATTGGAACACATATTGGAACATATTGGGACTCATTCATTGCATATTATCTATGGCTGTTTCCCCTCTAACATGACACTGTTGACTAGTTGGGGCAGAGACCATATGGTCTGCCAAGTTGGAGATATTTATCATCTGTCCCTTCACAGAAACATTTTGCTGACTCCTGTTGTACAGTATCAGGAAACCAGGATTCTTCTGTTTTGTTGTTCTGCCATCCTCAACATGTGCTATCACCTCATGGCCTAAGATGGTTACTTAAGCTCCAGCCACTGTGTCTGCATTCCAGCCAGTGCAAAAGAGAACAAATAAGAGTTCACTTCCTCACCTGAAGAAAACTTCTGAGAAAGTTTATTTTCTACTTTAGTAGAAGTTAGTCTCCTCACCATACCTAGCTACACAACCTTATTCCAAGAGGCTATGAGCCCAGCAAAAAATGTGGGATCCATTATTAAGGAAAAAAGAGGAAAATGAATGTCAGGGACAATTGACAGTTCTGCCTCACCTTAAGACAGTTTTGAAACAAGGAAATTTGAATGAGTGGTATATAATTCTACAAGGCACAAGGAAAACTAAAGTGCTCTTTTTACATTTAAATAATATTTCTTCTATCCAGTCTAAATTTCAGCTATCTTAGTCCTTACCATGGCCCAGCAAATTAATTATATTTTTTATTATAAATCACAATATCACAGGAGGCCAATGAGTAAACTGATTTATGAATGAAAGGTAAAATGAACAAACTAGATCTATATATACCAACATGAATAAATGTCAAAGCATGTTGATAAGAACAATAAGTTACAAAAAGAAATGTACCATATGGTTTCTAATGTTTATATAAATATTTAATGCATACACAATATAGTATATATCATTTATGGGTATATCTATATAATAAAAATTTAAACATATGTAAGTGGTTAGGATCACGGTTGCCCCTAGGGAGAGAGGTAAGGAGGAGATGAAGGTGCTCTGTCTGTACTTAATGTTTTCTTTCTTAACAAGAGAGAAAATTGATTCTGAAGCAAATAAAGCAAAATATTCACATCTGTTAATATGGGAGGTCAGTCCATGAGTATCTGTTAATATTTTCAGTGCTTGGCTGTATATTTGAAATGTCATCATTTAACATTTAAGAATTTAAAAAAAAAAAGGCAATATCACTGTTCTTGTGCACAGGAAAAAGATTTTCATTTAATTACATTGTTTTAAGTTCATTCAGAGTGTGTAAATACCACAGGTATTACATTACTAATTTTATTATAATATAGTGTATCGAGTACCTCCTTTCATGTGTATTTCTAAAACTATTCTCAATACATTTCCCTATAATTCTTTTCCGTGAACAGTCACAAATGTCTTTTTTAACTGCCGACTTTGTATTTTTGTAAACTGTACTCACTACTGGGCTTCTATTTTTCTAAGTTACGGCTTATAGTGGCTGACAAGGCCAATTGACTCCAGTTTCCTTGTTCCAGAAACTGCAGCTGGGCCAGCCCATGGGGAGTCCCTGGGGAGTCAGTCAAATGTCTCAACAGTCACAAGAATGCTTGCCTGCAGACAGGGCAACCGCAGGCTCCAGGCCATCACACAGAGCCCTGGTCTTTCTACCTTTTTCCAAAGAAGGGAGCAAGGATGGAACAACCCGAACAATGCTTCCAACATTCCTAATTTTATCTCTAGTTTTGAAAGGACTTCTTGTTTGACTTAAGAGTGGGGGTGAGAAGTAATGGGCTATAGCAATGACCCGCCAGGTACAGGCGAGGAACTTCTTTGTCCACCTGGGTAAATGTGTCTCAATCATCTCTATAGTGGTGTCAGACCTGCGATTAATATTTTGTGCTGCCTGGCCCTGGGAAACTGGGAAGTCCTCGAATGGCCTAACTGCATCTCCTTACCCACTCTGCTCCCTCTGATAAGGTCCCCTAGCCAAACAACCCACCTTATCATGTGGACGAGGCACAGTGCCTACCTGAGTAGTAGGCTTCAGTTCCCTGCCAGCTACAGAAATATTCAAATCCAACAATCACGTCCTCCTAGAGAAACCAGGAGTCCCTCCAACCTCCTGTTACTATAAAGCCCGCCCCGCACAGCCCCTGCTTGTTTGCTCTGTTCCTGATGACAACTCCTGCCCAGCTGTGGTGGTGCAATAACTTCTTTCCTTGGACAACAGGCTGCCATCACTCTCCAGTAGTGGGGGTCATATGTGTGGCCAGCCCCCTAACCCTGTTGTAGAATCCCTCCCTCGTGAACAAGATGAAGAGGAAGCAATCAAAACATCTACAATTTTCAATTTTTTTCTTCTTTAGACCAATCATTATTCTCATGTCTTTTCTTTCCAACGAATTTTCCTTGGTCAGGAGGGTGGAGGTGGGGGGAGAATGCATGCAAAATGTGTTTCATGATCTCTTTCTAGTTGAAAATTAAGAGATTTCTGCTTTGATGGAAAAGTGAGTGCAGAGAGTGGCTGACAAAGGGTAGAAAAACCTCAGTCGGAGGGTTCACTGAAGATCATTCACCTAGAAAGTTCGGAAACTGAATAAAGATCACAAGAAAATGTTTCATCACATGATAAAGAGTTGCACCACAGCAGCAAATACTTTATAACCGGCCTAATAGAGAAATGTTGATGAACTGTCTCATCATGAATGTTACTGTGGCAGAACATCACTGACAAGATGCTGTTGTAATTTTCTGCTCTGTGGTACATATTTGGCCACAGTGACCTCACAGAACATCGTACCACACAATATGGCAATCACCTTCAATTGTTACCTTTATGTGATTTTTTTTTTAACATGGGCAATCACAAAAACAATTGAGTTGGAATATTTATGTTGTTTGGCTGTTTCTGGTGTTTAGAATCCTCGATATATATTTCTTTTGAGTTCTTTTAGAAACGTCTTTGGTGGCCTTGGAAAATTGCAGTTTATGCTTCAAAAGTGCTTTCACGTTTATTTAACTTACTCTCACATCACAGGTGAGTCTGGACTGATGGTGTGTTCACCCAAAAAAATAAAGATAGTTAGTGAAATCTCGAGAAGTTAAGCCCAAAGATTACCTGTCAGATATATAGATTTTTGTCTCAAAACAGCTTTCTGATTCTTAAATCCAATGTTCTTTCTACACCCAGATTCTTTTAAATGTCACTTCTTTATACTTCAGTTCCTCATAAGTTGATTAGACTAGCAAATATCTGAGGAAAATAGAATGTTGGTGCTTAAAGAAACTTTAGAGCTTATCTCAAGTGTCAAACGTATATAAAGTAAGGAAGACATAAAGTTCTTGGGATAGTGGCTGTGATTGAGAAATATTCATGGAAGCATATAGCTGATTTCAAATGTTCTAACTGGTCCACTCACATATGATTAAGAATGTTCTGGAACTGTACTTTATTGTGCCCAAGAAGCTTAAAATACTTTCCAAACTGAAGCTCTAATTTGCAAGGTGTTAATTAAACAAGAACCAGAAACTGAAAAGCCTTTGTGGTTAGAAAGTTAGTAGCCTTTGTCCCTACATTAAAGATAAAAAAAAATTAAAATAGGGTGGAGTTTTAGAAGCTGCTTAGTCTAGTCCAATTGGCCAAAGGGGCTTCATCCCTGTCCATGTAGTAGCTGGACACAGTATCTCTGGAGCATATTCCTATGTGGGACTCTTTCCCATACGTCCTTCTCGGGGTACAAAGGGACACCAAGTTGTCCCTGGCTATCCTCCCAGGACTAGGATGATAATCCTTAACAACACTGCATAGCACTTTCATTCACAGCTCTTAGGAAATTATAACATCAGTTTTTCATTTAGACTTGTTGATGGCCCTCAGCTGCTCAGTAGCACAAGCTTAGAGGATGAGTAGGAAGGCTAACTTCTTTTTCCTTTTGGTATTTTACATTCTTTGGTCAGTATAATAAAGTCAAGTTTTCAGTCTTACAATTCCATGCTAAGGCTTGGCATGGTGACTTTTGTATTGAAGTGATTACAATATATTCTACAAGGACTTACATTTCTGATTAACACAGAGTAATAGCAACTAGATTTACCCTCCTACCTGAGACAACTGAAAAAAAATCTGTGAAGTAATAGTGCTCAAGACATTGGATGTCAGGCAATGAAGGATCACTGAGATATGGGAAAGAAATGAGATGAACTAGATGATTGCCCAGAAATTTTTCTACGACATGGGAAAATTTTCCATCAGCACAGGGATAAAGAACCCAGGCAGGGCCCAACTGTTTTGCCAAGTTGACGAGACAGAGCTCAGAATCCAGGGAAATAGAGATGGCTAGAGTTTACAATGTGGAGTACCAGCAAGAAAAGAGCTGCACAGAGTAGAAACCCCAGAGAGCTGCAGAGAGAGGGTCCTCCGTAGGTATGCAGTTGAGTGTCAACCAGTGCGTGCACGTGAGGAAACTACCCAGGACCAGGGAAAGAATCTCCTGAAAGGATTAGAGGAATAGTCCTCAGACTTCACACAGGCCTGAGAAAAGTGCCTGTTCCGTAAAGCCCTAGTGGAAAAACTGACAATTCAGATAGAATTAGAGAACTATGAAGAATGTTGCCTCAGTATTGGGGAAAAATTGACCTCAGGCTAAAGGCAGCTTCAGTCCAGCCCACACAACTTCAAAGCAACACTTGAAGGCTCACATTGTTTCCAAGTAACTTAACTGCATCCGGAATAAAGCTCAATAATATTTACAGGAATCAAAAATACCCAGCAGCCAGTGTGGTCAAATTCACAACTTTTGACATTCAACCAGAAGTTATCAGACATAGAAAGAAACAGGAAAATATGACCCATAATGAGGAGAAAAATCAATCAACCAAAATCCCAGAAATGACACAGGTGATAGAATTCATCAACAAAGACATTCAAACAGTTATGATGGTATTCCATATATTCAAGAAACTGGAAGAAAGATTAAATATGTTAAGTAGAGATATAGAAGATATAAAAAGAAGACCCAAGTTGAAAATCTAGAGATGAAAATTACCACATCTTAGACAACAAGTACACGGGATGCGATTACTAGCAGAATTAACCTTGCAGAAGACATTGAAGAAGATTAATGGACTTTAAGATACAGCAGAGGGAGAGAGAGGAAAGATGACTGAACAAAATAAACAGAATCATTGAACTATGAGACAAATTCAAGAAACCAAATATATGTGTATTTATTAGCTTCACCTCAAATGAGTGATGATGAAGCTAAAACTTATTTGAAGAAAGAATGGTCAATACTTTTCCATAATTGATGAAAACTATAAACACATATATCCAGAACTCTCAACAGACCTCAAGCACATGAAACATGAAGAACTCTATGGCTAGGCACAGCACAATCAAATTGCTTAAATCAACTGATAGAGAGAAAAATCACAAAAGCAGCCAGAGAAAAAGAGGAACAAAGGTAAGAATACTATCAGATTTCTCTTTGGAAACATTGTAAGCTAGAAGACAGTGGAGCAACATCTTTAGAGTACTGAAGAAAAAAAAAAAAGGACTATTAACCTATAATTTTTTTATCCAGGGAAAATATCTTTCAAAAATGAAGGCAAAATAAAGATTTTTTTAGAAATATAAAAGCTGAAAGAACTTATCACCGGCAGATCTATACTATAAGGAATTTGAAATGAAGTCCTTATGACATCAGATAGAAGCATAGATCTACATAAAGGGATGAAGAGCACCAGAAATTATCGTTACATGGGTAAATATAAAAACTATTTTCTTGTTATTTAAATTTCTTTAAAAAAATAATCCACTTTCTAAAGCAAAAGTAACAATGTATTGTTAACAATGTATTGTATTTATTTTTGCTTTAAATAATAATGATGCACTGTGGGGTTTATAACATATGTAGAAATAAAACACATGACAATCATAGCACAAAGGCTAGGAGAGGAGAAACAGAAGTATAATTTTGTTATATTCTTATTATGGTGAATAAGTATAATGTCTCTTGAAGGGATACTGTAAAAAGTTAAAATGTATAATAAAAATGTATAATAAAAGCCCTAAAGTAACCATAGCGAAGAATTATACCTAATAAGCCAACAAATAAGATAAAATTAAATTATTAAAAATTTCAATCCAAAAAAGGAATAAAACGAGTATAGAATGAACAAAGAATAGATGAAACAAAAAGAAAACAAATAGCATGATGGTAGATTTTAACTCAACCATATCAGTAACTACATTAATTATAAATGACTAAACACTCCATTTAAAAGATAGAGATTGCTACATTGAATTATAAAGCAAGATTCAATGATATACTGCCCACAAGAAAACCCACTTTAAATATAAAAATAAGAAGTGGTTAGAAGTGAAAGGATTGAAAAGTATATACCATATAACGCAATTCCACAGAAAGCTCTAAGACTGACTATATCAACGTAGCAAAGAACATTGCCAGGGATAAAGAAAGCTAATGATAAAGGAGTCAGTTTATCAAGATGATGTAAAATCTTAAATGTTAATTGCATCATATAGTAGAGCTTCAAAATGAATGCAGCTAATCCAGGCTACACAAGAAGAATCTTGGCAAGAAATTTAGGAGCCAGGTGAAAGTCCTGAGCAAATGATCAGTCAGATTTTCATGCCACATGACGAGTTCCCCAGCCCCGTATTAGATTCTCAGTGTGTAGTTTTTCTTTTGTATCCTACACACAGCTTTATTATAACATTTGTTACATTGTACCCTAATTAGTTGTTCAGAGTAATTCATGGATTTGTCTTTGCCACCATATGGTGAGCTCCTTAATGTAGAGACTCATGTCTTACTTAATTTTGCATTTCTTGAACATGGCAAGGTGTCAGACACATACAGCTAAATAAAATATTTGCAAAATCAGACCATAATAACATTCACTTATTTAGGCAAGCCTTTTCAACTATAACAACTCCCGTAAGACTAATATCAATTCTCTACCATAGGTAGGGTATACATTCCCCTCATTTTACAGATGAGGATGATGAGATAGAATAAGTAATTGTCCAAATTTTATTTAAATATTGAGCTGTTTAGTCATTCCATTTTCTGCACTGAATTTTAATCATCATTTGGAGATGATTCAGTTTCAAAATATTAAGTTACTTGTTGAAGCAGATGGTGCTTCTTATATATAACTCCGTTCTTCCATTTTTAGGTGTGTGAAATCTGAGTATGTCTCTAGGTAAATTTCTGGAAGTGCAGATTTTAGAGTCACAAAATAGGGAGGCACACATGGTATAAATTTTTGCTTCTAAAGTTTATAAGTATCTAAAATTTTTTTCTCATTATTCCATGTGACCACATTTTTGAGTCTCGTGTTGATCTATGCTATGAACTGAATATTTGTGTTCCCTTAAAATTCATATGTTGAAGCTCTACTCCCCAGTGTGATGGTATTTAGAGATGGCCCCCTTAGGATGTAATCAAGATTAGAGGTCATAAGGGGAGGTCTCTGGTCTGTTGGACGATCCCCTTATAAGAGGACACACCAAAGAATTTGCTCTCTCCCTCCTCACCATTTGAGGATACAGTGAGAAGGTGATTATCTGCAAGAGAGGAAGACAGGTCTCGCCAGAATTGGACAATGTTGCTCTCTTGATTTCAGAATTTCAGCCTCCTTAACTATGAGAGAATAAATTTCTGTTGTTTAAGCACCCAGTTGATGCTATTTTGTTATAGCTTCCCAAGCTAACCCATACACCGTAAATAATAGATGCTTAATTTTGAATGATTCTACATTCCTACTATCATATGTAATGATTCGAGTATTATAATAGCATCTATAAAAATGTAATCCACCATACTGGGCCTAAGCACTGTAAACACATATAAATCATATAATTTTTTTCCTCCCAAATGACCATGTATATTGTTCTTCTCAAAGATGCCATTCTAAGAGATAATAGCTCATTTCACTACACCTGATAACTAATGTGGGGCTTAAACACTGAGGTTCTCTTATGGCCAAGAGTTAGGAAAACCATGCCCTTAATCTGTGATCCTATATTCTACTTTCAAAGCAGGAATATACCAATGTGCCTTATAAATTTCAATTTATGACCAAATACTCTCTAGATTTACTTAGATTCTCAACTTACTGTTGCCTGCCAGCCACCACTGAAATTTGTGATAGTGATGAAAAAGGCATGGCCCAGGAAGCGCCACTCTGGCCCCAAAGCCAGTGGGGGCTGTCTGTCATGCTCATTTGATTTGTTATTCCTCAAGGCTCTTCAAATCAAAAGGTGCTGAGTTGCTGGAGAGGAAGTTTTCTTCATCTTCACTCAGTAAGAGGCAGGACCTGGGCTTTATTTGGCAATACTTTCCTGAAGAAAAGCAGAGGGTTTTTTTTGTCGATACAATAATAGTCTCATAAATCAGATAGATACGTCAAGTCCAGGGATTGTGGACATTTTGCATTTTGGTTCTGACCAGAAAAAAATAGTAATGGGAACAAAGACTAGAGCCTGGAAGCAGGCTAACCCTCGAAAGAACAATGAAATAGCTCTACTCTCTGCTGTACCCCTTCCTGCTCCCCAGGCATCCTCTCTGTTCACCCCCAGGAACCCCAGACCTATATGGTGACTGATCACTAATGACCCATAGTCCTGACCACCTTCCCTCTTCAAAACCAATTAGTTTTGGGTCCCATCCCTTTAGAAAGTTGTTCTCTGTCTTCACAGCTACTCAATTGTCCTCAGAGTAAACACATAAACCAGGATTACAAAATGGAAGCCAGAGAGATATTTGAGACCAACTGACATGTTTGGTTTCACACTTGTATTGTGACTAACCCCATTCATGCTTTGAAAATACCGTTACACTTATTGTCCTATTCTCAGCCTGCTCTGAGCAACGGGCACCAGGCATCTATGACAAATGGGAATTGTAATTGCTGAAGCTAATCTCTGCTAATAGGTAAAAAAAATGAATAAACTTCACTGAAAGGTTTAAACTTTTGCTAAACGTTCCTAAGAAGCCATGTTAATTGGAAAGTGCCCATGGAATAAGGCTAAGAAATTTCAGTGAGAGGGAGGAGACACTCAGACCTGATGCGGGAGCATGGAAGAAATAGTTCTGGCCTAATAATGTTCAAGTTTATGAATGCACTTTCGTGGATGGCCAGTTGAATTTGGGTGGCTTTATTTGATCAATTCGAGAATTCAATTAAGTTTCACAGTATGAAGGTATAAGCTAGTAGCTATGTTTTAAATTAATAAAGCCAGGAATTATTGCTTGGATTACACATCCCAGGAGGGACGAATGGATGTCTTGTCTGGATAAAGCGATATAAAAGGAAAGGTGAAAGAGTAGGGGTCGGATGATGTCTACCCTGGCTCAGTGTTGGAAGAGTCATTCTACAAAAGGTTTTCAGAGTGTTTCAAGACAGAAATACACCTCTTCTTCCTTCCTCTTTCTCCTCCTCTTCTTCTTTTTAAAATTTGTCTGTGGTTTTGGACAACTTACATTTGTAAGAACTGTTACAAACAGTTGTGTAGAAAAAGAAACCAAACCCGGGCGCCTGGGTGGCTCAGTTGGTTAAGCGACTGCCTTCGGCTCAGGTCATGATCCTGGAGTCCCGGGATAGAGTCCCGCATCGGGCTCCCTGCTCAGCGGGGAGTCTGCTTCTCCCTCTGACCCTCTTCCCTCTCGTGCTCTCTGTCTCTCATTCTCTCTCTCTCAAATAACTAAATAAAATATTAAAAAAAAAGAAAAGAAAAGAAACCAAATCCAGATTGGCTAATGTTTAAAGGAGTTTTCAGCTATGTATTTCCTGCTCCTATATTGTTACTGACTTGGCAGACCCGTGGAGCTCATGTTCCTCATCCCTTCCTGTTCCTATTCCCACGTTCTCTCACAGACAAAGATCTTGGAAAGACAAGCCTTGGCAGGTGTCTGCTCCGCACACAAATGAGGCAGGTGACCCAGTTTGAAGTTTGTGGCAAATGCCTCCCAGTAATACCCCTGGTATTAGGTTATCATCAAAAACAAAGCAAAACAAAACAAGACCTCCAACTCAATATTTTTTTCATTAGGTTGAAACTCTGATCATCACAAAGCAGATGGCTTAAAGCAATAGAGTAGGAGTGGGATTATTTTATAGCATGATTTAAATTACTAATAAGTCAAGACCTACGTCATGGAAGTCTGCAGAGCATCACCATCCACTTGTTTGGGCTCTGATCAATTAACATGCCACAGTGGTCTTAAAAAGAAAAAAAAAAAACCCACAGCAGATGTTGGAAATCAGAAGGAATAACATTTAGACGTGAGGACTGACAGTGTGTATATGAAATGAAAATAGACCCGAGAGGTTTCAGCTCAAGGCCTGACTCCATTTATGACTCGTTTCCTCCCTGTGAACCTTGACTAAGCCACTTAACTTCTCCAAGCCTCAGTTTCTTCATCTACAAAAGGAAAATAATATTGTGACTACTTCATTGGGTTACTGTGAAGATTGCACAATATTATATACTTCGATTTAAAAACAAAAACAAAAACAAAAACACAGCTCGTTTGTTGTCATAATGTCAGAATAAATAATAAATAAATAAATCTTTTTTAAAAAAACAAGAGATTTCACAACACAACTTGAGAGTCACATGTATGTGACAGAGAAAGGCTTTTTCAAATCTTTTATGTCCCATTTAATGTAGCAAGAACCATACCTAGAGCACGATTAGGGATCAGACAAGCTTTCAGCCCTTGTGGCTTGTTTGCTGGGTAGAAGGAGGATCTGCAGGAAGGAGGAAAAATTTATCCTTTTTTGGCTCTAGACTATAGGAAGAAGGAAGACAAAGTAGGAGACAAAAACTGTTGGGCACGTGGGTCCGGAATTTCCTTTTCTGGGCTTTTATTTCACTTCCTGTCATGAATCTATAAGACACCTCTATGCAGTGGACGGCATGCTAAAAGGGGAGCGTGCAGCTGAGTTAAGAAGACAGCATTCAGATAAGGATCTAGATTGCACTCTTGCTTCTACCCTGATTCTTACATGGCACAAACACCAAAGAGACAGCCAGGGGGTGATCCTTGGGGCCTCCATAGCCAAGGTGAGGAGATCTCATAGTAAAGGCTGGGGGCAGTCTGAGTCAGGACTCTAGAGGGGCACAACAGAGATCCAGGGAAGGCCACCCTGCAAAAACTGAGGGGGTCTGAATAAACAAAAAGTGGCCAGAGGCCCCTGACTAAGCTGAGAAAAAATTCAGCAGCAACACACCTCAGATTAGATTTTCCATTGCCAAGGCCACCTACAAGGTGGGAAGAGTTCAGGTAACTCTGAGACCCTTTTACTCAAGTGTTTTTCCTCTTACTTTACACCCTAGACACCATCTTGGAAAAAGTCGAGTATAAAAATGAACGATCAGAATGAGATCTTGCCATTTGCAACGACGTGGATGGAACTGGAGGGTGTTATGCTGAGTGGAAATAAGTCAATCAGAGAAAGACATGTATCCTATGACCTCACTGATATGAGGAATTCTTAGTCTCAGGAAACAAACTGAGGGTTGCTGGAGTGGTGGGGGTGGGAGGGATGGGGTGGCTGGGTGATAGACACTGGGGAGGGTATGTGCTATGGTGAGCGCTGTGAATTGTGCAAGACTGTTGAATCACAGATCTGTACTTCTGAAACAAATAATGCAATATATGTTAAGAAAAAAAAGAAGAAGAAGAAGATAGCAGGAGGGGAAGAATGAAGGGGGGAAAATCGGAGGGGGAGATGAACCATGAAAGACTATGGACTCTGAAAAACAAACTGAGGGTTCTAGAGGGGAGGGGGGTGGGGGGATGGGTTAGCCTGGTGTTGGGTATTAAAGAGGGCACATTCTGCGTGGAGCACTGGGTGTTATGCACAAAAAATGAATCATGAAACACTACATCCAAAACTAATGATGTAATGTATGGTGATTAACATAACAATAAAAAAACGTTTTTAAAAATGAACAATCATCCCAAAAGACTAAACATTACCCACTGAAGCTATTTAAATATGGCAGTAGACAAAGGTTTAACTGGATTGACATTTGGTTATCCCTTCCACCTACCCCAACCACCAAGCTAGGAATGCATGATGAGAAAGACCAGGTCCAGAAGTGCATCTCTCTGCATATCTGAGTTGTTATGTGAACAAATTCGCAAGCTTATTACCTAATTTTCCTAAGCCGTACCACTCCTTGAGGTACATCTACTGAAAGCTCCCTATATGCCAAGCACTATCCTAGGGGTTACAGACTCAAGGAAGTAGTAGTGTAGTCCTTGCCTTTAAGAAGCCCATAGTTTAGTGGCTGAGCCTCCTCAGGTTAGTAAAAGGTCTATTACTTGTTACATTTCAGAAGTTAATCAGCTTAATGAAAAGATGCTTATTTCTTTCTCCTGCAATAGTCATGGTGGGTGTTCTGGTCGGGAGAGCCATTATCCTCTACAATCACTCAGGACCTCAGGCTAACAGCTGTGCTGCCATCTTCAACGTGTGGATTCCAAAGCCATCCTGAGCACCAACTGCCCCATCAGCCAACAGTGGGAGGGTTTTATGGACCCAGACTGGAAGTAGGGCAAATCACTATGACTCACACTGATCAGAGAGAACTTCGTTCTAAGGACTCACGTAGTGACAAGGGAGGCTGGGAGTTTAGTCCGGTCCTGGCGGAGCTGGAAATGGGATTTTGGAAGACAACTGGAGGCCTTCTCCACAAGTGTAAGCTTCTTTGACAATGTAACAGGTGTAGCAGAATGCCTTGGTGGACACTAAACTTACACTTTTGTTGTGAACTACAGAAAGTGAGGCTCAGAGGATCTTTGGGCAGCATTTAGGAATGACTCGAGGTATGTTTTTTTTCTTCATTTCTAGCCATAAAGACTGGGTTCTAGATTTATTGTATTTGTTGGCAAGAACATCCTTGAAGATAATCACATTTTATTGTCCAAAAAGAATGCAAGAGTAAACTTTTAGA
This sequence comes from Zalophus californianus, assembly GCF_009762305.2. Classification (NCBI taxonomy): domain Eukaryota; kingdom Metazoa; phylum Chordata; class Mammalia; order Carnivora; family Otariidae; genus Zalophus; species Zalophus californianus. Next base: position 114,286,595 of record NC_045599.1, read on the forward strand.
GTAGGAGTTCAGAAAGAGAAGCATCCAGGTCTACCTTGTCTACCTTGGGACCCATCGTACCCCCCAGCAATACCCTGTAGGCAGATCTTTTTGTATTTTGCCCCAGCAGAGAGGTGATCAATCCCTCTTGTCCTAGAAAACGTTTAGGAGGAGGCCTGCATGGGCTTCATGTATCCAGAGAATGAGGTTTCGGAACAAAACTCTTTTCTGTTTAAATGCTTGGCTGTCTTTCTATAGGTCTCCGGATTAAGCTAGATCATCATGAAACTTGGCCTTGTCTGGCTTGGCCCAACCATTTTCTCTCCAGCCTCCTCACAGACCACATCCCTCTTTGATCTCAGCCTCCCTGCTTTCCCACCTAGTCACGTTGGCCTTCTTGCAGTTCCTCGAACCGCTAACCCTGCGGCTTCCCAGCTTGCGGCACGGTGTGCCTGGGATGCGACTCCACCATCCGGGCTGGCCCCTGTGCTGTCACAGCCAGCTCCTGCTGATACTCTAGCTCCCACACACAGCAGGGTGGCTGTCTCCTCCCCGGGCTGGATCAGGTGCCCATTCCCTACCGCATGGTATGAGAAACCTTTCCATCATAGCACTGAGCCCAGGGCTAATTTTATACCTAGTCACACCACTAGTGGATTGACACCCATATTCTGGTCTAGGCTGTAAGATCTATGAAGCCAGAGACGATGTCATTTTCTCTCTTTCTGCTTTTTGGTTCTCACCATTTGCATCCTGGACCACGCTATCTTGTTCGCATTTGATCTCCACTGCCTGACACATAGTAGGTGCTCAATAAATTCTCACTTCACGAAGCCATGAGCAAACAAACTATAGCAACAGCAACAACAAATTCCACACACAGTAGGGGCTTTAAAGCTTTCAAAACCTTTCACACAGCTTCTCTCACCTGACAAGCAAGCAGGACAGGGCAAGAGGGTGCTAGGTTACATTCTCAGGACTCTGCTCCAAAGGCCTCCAATAGAATCTGCTATCAGAAGGGCGGTATTTAAACAAGACTCTGGGGCCAGGCTACAGTGTAGGATTTGAAGAATGGAGCCTGGGAGATGCTTCCTGGGAAGCGTGACCTTGGGAATGGGCTTTATAGATATAATCATATACATTTTTATGAGCTCTCCACAAAAGAGGAGTTAAGAAAGAAAATGGCTGGCAAAGTGCCAAAGGGAACATATGTGGGAAGTTTGTTAACAAAAAAAGCGATAGTCAGGAGAGAATATGTAGCTAAAATAAGCTAATGAGTGGCTAGGGAGGAAATCATATTCCGCAGTGAAATAGATAACATAATGGCTAGAAAGAAAACAGGAAGGATAATATTGAAGAAAAGTTGCCAAGAAAAAGTGCTAACTGCAGAAGGTCAGAGAGTCATTTTAAAGAAAGGGGTTGAAAGATCAAGGACAATGACAATGCCTTCCACGTCACCATTCTTCTGAGTAGAGTTGGATTTGTGGGTGTACTTAGGCGCCTGGTTGAAAGACAAAAAGACAGTCCTCGGATGCATCCTCTCGCCTTATTTCATCTTGACATCCATCATTATCATTAAGGAGGCAGGAACATGGAAAACCACTTAGGCAAAGTAAAGATAGAGACTCGAAGGTAGAAAGGAATTAGGTCCTAAGACCCCTCAACCTTCCTTTCTCCGGTCTCAGAGTAAAGCTGGTCTTCGGCAATGTTAACCCTCTCCTCACTCCCTCCCCATCTTTGTGCAGTCCCTTCAGCAACCTCCTGTGTCTCTGGAACCGATTGAGAGGAAGAGATCAAATGGTCCAGTGGCAGATTTGGACTCCATATTACCCACTTGAAGGAAAATAATTCTTTCTTTGCTTTTGCCCTTCCTCTCATTCCTGTCTTTACCTTAACTCTATATCCCTACACTCACTATCTCCCCATCTCATATCTCATTCACTCCTTCCACAAAACTGTTCTTTGTCATTCCAAAATATTTTGCTTCAAGTCTTCTATTGCATCTCACACTTTCTGCATGCATTATCACTTGTGTGCTATGCATTTTATCTATTGTGTGTATAACAGATTCTGGGATTTCCCAAGGCACAGATCCTTATCTCTGGAGATGTAATATGCTCCTTTCTCAGTCTCCAAGGCATGCCTTTGCATATACTAGGATATCAATAAATATTTATCAATCAGAATTGCTAAAATTACATTACCTTTAACTATTTAGGGGACTATGCTTCCTTTACTCCTTCCCTCTCACATATGTCACAGAAAGGAAAAAATTCCTTTATTTGGTATACTTTTTTAAGTATTTTATCGAAGTTCAAAGCACATACAGTATCCAATTCATAAGCTCATCAAGGAAGCATGCGTCAAAAATTTGGAGAAGGTTAGAAAAAGGAAGCAAGCTAAAATAGAATATACTTTTTTTCTATTTCATTTTTAAAATTTTTATTTTTATGGGAATATTTCTAGATTAAAAAAGTATACCATATGTGTATATATATATACACACACACATATACACACATGTTATATATATGTTATATATAAATATATGTTACATAAGATTCATATAAATATATATAAAACCTTAGGCCAGGGACAGTTTTTGAAAGCCACACAGTGACTCTTTAAAACTAAGACCTAGTTCCTGCTGCTTCTGTGGAGATGGAGAAGATAAATTCCTTCAGCTGTGGGATCATGATGCCACAGCTTTGGGTCTCGCTGTCTGTCCTTGGTAGATATTCACCTGCTGCTGTTAGCTGACTAGAGAGTCGGCAAAGTATATGCATATGTGTGCAATACACAACTTCACCTGGACTTTTCGTATCTTTATTACTGGGGCCCAGAAAGGCACGTTTGAGAGCTGGCTCTGGGTCGAATCCATTAGGAAGGACCTTAGCTCTTGGCAGCGCATCTCATTTGCAAGAAGAACAGAGAGAAGGCTCTGGAAGCCACCAGGGGTCAGCGTCTAGGGCGCTTTCACTCATCTGTCAGTCAGCAAACCAACAAGTCTCCACTGAGCACCCACTGTATGCGCTGCATGTCTCGCACTGCTGTAGTCAGTGGAGATACAAGGGGGTTCCCCGGCCCAGGTGTCCTTAGACCTCTAAGCTTCTGAGAGGGGGGCCTCCCTCACTCCCCCGCACCCCAACGCCTCTCATACCAGGTCACAGAGAGTTCCTAGCACTTTCGCTTCCTCTACTCCTGCTCACCCCAGCCAGGTGGGGGTGGATCCAGCCAGAGTACAGCTTCTTTTTAAAGCTAAAGTAATAAGGACGCTAGGATTATCAAATTCACAATAAAACTCTTGTGACCTAGGAGTGTGATTAAAATGTGGGTGCACTTCAGATTTTGGGGCGAACCAAAGAAGAAGAAGAGACAGGGAAACGATGTCCCATTTGTTGTGACAAAGAGCTAATTAAAATGAAGAGGTTCAGCCAGGCTCACTGTTTTTTCCATTTCCTTGAGTGCAAGTGTGTAAAGGCTTGATGGGATAGAGAGAATTGGGTGGCACTCATTCATTCTTTCAACACATTTTTACATGTCTTCCCTCCTACCAGGCCTTAGAAATACAAGAGTCAACAAGACAGTCTGTTAGGACGCCAAAACCTTGACCTGCCTCTTGGCAAATGAATCTCGTGGTCCTGAGAAGACATTTCACCTCTCAATGTCCCCATCTCTAAAATGCGCCTGAGGGGCACCTGGGTGGCTCAGTCGGTTGACCAACCGACCAACCAGCTTTTGGTTTTGGCTCAGGTCATGATCTCAGGGTTCTGGGATGGAGCCCCGAGTCACTCCATTCTCAGTACAGAGTCTGCTTGAGATTCTCTCCCCCTGCCCCTCCCCTCGCTCGTGCTCTCCTGCACACACTCTAAAATAAATAAATAAATCTTAAAAATAAAATAAAATAAAATAAAATAAAATGCGACGGAGACCAGAGGGTGGCCAGCATTCTCTAGCTTTCTTCCAGCTCTCTCACCTGGGACCTCTAAGAATAGGGACAAACCCTCATCATGGAAATAGAGTTCCTGGTGCTCCCTACTCCTCCACAAGGGCGGGGAGCCTCCCCCCCCTCCCCCCAGGAGCCAGTGTCCTCCAGACACAATTTCTGAGCATCTACGGGAGAGGCAATGGCCTTCCAACAGGAGTTCCCAGTCAGCTCACTGCTCTGGGCTGCCTCTGACGAGCTGGCCTCCCGCCTCTCCGCGCATGGGGGCTTTGTGCTGCTGACTTTCACATGGCTGTCAGCACAGCGACTGCATTCCGCTGTGCTCTGCATGCTTCAGGGTTGGCAGCCGATGAAAAGAGCAGTTCTGAGGCTGGATGAGAAGGGGAGGGCGGTGTTTGGTGCAAATTGTGGGCAGGAGGAACTCCCAGTGCTGGAGGAGTCCAAACTTGCTACAGAAGCTGCTCCACCCTCCTGAGGCTAAGGCTCCCACAGGCCAGCCTGGCCCGCCACACTCATCCTATGTCCCTAGCCAGGCAGCTGGCCCGGCGGCCAGAAGATCCTGCTCCCTTGCCTATGCGGAACCTACTTGTGCCTGTAGGAAGTGTTCTCAGTCTCCTTGCACATGGGCAGGACGAAGCCCAGCTTCCAAATCCAGAACCCTTCACTTTTTTTGTGTTCTTCAGTCGTCTGGTGAAGCCTATGGGCCCCTTCTCTGAAGACTGTTTTTAAATGCAAAAAATTAAGATGCATACATAGGAATATAAAGGACACTAGTTATACTGAAATTCAATTATCAAAATGTTTTTGAATTTGATAAATGTTTATGCTTCTTTATATTCTCTCTATATAAATATATATGAAAAACAAGTTCTGTACTTTCAGAATAGTGATAGCATACTGATTCTCTCCGTAATAACAATAATATGATATAACAGTGACCGTGATTTCTATTCATGACAAAATCCCAGGTACTACTACTACTGTGTTTTCTACCCACTGTATTAGTTATCTATTGCTGCATAACACAATGTAGCAACTTCAAAATAACAAACACCATCGCACCCAGTTTCTGAGGGTTGGGAATCCAGGAACCAGTTCCGGGTGCCTCCACTCAGAGCCATGAGGCTGCAGTCAAGCTGTACGCTGGGGCTCAATCTCTGAAGTCTGGAGAATCCACTTCTAAGCTCACTCATTAGGCTGCTGACGGGTCTCAGTTCCTGGCTGGCTCTTGGCTGAATGCCTTAGTTCCTGTCACATGACCTTAAGACATGGCAGCCAGCTACCCTCAGCATGAATGCTGGAGAAAGAGAGCAGGAGCCTAGGGCAGAAGCTGCAGCCTTTTATAACCTCATCTCAGAAGTGGCATATTATCACTTCCACATCTTATTGGTTACAAAGACCAACCCTGGTAAAATGGTGGGGGCTACGCTGCACGGGCGTGTCAATATCAAGAGTAGGGTCATCGGGGTTGTCTGGGAGGGGGCTACCACACAGACACTAACAATGAAAGATCATGCTAACTTTCAGTTAAAGCTTAGTAAAACTAGAGATAAAAAGTTTTCTCATCCAAGGTCCTGAACCCTGAGTTCGATGCACAGACTCCAGGTTTACAACTCCTAATAGTTCTAGATATTTTTTGAGCTCAAAGAAGAGTACTGTGAGATCATCAGAATCACAGACCACCCTCTTTGGGTCTGATTTGACTTTCCTTTCGTTTGTTGAGCTCAGAGTGGCTGGCACTCTTGGCCTTGCACAGAGCCTGACATATGGAGATGGTATATGTTCACTGAATAAAGAGATCCTACTGAATAACACATTTTGATTCCAAATGCATTAAAGTAAGTCAGGAAGAGCCTTGGTGACCATCTAGTTGATGACTTTTACAGGAGAATATACCAGCCTTGCTCCTGCCTGGAGACATTTGCATGCTCTGCTCCCTTTGCCTGGAATGCTCTTCCTCCAGAGATGGCTCCCTCTCTTACTTGCCACATGTCTTTATTTAAATGTCACTTTGTCAGTGAGGCCTCCATTGACTACTCGACCTGTGCTAGGCAGCTTCTCGATGATCCCCAATGATACCCATTCTTTAGTCTTCGTGCCCTTGTATCATCCCCTCCTCTTAAGTGTGGACCAGAGCTAATGACTCACTTTTAAGGAACAGAATTCAATAAGAGGGATGGGATGTCACTTCTCAGATTGGGTCACAGATGGTCTGCCTGTGGCTTTCTTGAATCCCCTACCCTGCTCTCTCACTTGCTAACTCTGATGGAAGCCAGCTGCCATATCATGAGCTGCCTATGGAGAAATTGATGTGGTAAGGATAGGGGGCAAGCTTCTGGCCATGAGCCAAAAAGGGGCTAAGGCCTTACTGAAACTGAATAAGAAACCAAATATTTCTGCAAGAAACCAAATCTTTGCTAACAACCACAGGAATGATCTTGGAAGTGGATCCTCCCTCCCTATTCAAGCCCTGAGATATTTGCAGCCTTACCAACACCTTGACTCCAACTTTGAGACCCTGAGCCGGAGGACACAGACAAGCCACAGGAACTGTGAGACAAGATATGTTTATTGTTTTACGCCTCTAATGTTTGGGGCAATTTGTTATTCAGCAATAGATAACCAATGTACTATCAGAAATGTAACATCACTCCGACCTTGACTTTTTCTATCTTTCACCCCCATCACACATTTGTTTCTCCTTACCTTTTTTATTATAAAATGTGCGTGTTACATATATTTGCTTATATATATTGTTGTCTGTCTCCCCCATTAAAATGTGAGTTTTATGAGGGCTGCTATTTTTGGCTTGAAAGGTGCCTAAAACAGTGCTTGGCACATATTTGGTGTTCAAAAAATGCTTGTTGAATGAGGGAAGGGGCAGGAAAGGGAGGATACTAAGGAGGATAGTATCTGGAAAAGACCCTGCATCCGTTCACTATACACGTTACTTATGCTTCTCTACTACAACGATATTTCTCTCAGTATCCCATTTACATCTCCAGTACTGCCCTCGACCTGGGCAAGCAGGGCCCCTGTTCAGCCTCCACACCTCAGCAGGCATCTTGCCTTGGAGAGTCTTCCTCAAATGTGTCCAAGTCCTCTTCTGGTGCCTGGTCTGGTCTGGGCCAGCAATGCCTCTGGACGGTTGCCCCAAGAATAAGAGCCCCAGTCCTCTCCTACCCCCAAAGACAGCCCCTGCACAATCTAAGGGTGGTTCTGTCCTTCCCCACTTAAAATCACAATTAGAATGAAGCACTGTTAGTGGTTAGAATGTGTATTCCAGGAAAATAATATGTTATATTATTATGTATGTTTTAGATTAACGGAGACTTATTAACATAAACTTTGGTTGAATCCTAGTTTGAAAAAAAGAATGAGCTACACGGACATTCTAGGGACAATGGGAGGGAAATTTGAAAATGCATTGGCTATTAATAATCTTAAGGGAATTGTTAATTTCCATAAATATGGTTACAAAGTATGGTTATGCTGGAATATGTCTTCCATCTTAAAAGATGAACCCTGAAGTACTTAGGAGTGAAGTATCAAGACATTTGTAACTTACTTTTAAGTGGTTCAGCAAAAACAAGTCTTTAAGTTAATTATATACATACACACAAACACACACATTTGTGTTACATATATACATAAACAAATACAGAGAAGAAAATGTTAACAGCTATTAAACAGAGGCAGTAGGTGTATACATGCTTATTGGTATATGTGTTTCAAAATGGTCATCATAAAAGTTTCTAAATGTTACGTATCTATTCATTTCCAAACAGAAAACTGGGCCTCAGAGAAGTAAAGGGAGCTGCTTGCTCGCGACAGTCCAGCTCCTCAGTGGTGGTGAGAAGCTAACTGTTCAGAATCGGGTTGAGTTGTGTTTCCATCATATCCGGAACATCCTTCCTTACATTTTTTTTCCAGGTCTGAAACAAAGGCTTCCTCAAGTTGATGAGTCAGGAAAGCTGCTAAAGACATATGCCTCTGTTCCCAGCGCAATAGGAGTCAGGAATTTTTATCAATTTCAAACAGACCCACAGTTGATTGGTTTTCCTGGAGCCAATATACTTGTCATCGTGAATGAGCCCTGCATGATTTATACCCCTTCAGAAAAACAACAAAAGGATGTTTCTTCTGTTCTCATTATCTAGGCTTTTAGACATGATAGAGATAAGCCTTCAACAGGAATGCAGTTCACATACTTAGACCTCTGCCAAAAGGTGACTTCGCCTCTGCCACTCTTTAACCTCCTGTCCTTTCCTGTTCTGTTCTTACCTCCCAGTCATCCAAGCCCTGATGTCGTCCAACTCTGGTTCCAAGCAGCATGGGTTCAAAAGTTGGCTCATTGGTTGTGCAACCTTCAACAAGGAAGGATCTGAGCCTCTGTGCCTCAGTTTCATCACTTGTAAAATGGACACAAGGATAGTGTGGCACGCAGAAGAATGATCCCCAAGGATGTCCACACCATAATCCCCAGAACCTGTGAATATGCTCCCTTACCTGGAAAATGGACTCTGTGTGATTAAGGTTACAGACCTCTTAGTGGAAGATTAAATTATCTGGATAGACCCTATCTAATCATCTCCATCCCTGAAAAATGAAAGAACTTTTCCCAGAGGTGGCCAAAGAGAAAGACGCTATGATAGAAGAAGGGCTTACTGGGCAGTTGACGAAAAGGACCAAAAGATCCTGGAAATCGGTTTCCTTTGATTAGAAGAGATAATCTGTCTAGGTATCACCAAAAAGTGCTGAGGAAGAACTTCCTAAACCTCAGAATTTTCCACTAGCCACATTTTTTAAAAGTAAAAAGAAAAAGACAAACATAATTTTAATAATATATTTAACCCAATGTATACAAAATTTTATCATTTTAGTACATGATCAGTATAAAAATTACTGATGAGATATTTCACCTTTTTTTGTACTAACTCTTTGAAATTAAGGAGTATTTTACACTTACCGTTTACTTCAATTCGGACTACCCACATTTCATGTGTTCAATAGCCACATGTGACAGGTGGCCACTGTATGGAACAGTGAAGCCTACAGAGCATAAAACAAAGGGCCTCTGGACTGAAGGACAGCAGGCATAGCTGAAAGTTAAGGAATTTTACTGTAAAATGAGGGTTAAGTAGAAGCTTGAATCCTAAAAGTTGAAACTTGCTTCTCTACCATACTACCCCCTACAGCCTTCTTTCTTCCACTTGGCTTTCAAAACTCAGACAGCTAAGTTTATAGCACGGAGGCAGTTCCTAAACATGAGCACATAGCCAAGAACCACCAGACATTTGAGGAAAATGTTTAGCATGAAATATAGAGAACAAACAATGTTGGGAGATAATTCTTTATGAGTCTCTCACATTTCTGGATGTTTCTCAAGTACCGGCACTGTGCTTTTGCTCCAGGCTGTCTTTTCAAAGATGTGTATATAGCAAACAGCCTTGAAAGATAGAGATAACGTTTCCCTGCTAGGCAGAGGGTACGTTTGTTTGCTGTCCAGTATACCATCTTACCCCCGAGCAAAAGCCAGAAAGATTTCCTATGCGTTATAAAAGATTAGGGCTCCCTAAGCTTGGGGTTCCTCTCCCATAACCGACTGCATATGCAGGCATCATCCAGCCTTCTTTGTGTTACCCTGTGGGAAATTATGCTCAGGAAACTGATGCAAATGCTGATATACAGCCATGGTTATTTCAGTGGAAGTTAAAGGGCAATAGAGAATTGCCTTTAAAATTGCAAGAGATCTCTATTCAGCCAAACTCTCAGTTTAGTGTGAGGGTAGAATAAAAATATTTTCAAACATGCAAAGTCTCAGAAAGAGAGGAGTAAATAAAGTTCCTGGGACTATGGGAAAGAGAGATTCTCAAGATGACAATTTCGTACTTGGGGTAGAGAGAACCAGGCCAGGATGGAACACATCAGAATGTTCCATCCAGAGAAGATGTCTTCAAAAGGCTGAAATTGATAGAATATCTGATACATTTGAAAATACTGAGAGAACATTTCAACTCTTGGGGGGAGGCTTTGGAGCTGAATTAGTGATTGGTACATAGAAAATTAAGCAAATGATAAAACAAGGCAATCACTAACTTCTAGGAAAATTAAAAAATAAATGTGCAACACAGGACTAGTAAGAGTATACAACATGGCTCAGTGATGAAAACCAGTGTTTACATAGTTGTAATCATGTAAACACTGATTATTGACATATTCTACATGATGATATAACTATTTTGAAAGAATAACAGGATAGGAAGTGGGCTTCAGGAGGTGGAGTAATGCTATGGAAAAAAGGTTAAATCTTGGTTCTTTTGTAGTTTTAGCCATTGTGAAGAAGTAATAATATAAGAATGTTAGTCAGAGATATGAAAGTAAATATCAAAAGAAAGAGTTAAAAATGTTGCTTGTCATTGCCTCTGGGGAACTCGAATGGCCTGGGCATGGAGAAGACTCTTGGCTTTGATAATTAGCCTTGTGGACTATTAAACTAACATGTGCACGTACAGTTTCCATTGCATAAATACTAAATAGCAACAACAAAAAGAAGATGCAATGTGATCTTACATTGTGGATTGTCCCCTTTCTGCTGCCAGGGCTGGTGGGCAGATGGCATAAACAAGATGGTCATCTGCAGGGGGCCTGTTGGGTCCTATGGAAGCTTCCCCAACGACCTCAGGACAGCAGCAGCAACAGCCCAGCAAAGAAGTCTCATCAAAGTGTCACCGTGGCTATGAATAAAGCATTCAGGACATTCACCTTCCAGGAGGGTCCCACAAGGCAGGGTGAGAGAAGAACACAAAGAAGGGCTTTGTCTAAGTAGAGGGAACAGTTCACTGGCAGAAATTGCCCTGAGATTGACTCCCCATTGCCTTTAGGTCCTAAGATCCTGGGAAATAAAAGGTCAATCTATTTTCTCTTCTCAACTTTGAAAAGCCAGGGTCCTGTGGTCAGAATGTTTGCATCCCCTCCAGCTCCCCAAATTCATATGTTGAAACTTAAGCCTGCAGGGTGATGCTATTAGGAGGTGGAACCACTGGGAGGTGATTAGGTCATGAGAGCCGAGCCTTCATTAATGGGATTCGTGCCCTTATAAAAGAAACCCAAGAGAGCTCCCTTGCCCCTTCTGCCATGTGAAGTTACAACAGAAAATATCCAAAAAACAAAAAACAACAACGGCCATCTAGGAAGCAGACTCTCACCAGACATCGAATGTGCTGGCATCTTGATCTTGGACTTCTCAGCCTCCAGGAACTGTGAGAAATAAAAATGTGTTATTTATAAGTCACCCAGTTTATGGTATTTTTGTTATGGAAGCTGAACAGATACAAGGTGTTTATAATAGGGATTAGAAACGAAGTTATATGGGTATAATATTAGTGCTATGGGATCTTGGCTTTCTTCCCCTGCATGTGAGCTGGTTATCACAGGTCCACTCAACCACAGGGCTGGGGGAAGTTCTACCAGATGCTCAGCAAACAGAACGCCTTGTCCTAGATCCAGATGTAGTCTCTGCTACTATCAGTTCACAATGAGTAGGGGAGGAAAGAGGGAGACAAATCATCACAGAGCAGGTCAGCTTAGGATCAGCGCCATGCAAGCGTTCCTAATAACACACACTACTGGCACTGAGGGGCAAAGCTTCATTCCTTGTTGCATTATTCAGAGAAGGCCTTGAGGCCGAGACAAATGCAAGGTTTCTACAGACAAAAATGGTGGGGAAAGGGCATTCCAGCCAGAGGGACTAGCTCAAATAAAGACTGGGAAATTTGGAGAGGCAAAATCCAACTCCAGTGCCAACTATGTGCCATTGTCAATATCAGCCTCACATGATCCTAACGACAACTTTCCCCTTCTGTAAATATGCCCAGGGCCACAGGTTCGGCTGTGGCAGAGCCAAGTTTCAATCCCAGGTCTGTCTGATGCAAAACCCGTGCTTACCCCACCATTCTGTGCTACGTCTTATGTAGACATAAGGAAGTACAAGCCTATTTAGGAAGTAACTTTGGGTTTCCCCCAAGCCAGACCAGGTAAAACTCAAGTACAAGTAATTTATTTAGAAGTTAATTCCGGGGGTGGGGGGTGGGGGTGGGCATTAGTTGGTTGAGCATTGGACTCTTGATTTGGGCTCAGGTCATGATCTCAGTGTTGTGAGATCGAGCCCTCCAGCGAACCCCACACCCAACCCCTCATTGGGCTCCGTACTGGGCGTGAAGCCTGCTCAAGATTCTCTCCCTCTCCCTCTGCCTCTCCCACACCCTCTCTCTTTCTCCTTCTAAAAAAAAAAAAAAAAAAAAAAAAGTTAAGTTCCAGGGCATTTTGGTAAGGGAATGGGGACATGAGGCAGAGAAGGAAAGAAAACCAACAGAGTGTGCGTTACTAAGCAAGTTGCTACTAAGGTAACTAGAGCCAAATCCCGCTGGGGCATTCTGGGATCCAATGCAGGAGCAGAGAGACAACATTGCACATCTGTGGGAGACCAGGGAAGAAGCCAGAAGAAAGCATGTAACAGTCTTGAAAAATTTCATTCAGTTTGCAATGGAAAGCCTTTGAAAGTTTTAGAGCAGAGAAATGACATGATCACAGCAGAATTTAAGGAAGATGAGTCTAGCACTCTTCTGTTCAGAAAATGTTGACCAATCTGAATCAAGAAGGGCTCCATTTCTAGTGAGTATGGGGGGAAAAGTAAAAGATTGACATTGCTGCAGAACATTTTAAGTTACCTCATTGCTCATGAAGAACAGCTGCTGAATATGAGCAGCTTTCCACCTACTTTTGACTCCTGGTCTGAGGGTGCAAAGTGGTAGCACTTGCCAAGAAGACAGAGATTGGCTCTCTGGTGTGAGCCAGCCTCCCTGAACTGCCAAGACCAAGAAAGAGGTAACAAGGAGCAGGCACCGGATCATGGGAGGGTTGTCTCTGTTGTACCTCACAATCATACATTTCCCCCCAAGTTGCGAACCGGGAAGAGGGAACACAGGACATGACACCTCTGTAAATATCAGGTATAGAATAATGAATGGACTCCGAGGTGGATAGAATCTACATGGGGGATTTGACCTTATTACATTATCTCCCAACAGACAATAAATTCGGGACCCTCTGAGGAACTGCAGATCCCAAAGCCCTTGTCCACAGTTCGGAAATCCTAAAAGTCTAAAAGCTGATGTGCTTTCATAAATGTGGGACAAACTCATTTAGGATCAAAACCTGACCTTTTTGTAAGTTCGTGCATAGTCTTCCTTTTTTACCCCACTTTGGGTGAATATTTGTTCACTTTGCTCCAGAAAAATTTGCTACCCTCAATTCCGAAGTACATTTGACTTCAAGGATATTGTATAAGAGACTGTGGATCTGGAGTTTAAAAATGGTCCCTTGCCTCTTCAGTTGAGCTCACCACCACATCTCCGTCAGAGAGATGATTCTGCCTTGGGTAGCCGCACAGGGCTCAGAGAGTAAGGGACACAGAATGCTCTGCAGGAGCTGGAGCATGAGTACATTTCCTGAGGCCCGTGACTGGGAACCCTAAAGTGTCTGGTGGCAAAGGTTGTCTCCAGTCGGGAGAGTGGGCTGCCATCAGGTAGGTAGGTAACCCCCACACCCCGGTCCTGGGGCCAGCTTGAATTTGCAGAGCACCAGAGCACAATGGACCTCCTAAAGAAAGCACTTCTATTTACTAGAAATGCACTTCCTTCCCAGAATAACACGAGATGGATCCAGAAACTCCCCTATTAAATTAATTTAGCAAAAACTGTTTTCCATCCCAAACCAACCCAAAAAATTAAAAGGTAATGGAATGGGGAAAATGTTTGCAACATGATTAATCTGGTGAATTAATGATCTCTGGGAACAAGACGACCTGAGCTGAGATCCCAGATCTGCCATTCTCTAGCTATGTGACCTTAGACAAGTCACTTAACCTCTCTACGCCTTAGTTTTTGCATCTGCAAACTAGGTGGAATAATACCTCCTAGGTTTGGTGTGAGGGTTAAAAGAGAGAAAACATGTAAAGCTCCTAAAAGAGTACCTAGCTCTTAAGTGCCTCTCTAATGTTAGCTTTCACTGTTTTTTAAATAATTCTTTAAAGTCATAAGAAAAACATGAATATTCTGATGGAAAAAAAATGAGCAAAGGATAATGTAAGCAATTTAGGAAAGAGAAATAAACAAGAGCCAAAACATCTGTGAACGGAAGTTTGACCTCACTGGTATTCAAAGAAATGCAAAATGAAACAATTTGGTTTTGTTTTTATTTTTCCCCTCTCAAATTGGCACAGATTTAAAATACCTTATAGTAAAACCCCATCATCATGCTGTCAGTGGGTCCAAAAAATCTAACTGTGTAAAATACAAGGGTCACCTGATTATTAGGATGACAGATTCCCATGATTCTTCTTCAGAGGGCCAACCCCAAACTGTCACCATGGCAGGGTTTTACCAACTCTGCTCTTGGGGAAGAGGCAGCTTCTTGCCAGCTGATGATGTGAAAACATGTACAACTCTTCTGCAGGGCGGTTGGCGTCGTGTGTCAATGGCCTTCAAAAATTTCTTAACTCAGGACCAGTGAGTAACTCTACAACCAGTAGTTTGTACTTACAGAGATCAAAGCTCACACCAAGATTCATGATGCAGGATTTTAACCCTAGTATTATTTAACAGTCATCAATTCAAAATAACCAGGACGCCCGGGTGGCTTGGTCGGTTGGGCGTCTGCCTTCGGCTCAGGTCATGATCCCAGGGTCCTGAGATCGAGCTCCGCATCGGGCTCCCTGCTCAGCAAGGAGCCCGCTCTCCCTCTGCCTGCCACTCCCCCTGCTTGTGCTCCTTCTCTGTCTCTCTGACAAATAAACAAATAAAATCTTAAAAAAAAAAAATTCAAAATAACCTAAATGTTTAAAAGTAAGACCTCATTTAAATGAATAACAACACACTTCTTAAAGTCTATGAGAGTGTTTAAAATTGATGTTTTTAATGAGTATTTAGTGGCATGGGTAAATGTCATTAACTAAAATCAGGATACCATATATAATACATATGCATATCTATGCATGTATTAATATAAAAATAAAGTTGCAATCTGTGTTCCTGTCTGTGCTTGTATTTGTGTGTGGAAGTGGTTAGCTTTAAGCAGTGGGATGATTGGGATTTTTTATACTCTTCCTTATACGTTTTCTTATTTTCCAAGTTTTCTCTAATAAATTATATTACTTCTATCATCTGGAATAATTAAAATCGCTATGGATCAATCTTAGGAACAACAACAACGAAAGCACAATATGTATTCGGTGCCTTCTGCAGGGCACTGTGGTAGGTGCCGCTCAGTAAGGAGGCTATCGCTTCATGAGTGAGAACCTCATTTCTCAAGGGGCGCTAATTTTTTTTCCCCATTAAATGTCAACGTCTCCTCTTCGCTCTGAGACTACTGTTTCTCCAACACCTCGCCCAGTCACTTCCTGCCCAGGGGCCTTTGGAAGCTACTGAACTTCCAGGCGGCATTTCCTCTCTGTGAGATGATGAGAATAATATCAACTTCACCCTGGTGGTGATGAGGTTCATCCAAGGACACTCAGAAAGCGCTTGGCAGATGGTCGGGCCCACAGGAGGTGTTTGATAACTGCCCATTTCTTCCCCAATTGTATTTCTCACGGCGGCCTCTTGGGCAATTAAACACATACAATAATGGTCTGTCACCGCAGAACATTTTTGAAACTTCTTTCTTGAACGTCTTTTGGGTTATTTATGGCGGCAGTGACTTGGAGGATTAGCAATGACAGCTGTTTTGCCTCCTTCTGGAGAAGAGTTTTTCCAACAGGTTGATTTCAAGGCACACTAGGAAATAGGTCTGGCCTCGTGATCTGCTCAGATCTATATGTATGTAACTACAACAAAAGCTCTATGAAATAATACTTTTTCTTTACTACAATGTGGTACATTCAGTTATCGTCTCTTATACTCCCTTTCTTGTTTTAAAAGTACTAATCACAGCCCACTAAATTGATCTCAGTGCCCATAACTGGGTGATGAACTACACAGTGCCAATGTAAAAACCACTCAAACCATGGTATGTGCCCTTGTAATGCAGGTTCCTGGGCCTTAACCTCCGAGAGCTGGCATGGGGACAAGGAATCTGCATTTTCACAAATTCACCAAGGGATCCTGCTGCAGGTTGGTGGGAAGGTCCCACTTTGAGGAACTCTGTTCTAGAACCTTGGTGTATGGTAGGCTCTATGAATCTAGAAATGACAGTTCTGTTCTCCCATTTCAACTATGATGTAGGCTCAACCTTCCATGCACATGCACGAGATATGACATCTGGAGTTTGGGGGGCAGGGGAGAAGGCTCACTTCTGCCCTTTCTGTTGGCAAACTGAGTCATGAAGGCATTTGACTTTTATACCTCTGCGTGGAACACGATGGTATCTTGGTGTCAAAAGGCAAGGTGTGGGGCACCCATTCTGCTGGTGCTGATGAGGGCAGGTGTGGCAGATCGGGCACCTGCGGCACTCGGGGCAGCTTCCTGCTCAGGGTGGCTCCTCGTGGCATCATTGGCAGCAGTGGCCATGTGGTTTGGGAGCCAGCATTTCCCAGGCTTGACAAAAGGAGTTATGTGCTCCCTCAGAAGCCTTGTTCCGGGGTCCAGTTTTAGGCATCACTCTTGAAAGCACAACCTGAATTTTGTTCTCCAGCTTCCACTTCACACACCCGTACTGAATGACTTGCTTGAACTGACTGGAGAGGATTTTGTCCTCTGCAACTGAGCCTGAAAGGATAGGTTAACAACACAGCAAAATCAATCCGACCACGTTATAAACGCAGCTTTTTTTTTTTTCTCAAATAAGTATCAGCTGCATGACTTCTTCACTAGACTTGGTAGCCATCAAATAAAATAATAAAATAAAATAAACCTAAAAATCTGTCCTCAAAAGACAAATACTTCCTACCATCGAGACTTCCAATTAAAAATTGCTACAGACAAAGATTTTTTAGCAATGCCAGCAATGTTGGAACAACTGCATTGCCTCCAAAGGTGATCCTATTTAAAAAAACAAAAAACAACCCCCCCCCCCCCAAAGAAACCACACACGCATTGGGATATAGGATTTCTGGCACAGTTTTTTAGGAAGTCAGTGCTCCTTCATCCGGTAACGATGGGAGGCAATGGAAGTAAGAGAGAGAAAACAGAGTATCTGTTTTCTTTTTTTTTAAGATTTTGTTTATTTCTTTGTGAGAAAGAGAGACAGAGAGTGCTAGCATGAGTGGGGAGCAGGGAAGAACAGAGGAAGAGGGAGAAGCAGGCTTCCCACTGAGCAGGGAGTCGGACTTGGGCTTTGATCCCAGGATCCTGGGATCATGACCTGAGCTGAAGGCAAATGCTTAACCGACTGAGCCACCCAGGTGCCCCCAGAGTATCTGGTTTCAAGGAGCATGCAGAGAGCCCAACCAAGTATTATACTCACTGTGATAGGCATATGCACAAGGGCATATGCACAAGGGCAGTTACTAGCCTTACTTGCATTTCACACGGTGCCCAGGCACTTCATGCTTATATGGCCTGAATCCACAGCCTCACTCCTACAAACTGACATTTAATGTGAACGCTTACTATCCATGTGTCCTCGGTAGTAATTACATCATAAGAATCCTGGGCAAAGGGCTTTTAGGGAGTTAGCCAGTTGAGATTAGTAGGTTTATACCAGGTAAATGTGTTTAATGGGGAGTTCGAGTATATGATAATAATATTAAATCAACGTTATTTCTAAAAATAAGAAAAAAATCAAATAAGTGCCTATAGTTAAAACACCAGTACTGATTAACATAATTTTTACTGTGCAGATTTATGAGTTTGATGGTGGCAAACATGCCCACTCTATCTTTGTCTTGGGAATTGAATTTTGGAAAAAAGGGAACTCAGTCCAAAGGCAAGTTAGTAGCCTGGTACTATGAAAGCATTGAAAAGGAGAAAAATACCTTAATTGGCAAAAGTTTTGATAAGAGAGGCCATAAGAAAACAAGAGTTTTGGCTATCCCAACTCATATGTTGTTTGAGCTCAGCAGGGAGGTGATCAAACAGATCTACATGACTTGCTCAAAGTCAGTGCAACTTGCAAAAAGTAAAGCTAGAATGTGATACTCAGTTAATCAAGCTCTAAAATCTATATTTCCTACCATAATGCATTGCATTGTTGAGCTGGCAGGAATCTCAGAGAATAGTACTTCTAATTAGGAAAATAATGCTCTAGCAAAGGAGTGATTCAATGCTAATCCAATACTGATACACTTAACTTTCAGCTAATAGGGGTGACGTTTAAAGCTCTTCCTTTATATCATTGTAACACTTGTCAAATAGAGATTCCCAATATTCTATTTTCTCTAAATCCCAGGGAATGGGTCACATCCTCCCTCTAAAGTAGAGCAGAAGATCAGGACTAAATGTCACAGACGGGACTTCTCAGTTTGTTCACAAAACACCACACATGGCATTGGGGAGAGAGTGAGGGCACTTGACCTTTATATCCTGTATCCATGAGGCAAGTAAAAGGGCTGTGCAGTTTAATGGTACTTGGTTAAAGTGATTAAGTCATAGTCTGTCTATCCTTTCGTGGTCCACTGAAAAGAAAAAGAAGAAAGTATGGTAATTTTTGCATTTTCAGAAAGGAAGCCTGAAGAACAACCTGATCACGCGGTTCTCCACACTCTGTGTGTATGTTTCTCACCAGGTTTTCATCTACCCAGTCATCCCTTCAGTCATTTGTCCATTCCTTCAGTAAACTTTTCTTGACTGCCTATTGTGGACCTGGCAATGTGCTGGGAGTTGAGGAAACAACGAATAAAATACATTTCTCACTCAAATCAAATAGGAATCATCACTACCCACAATAAACACGTATCGTGTAGGAGGCGCTGGGACTGGGTACGCACTTCAGGGACATATAAGGAGGCATGGCATGGCAGGGCCCTTGTCCTTCAAGGGTTCGGTCTCCCAGAGGAGATAGCCATGCACTTAAAAGGCTGAGTAACATTATGCAATGCTAAGTGCCAGTGGAGTGGTATGAAGTTTAAGTGCAACCTGCATTCCAGAGACAGGGAGATCACTCTTGGTCTGGGCAGGTGGCGAAGCTTTAACAGTGGCATAATTGTGGTCAAAGCTAATAATAACTCTGTTATAAACCACAGCGTTGCAAGGACGATGGGATAATTTCTTTGAGAGAACAAAATCTTTTTGGTTTAAACTGACCTCATGGAAATAAATCTAGCACTTAAGGAGTCTCAGGTTTCCTTTATGTCATAAGGGTTCATTTGTGGGTGACTGGTTCCCAAAAGCAGGAACTTGTCTGTACAGCTTGGAGTCATCGTGAACGGGAGACATGAAAGTTCATGATTCTTCCGAAAATTATTCAATGTTAATTGTGTTTGGAACTTTTTAAATAAGGAAAATGACCCTAAACTGGATGGTTTAGATTATGTTGTTATCTGGGAGAGGCTTTTCTCATGTAATTACTAGGTGCTAGCTCTATAATTATAAGGAGGACCTGAATTTTCTCCTTATCACTGACAATAACTCTCCTTCTGTATTGGAAAAAATACTTCTTTTTAAAATTTTCTCATTCCCAATTAAGCTATCAAAAGCTAATCCACACTCCACAAGTTAAAAAGAACATACAGATGAAAATGTCATTGATGATGTGGGCATTTCTGTAGCTTTATTTTAAAAGGTTTGGGTCTCATAGCCTGTTAGTTTTAGAGAAACCTTAATAATTCGATACCAAATCTTATATTTATGTGGTTACATTCTAGATGGAAAATCAGATCTATGCTTAGTGAGAGTTTTAAATTTCACTGAAGTCCTTAGAACCATATAGAGGTAATATATGACTCTATTTGACTCAGCTGCAACTAAAAAAATAAGCTTGTAAGTTTGAGATACTGAATGACATGCCTCCCAATCTCTCTTGAATTCTCATAAAGAATACCGCAGGGTTTGGCCATAGATAAGAAGAACCAGAGGTTTCTCCCTTTCCAATAAGAACAACTTAAAAAAAATCTGAGTGAAATTAATTGTTGACTTTATTTTAATTAAAATATCTAGGAGTTAATAAGATAATGAGGGCTTAATCTGTAAAACTCTAGAAGGCAAAATCCCAGGAAGGCAAACAGGAACCTAGTTTGACCTCACAGCAATTATCAACCTGAAGAAACACGCAAAACCAAGGGGCTGTTTTGGCGAAAAGGAAACAAAAAGATGTAAAAGCCTGGAGCCCACCCATGGTAGGGAGTCCCATTTCCTCCCCGAATACATTACAATGGGATCCAAAGGCCTATACTCTCAGGCAAATGGAAAGCCAAAACTAAACCGGCCCTTGTGTAGATTTGCAGCCCAGGTTTCTATCACCTGGATGGTCTCAGGAACCACAAGTGTTGAACTTGGACTAAGCAGGTCCCTTACTTGTAATGTTCCAGGAATAGATAAAAAAAATATTCCCCAGAGAAAAGTTCCATCATCTCAGACATCAGTCATTCCTAAATTATTTTTCAAGTACAACGACCAACATACAGTCGCATAAACAAGGTAACCTGAATGAGAACAAGCAGAAATAACAGACAATAGAATCAGAGCACAAAGATTTCAAATTAGAATTATAAAATGCATATATTATAAAATATCTGTTTCTTTTTTTAAAGATTTTATTTATTTGAGAGAGAGAGAAAGTGTGAGAAAGAGCAGGAGGGGATGGGCAGAGGGAGAGAGAGAAACAGACTCCCTGCTGAGCAGAGTCTGATGCAAGGCTGGATCCCGGGACCCCAAGATCATGACCTGAGCCAAAGGCAGACGCTTAACCGACTGAGCCACCCAGGCGCCCCAATATCTGTGTTTCTTATATTTAGAAAAAAATAAACATAGATCTCCAGAGAATGAGAAACTACCAAAAGGCCATGGGCACTGCCAAATTCTTTGTGAAAACAAACAAACAAACAAAATGCCTTCAAATCCCTCCACATTCTGGCAGCACTGTACATTCAGAGTGAGAAGTGCACAAATTGCTCCACTTAAGAGCCTGGAGAGCCCAACTAAAAAGTGGCAGGACCAGTCCTATGAAAGATGAGGACCTCCTTGCCTCTGCTTGGGCCTCGACTTGGGTCCTAAGTTATCCTCTAGGAATAGCTTATCTACCCCACCTCCCCGTCCTTTTTTTAAAGTGGATTTGGATAAGAATATTTATACTTTTTTGATCACAATTCAGGTAAACCAAGAATATCCACTTGCAGTGCTAAATCAGCAACAGATTGTTCTTCGTGAAGAAATATCTTGCCAAATGTGAAGGGGAAAAAAACTTACCCAACTGAGTGTATTCTTATTCCTGTATTTGCTGCAAAAATGAGAAAAATTCTACCATCTTTCATAGCAACAACTGTTTACCTTAACTCCTTCGCTTCCATGTCACTCAAAGGTGTAGACACTGTGATGCACCTCCCAGATCTCTCTTCAAGAACAAAAGACCTAATCTACAGGGAGTGTTTCAGACAAACTGCTGTTGGCTGTCCACCCCCATTGGGATTGCCTCAGCTGAAGAGAGCCCCCCACCCCAAAGGCCTCACCTCCTTCCTGGGAAGCCCATATCCAGTAACTAATCAACAGGGGTATAGAGTATATTCCCTCCTCCTGCAGGGGGGCCCCTCTGAACATGATCCCATCTTCAGAATTCACTATAGGGATGACTGTGTCTTCCACTGAGATATCCGATCTAGCATCCAAGTTCAACTGCTCCCTGTGCCCAATCCTGTTTTCTTCTATTTTCTTCTACAGGTGTCAATCCCAAGAGGATTCCTTCAGAAACCTCCTACACACTAATCTCTGTGTTCAAGTCTGCTATCCAGGGGACCCAGCCTGTGACATTGAATGCTCATTGATGTGAACCTTGTACCTTATTGGGGTTCAAACATTTCTTCTTCAGAGGTGCTCTAATTGTAAGAATTTTATCTAAGCCACAGGAAATATACTCTATTCTTTCTGCCAATCTGGACAATGTTCAGGAAATTTCTTGGAAATCACTCTGCAAGAAGCATCATGATTTAGTACGCATCCTACCAAACTCATTTCTTGGTTCTTCTCATGTTTGACAGTGACTTCAGGGAAACAGCAAAGTCCTGATTCTTTTAAGTAGAAGCTAGTGCCATTCCTAATCACAGCTGAGGACACTGAATTGATTCAAAGAATTGGCATTTTTAGTTTCTTAAGAATCCAGTCTTTTTCTCTTAATGAGTGCCAGCAGTATCTATAGCTGGTTGGAAATTGTAGGAATAGCTCTAAAATAGGCACACAGCAGACAAACTATCAGTCATCTTGTGGAGATGCTTGATTCTGTGACTCCTGGGAGGGGGAGGTGGAGCCACTGTCTGATCAGGTTGCCTTAATTAAAATCACTATGTGACTATGGGGGTTGCTAGAAGCAAAGTTTTTTCATCTTCCTCCATCTACTCCAGCCTCCGAAGGACTGAAAATAGAATCTGATTAAATTATTCTGTTTTTGAGGACAAACACACACCCATAGCATTTTTTCCAGCTTTATTGAGGTACAATTGACAAAATTGTAAGATATTTAAGGTGTGCACCCTGATGATCCGATATATGTGTACATGGTGAGAGGGTACCTCCATCAAGCTCACTAGGCCATCTATCACTTCACACATTTAGCTTCTCTTTGGGGGGATGGGTGAGAACATTTAAATTGTGTTCTCTCAGCAAATTTCAATTATGCAATAGAGTTTTATCAACTTTAGTCACCATGTAATACATTAGATTCTTAGACCTGTTCCCTTTTGTTAGGCCTCTAGCACTTTGAGGTTAATATTGATGCAGCCAGGCTGGGTCCAAGAACCCAGAGTGGGGTTCTTACAGGACCAGCCAGGAGGGTCCTTGGCTTTGAGAAGTATAGAAAGCAAACTCAAGCTGAGAGGAAGTAAGAGCAGAGTTTATTGAAGACAGAGAGTGAGTGTAGATACGGACAGAGGGCCCGGGAGACTCAGAAAGAAAAGAAGCATGAGTCTCATCTTTGCCTGGGGCCTGGGGTTTTTATCGAGGAGTGTGTGGTCTGGTGCACGTGTCTTCTCAGTAATCCAGGAACAAAGACAGATGAGTATTTAGGAGTTCTCCATAAATCACTTATGCCCTGGAGCGAGGGGTCTTGATGAGTCAGGGGTCTTGGAAAACGTTCCCGATGACCCTGCCCAGTCACTCCTTAGATGGTCTCTACTGTGTTGAAAGATTCCAAAGAAATCATTAAATCCTTGACCTTCACAAGGAGGACATACATTGTCTGTTCTATCAGGTGTATGTAAGGCAGGTGTGTAGGTCCTAGCAAAAATAGAAGCAAGAAAAGGAGCAAAAAAAGCAGTTTTTCATGGGGTCCCTTTAGTTTCCCTGTCTGAGTATCATCAAGCAGATACCTCATCAATGGCCGTCATTCTTAACATTTAATCCATTTGCAATTGCTCCTCCAGATCGATCTAAATACAATTTCTTGGCATTAGGTCCTTTTTCAGTTTTGCAAATGAGTTTTATTTTTGTGACACGGATGACATGCAGGGACATCTATTTTTAACAAGAAAAATAGACACATTAAAAATGAACAAAGCTGGGATACTTTTTGGGTTTGGGCATGGAGAGAGGAGCGCTGGGAAAGCTTGACTGACTGGCCTATTTCAGTGGCTTCAGTGAAATGTAGGTGTTTAGGGTTAAGAATTACTTTCATGGATTTATTTCCCTTTAAATGCTTGAATGGGTTTGGAGAGGGATGGGGTTAAAGGAGAACCGGGAACTAGGAGGTTAAAGGCTTTGGGTGAAGACAACCAACAATGAAAAGCAGTTAATTCTGCATTAAAATTGAATAGGATTCTGAAAGTTCCCCTGCAAATTGGTTACTTGGAACCCAGTCTTGGGAAAACAGACTTGCCCCAGGCTGCCAATCAAAGGAAGAAGAAAGCCCCAGGAAGGCTTAGCACTTTCCTGCAATGGATGTGAGGGACGAAAGTCAATTAGGGTTTTAAATGATCAAAGTGGCTAACGCACTCTCTTGACCCCAAAATAGCAACACTATTTCCTCAAATTCCGGCACGGAGGCTGTTTGCACAGCAACTGTCAGTGAGCCCTGTATCTGGGATGACCCGTCCTCTCCCCAGGCAGTACCCCCAGTGGGGCCAGGTCCTCACTCCAGAGCTGGGTGGGGACGGAGCCGCAGAGCTTGAGACATGCGCCACTTAACCTTTCACTGCTGGGTTTCTCTTTCATGAGAAGGCAAGGAAAACAAGAGAAGGGGCCGGCAGAGGTGAAAAGGAACTTCTCTGAGGGGACAGTCTGACCCGGATGTCTGTAACCCCAGGAGGGCTTTGGCCCATACACTGTACAGAAGAGAATCAGGCTGATGGGCTGAAAATTCGTTTCTATTTTGACTTTGCCTCAGAATATCAAAACATTCACTTTCTCTTGATGTAAGACGGGGTTGAGAAGACTTTCCATCAGGCAGTATTTATAAACTGCTTAATTTCCTTGTATTCGGAGATGAAAGAAATCTTCATTACCTTGATAGCTCTCGTTTGGAAATGTTCTTGGGACCCCAGGGGCTTGGGTGCTTGATGGCCATAAAACGTCAAAGAAGAGAGTACAGCTGGCCTGCATTGAGCTTCCCTTTTTGCTTTGGAGATGAAGGAGGAAGATGAGAAGACAAAGGAAGAAAGGGAAGGGGAAGGTATCAGGGACACAGAGCAAAACAGAGAGAGATGACACCAGGGTGAAAGTACCCGGTCATGGGCCTCAGAGGCCACTGAAGAGGGCTGGGGCTGATTCCCGCCACAAGTCCCTTGCCTTGCTGGGTCATGACTCCATTTCTACTCCAAAATCATCAATCAAGACTTTTCAGCTCCTATTTCCTTTTTAGGGGAACTCAGAAAAGGGGCGGTTGCTTGCCGGCAAGGGATGGCACTGAGCCAACAGGCAGAGGGAGGACTGGGCTCTCAGGATCTCACGGGATTCCTAGGGGGCTGTAGGCTTCCACCAGCTCTGGATTCAGGAGAGTAGGGTTGAGCTCAGCTGAGCTGGATTCTCCAGGAGGCAGGGGCCCCCTAGACAACGTCCGTGTCATACAGATGAAAGAAAATAACATACCATTTGGTAAAACCAACACTAGGATCCAGAATACAAAAGAGCACTCTCTTCCTCTTTCAATATTTGGTTTTGCCGTACCATCGGTGCTGGGCCCTGCATGCGACAAACTCAGAAGGATACTGACCCTTCTCCCAAGTAAGGCAGGCATGTGAATATATGGATACCATACAAGAAGATCATTTCTCTAACAGTCTGAGGCCGAAGGCGGTGTTCATGGGTGGGAAGGAGGAACTTTGAGGAGTGCAGGTCATGCCTCTATCAGGTGTGAAGAAATCACTGCAGTGTCATCTGCCTAAAGACTTCCCCCTTGAGGGGTCAAGTCTCCTTAGAATAGGGTTTGCTAAGACCTTGTGTTTAGAAGTCTCCTTCCTATGGGGTGGCAGCTTTCTGAATGTTTCCTTCAGGGACTTTATGCCCTGTGAAAAATTTTCTGTTATTTCTGTGGAAGTGATTTCTTTTTTTTTTTTTAATTTTTTTATTGTTATGTTAATCACCATATATTACATCATTAGTTTTTGGTGCAGTGTTCCATGATTCATTGTTTGTTCATAACACCCAGTGCTCCATGCAGAACATGCCCTCCTCAATACCCATCACCAGGCTAACCCATCCCCCTACCCCCCTCCCCTCTAGAACCCTCAGTTTTTCAGAGTCCATCATCTCTCATGGTTCGTCTCCCCCTCTGACATACTCCCCTTTTCTTCCTCTCCTGTTATCTTCTTCTTTTTCTTTTTTCTTAAAATATGTTGCGTTATTTGTTTCAGAAGTACAGAACTGTGATTCAACAGTCTTGCACAATTCACAGCGCTCACCATAGCACACACCCTCCCCAATGTCTATCACCCAGCCACCCCATCCCTCCTACCCCCCACCACTCCAGTCACCCTCAGTTTGTTTCCTGAGATTAAGAATTCCTCATATCAGTGAGGTCATGTGATACATGTCTTTCTCTGATTGACTTATTTCACTCAGCATAACACCCTCCAGGTCCATCCACGTCGTTGCAAATGGCAAGATCTCATTCCTTTTGATGGCTGCATAATATCCCATTGTGTATATATACCACATCTTCTTTATCCATTCATCTGTCGATGGGCATCTTGGCTCTTTCCACAGTTTGGCTATGGTGGACATTGCTGCTATAAACATTGGGGTACACGTACCCCTTCGGGTCCCTACATTTGTATCTTTGTGGTAAATACCCAGTAGTGCAATTGCTGGATCGAACGGTAGCTCTAATTTCAACTGTTTGAGGAACCTCCATACTGTTTTCCAGAGGGGTTGCACCAGCTTGCATTCCCACCAACAGTGTAGGAGGGTTCCCCTTTCTCCACATCCCCGCCAACATCTGTCGTTCCCTGACTTGTTAATTTTAGCCATTCTGACGGGTGTGAGGTGGTATCTCATTGAGGTTTTGATTTGGATTTCCCTGATGCCGAGGGATGTTGAGCACTTTTTCATGTGCCTGTTGGCCATTTGGATGTCTTCTTTGGAGAAATGTCTGTTCATGTCTTCTGCCCATTTCTTGATTGGATTATTTGTTCTTTGGGTGTTGAGTTTGATAAGTTCTTTATAGATTTTGGATACTAGCCCTTTATCTGATATGTCATTTGCAAATATTTTCTCCCATTCTGTCGGTTGTCTTTTGGTTTTGTGGACTGTTTCTTTTGCTGTGCAAAAGCTTTTTATCTTGATGAAATCCCAATAGTTCATTTTTGCCCTGGCTTCCCGTGCCTTTGGCGATGTTTCTAGGAAGAAGTTGCTGCGGCTAAGGTCGAAAAGGTTGCTACCTGTGTTCTCCTTTAGGATTTGGATGGACTCCTGTCTCACGTTTAGGTCTTTCAACCATTTGGAGTCTATTTTTGTGTGTGGTGTAAGGAAATGGTCCAGTTTCATTCTTCTGCATGTGGCTGTCCAATTTTCCCAACACCATTTGTTGAAGAGACTGTCTCTTTTCCATTGGACATTCTTTCCTGCTTTGTCAAAGATAAGTTGACCATAGAGTTGAGGGTCCATTTCTGGGCTCTCGATTCTGTTCCATTGATCGATGTGTCTGTTTTTGTGCCAGTACCATACTGTCTTGATGATGACAGCTTTGTAATAGAGCTGGAAGTCCGGAATTGTGATGCCGCCAGCTTTGCTTTTCTTTTTCAGTATTCCTCTGGCTATTCTGGGTCTCTTCTGGTTCCATACAAATTTTAGGATTATTTGTTCCATTTCTTTGAAAAAAGTGGATGGTATTTTGATGGGGATTGCATTGAATGTGTAGATTGCTCTAGGTAGCATTGACATCTTCACAATGTTGATTCTCCCAATCCATGAGCATGGAACGTTTTTCCATTTCTTTGTGTCTTCTTCAATTTCTTTCATGAGTATTTTATAGTTTTCTGAGTACAGATCCTTTGCCTCTTTGGTTAGATTGATTCCTAGGTATCTAATGGTTTTGGGTGCAATTGTAAATGGGATCGACTCCTTGATTTGTCTCTCTTCTGTCTTGTTGTTGGTGTATAGGAATGCCACTGATTTCTGTGCATTGATTTTATATCCTGCTACTTTACTGAATTCCTGTATGAGTTCTAGCAGTTTTGGGGGGGAGTCTTTTGGGTTTTCCATATACAGTATCATATCATCTGCAAAGAGTGAGAGTTTGACTTCCTCTTTGCCGATTTGGATGCCTTTGATTTCTTTTTGTTGTCTAATTGCTGTGGCTAGGACTTCTAATACTATGTTGAATAGCAGTGGTGAGAGTGGACATCCCTGCCGCGTTCCTGACCTTAGGGGAAAAGCTCTCAGCCTTTCCCCATTGAGAATGATATTCGCTGTAGGTTTTTCATAGATGGCTTTTATGATATTGAGGTATGTACCCTCTATCCCTATACTCTGAAGAGTTTTGATCAAGAAAGGATGTTGTACTTTGTCAAATGCTTTTTCTGCATCTATTGAGAGGATCATATGATTCTTGCTCTTTCTTTTGTTAATGTATTTTATCACGTTGATTGATTTGCGGATGTTGAACCAGCCTTGCAGCCCAGGGATAAATCCCACTTGGTCCTGGTGAATAATCCTTTTAATGTACTGTTGGATCCTATTGGCTAGTATTTTGGTGAGAATTTTTGCATCCATGTTCATCAAGGATATTGGTCTGTAATTCTCTTTTTTGATGGGGTCTTTGTCTGGTTTTGGGATCAAGGTAATGCTGGCCTCATAAAATGAGTTTGGAAGTTTCCCTTCCATTTCTATTTTTTGGAACAGTTTCAGGAGAATAGGTATTAATTCTTCTTGAAATGTCTGATAGAATTCCCCTGGGAAGCCATCTGGCCCTGGGCTTTTGTTTCTTGGGAGATTTTTGATGACTGTTTCAATTTCCTTAGTGGTTATAGGTCTGTTGAGGTTTTCTATTTCTTCCTGGTTCAGTTTTGGTAGTTGATACATCTCTAGGAATGCACCCATTTCTTCCAGGTTATCTAATTTGCTGGCATAGAGTTGCTCATAATATGTTCTTATAATTGTTTGTATTTCTTTGGTGTTGGTTGTGATCTCTCCTCTTTCATTCATGATTTTGTTGATTTGGGTCATTTCTCTTTTCTTTTTGATCAGTCTGGCCAGGGGTTTATCAATCTTGTTAATTCTTTCAAAGAACCAGCTCCTAGTTTCGTTGATCTGTTCTACTGTTCTTTTGGTTTCTAGTTCATTGATTTCTGCTCTGATCTTTATGATTTCTCTTCTCCTGCTGGGTTTAGGCTTTATTTGCTGTTCTTTCTCCAGCTCCTTTAGGTGTAGGGTTAGGTTGTGTTGGAAGTGACTTCTTATGAAAAATAGTAATAACAAAGAAAGATGTTGTGTGACTCCTTAGTTGCCACGTGAAGGGGAAAACAAAGAAAATATTGCATAGAAAGTGATTGCAAGTGGCCCCTTGGCCACAGATGTGGGACTTCTAGAGGAATCAGAAGAGGATTTCTTCCCGGTCAGGTGGGTCCACAGTGCTGGTCAGGCCATGTGACCCGGAGCACCTCATCATTAAGGGAAATTCTGAGTTAGGGAACTCCGGCATTTATAGATTTTTTTTTCTTTCTATTCTTCTAATACCTATGCTATGCGTACTTTGGCTTTAGAAGATGTTTGACATAATTTTTGTGTTGGCTTGTTGTGTGCTCTCGTGAGAAGACAGGAGTTAGCGTCAAAAGTCCCGGATTTGAATCTTGACGTTTTTTACCAACTAGCTATACGAACTCAAGCGCACCACACTTTGTAAATGTCAATGTCTTCATCTATAAAATGGGCTGCTGATAACACCTAACTTTTTAAAAAGTCTTCCTCAGGCTCAACTCAAAGTGCTATACAACTGGCAGTCTTTATTTTTTGTTTTAAGATTCTATTTATTTATTTGACAGAGAGAGAGACAGCGAGAGCAGGAACACAAGCAGGGGGAGTGGGAGACAGAGAAGCAGGCTTCCCGCTGAGCGTGGAGCCCGACGCGGGGCTTGATCCCAGGACGCTGGGATCGTGACCTGAGGCAAAGGCAGACGCGTAACCGACTGAGCCACCCAGGCACCCAACTGGCAGTCTTTAAATCAAGCCTCTCAGAAACTTGGGAGAGTAGTTTGTAGCGTCTTACTCAGGCTTATAACACTTCTCTTATTGCTTACATTTACTACAATTCTAACTTTTCAAACCTTTTCTCTATCGAGTGCACTGTATTCCACGCGCAGGTCTGTTGTCTCACTTATTCTCACCACCACGCCATGGATTTGGCGCTATCATCATCCCATTTTACAACTGGGAACACTGAGGCCTGAAGTTAAGATCACCGGCTCAGAGCCCGCACAGCCTGACCCAGAGCCCATACCTTGGAGCCTCCTCAGGACAGTAGCCACTCATTTCTGCCCCGGGGCTCCCACTGAAGCTCTCCTCCCCGCCTCCTCCTGGTGGGGACCTGGTGCCCTCTGGCTCGGCAAGACGGGTGGGAGGTGCTCAGCGCCATCCTTCCACTTACATTTGCTATGTCACTGGCATCTTTAGTTTCAGAAATCTCTGAGTGCTGTCATGTCAGGCTCTTGGGGGAATGCATTCCCTGCAGAACCTGAGGCTTCCTCCAGTGTTTGGGAAGTTTTGTGTGATGAGTGGTATCATTGGTCTTTCTGGGCTTGGTGCTAGAGCTCCTTGTGTTTATATGACAAGGGATGATGAGCTGCCTGGCTCCTCCCCAGCTGGCAGCCCCAGCAGCCACTTCTCACACCTAACTGGAGCCTGTAACAACACAGCCCAGGCTCTCCAAGCCCAGTCATTGCCACTCACTGCCAAAGGATGAAAAACCTTCTGACCTGCCTCCTGATTGTTTTCAAATTAAAAGGTACTTTGGGGACAACTGAAATTCCCCCAAGTGCTTGTCTGAATGATTCTGGCAGCTTTTCCTAAAGTGCTCTGGCTCCCAGAGCAACACCCCAGCCTCGGACTTTCCACCCAGCGCGAGCCCACACCCTGCCCACTTTCTGAGCTCATGCTCCGAGCACTGCGCCAGTTCTTGGCTAGCTAGGGGCCCCCTCCCGCCCCACAGAGCTGGTACCTTTGCCCCAGGTTGACTTCTATAAAGAGAGAGCCGGGTGAAGTTTCCTAGAATGTGCTTTGGGCTTTGGGGAAAGCACCTCCCAGGGTCCCCAAATGGGCAGCACACCGGTGAGCATGGGAAATGATGTGCCTCGGGGGCCACTCTTAGGTCTCTCTGCCAGGGAGCAGCCTCGCTGACTGAGAGACGTCGCTTTCACAGAACCCTTAGGGGTTTCTGCCCGGCCTGCGAGGATCATATCCATAGACAGTTGGAGCTGAGACGAGCACTAGGGAGCACAGAATCCAACCTCAAATGAGGCCTATGGATATGAGTGAGTGACTTGGTGTTTAACAATGAGTTCGTGGCAGAATTGGGACTAAGGTCTGGGCCTCGTGTGGCCCAGGCTGTGCTCCATCACCATGCTTACCTTCCACACCTCGCTCTATGTCCCACGTACTGTCCATCTTACCTTTTTCTCAAGGGAGTCCCAACAGACCAGACAACACCTGGACAGGAGGCCTCCTCCTGCCCTGAGTGTGGGGTTCACAAAACAGTTACCGTTTCCATAGCCTGGTCAAGAGCTCCTGAAGAAGAAGGCCAAGCCCAGTCCCAGCTTGAGCGATTCCAGAATCTGGGAGGTGGGAAGGTTGAGGGGCAGGAGGTCCTCACCAGCTATCACATCCATCCCAGGACTCGGATTCTTGCCTTTCCCACGCAAAGAGCCCAAAGAGAGACAGCACAGAGAGGAAAAGAGAAAACACCTACACGAGCCTGGGGGAAACCCGATTTAGAAATAAAGTGTGTGTGTGTGTGTGTGTGTGTGTGTGTGTCTTTTTAACACCACTATAGTGGGATTCTGACTCATTTTATAATATGGGTATTCATTCAATACTTTTAAAGTTTAAAAACAAATGAGAGGGAGTTCTGGTTCTGGTCTGGCATGCACAAAGCTTAGAAGTTGTCATTCCATCCTAACAGTGAGTAAAAAGTTAAACATACTGAAAAATCAATAACTCTTCTTAGATCTGTTGAAAAAGTGAGGTCACAGAGCAAACCAATGCTCCCCAAGTTGAAGAGAGGCAGAGAGGCAGTTACAGAGAATGTCAACTACTGGAGCAGAAGCCCATGAACAGAAACTTCTGTGGGGGGAAAACCTGGGCTGTCGGTGATGATCGTCGGAGGCTAGCAGCGGAAAAGTCTGAGAGCTAAACACTCCAGGGGGATCCAGCTATTTGGGGGGGTCCCAAGCTTCTGTGAGTTTTGTTTTGTTTTTTTTTTTAAACTTCTCTGAGTTTTACCTCTAGGAGTTCTACGAGGTTCTCACAATGATGTTGGGGAAAATCCCCTCATGCTTTCGGCAGGAGTCAGGAAACAGGCACCATTTTGAAATACTCCCAAGCATTCTATTCTTCTAACAAGACATGCCCTGTAAAACTATTTAATCAGAGCCTAACTTGCCAGGGTTTTGTCAGGGCCTAACCCACCCGCCGGAAGGAAAATACCAACTCCAGTCCTGGGACCACAGAACACCTTCCCTCGCCACCTTACCAAGACGTGATGAAAGGCCTGCTTGCCACAGTTCCTTTTATCCAGTACATCATGTTCACCTGTCAACAAAAAGTTACAAGACATACTAAAAGGCAGAAAACCTAGTTTGAAGAGACTGAACAAGCAATAGAACCAGGGTCAGATATGGCAAGGATGTTGAAATTATTCACACCAGGAATTTTTTCAAACTATGATTAATAGGCTAAGGGCTTTAATGGATAAAGTAGACAACATGTAAGAACAGAAAGATCATGTAAGAAGAGATGTGGAGATTCTAAGAGAAAAACAAAAAGAAACGCTAGAGATCAAAATCACTGAAACAGAGATGAAGTACACCTTGGAAGGGCTTGTCAGTAGACTGGAGTTGGCTGAGGAAAGAAACTCTAAGACAATAAAAACTTCCAAAACTGAAAAACAAAGAGAAAAAGGACTGAAAAAAAAAAAAGAAAGAAAGAGAGGAAAAGAAGAGAAAAAGGAAAGGAAGGAAACCCAGAACCAAATATCCCAGGACTGTGGGAAAACTAGAAAAGGTGTAACATGGGCATAACAGGAATACAATAAGAAGAAGAAAGAGAACAGAAAGAAGAAGAAAAATATTTGAAGCAATAATGACTAAGAAATTACCTCCAAATTAATAGTAGACACCCAACCACAGACCCAGGAAGCTCAGAGAACACCACTCAAGATAAATGGCAAAAAATAAAAAACAAACAAACAAACAAAACACAAAAAAAAAACCCTATGCTTAGGCATATCATAGTCAAATATCAGAAAATCAAGACAGAGAAAAAAAAAAAATCTTGAAAGAAGCCAGAGGGAAAGAACACCTTACCTATGAGCAAAAAAATAAGAACTACATCTGACTTACCAGAAACCATACAAGCAAGAAAGTAGAATGAAACATTTAAAGTGTTTTGAGGAAAAGAAAAACCACACCAACTTAGAATTCTGCACCCTACAAAGTCATCCTTCAAAAGTAAAGGAGAGGGCGCCTGGGTGGCTCAGTTGGTTAAGCGACTGCCTTCAGCTCAGGTCATGATCCTGGAGTCCTGGGATCAAGTCCCTCATGGGGCTCCCTGCTTGGCAGCGAGTCTGCTTCTCCCTCTGACCCTCTTCTCTCTCATGCTATCTCTCATTTTCTCTCTCTCAAATAAATAAACAAAATCTTAAAAAAAAAGTAAAGGAGAAATAAAAACTTTCTCACACAAATAAAAATTGAGGGAATTTTTTGCCAATAGATCTGGCTCTCGAGAAATGTTAAAAGAAGTTCTTTCAAGAGAGGAAACTGATAGAGGTCAGAAACTCAGATCTACATAAAGAAAAAAAGGGCACTGGAGTAGAAATAACCTACTGTGAAGCTCTGGTGTAGGATATGGACAGTGGAGGAGGTTGCACACTTGTGGATACGGTGGCACATGGAAACTGTATCTTCTGCTCAATTTTGCCGTGACCCTAAAAGGGCTGTAAAAAATAAAGTGTATCGATTTAAAAAAAAGGAAACTTTCATTTGTTTTATGAAACTCAGTCTATGGGTGGTTAGCACGTGGGCCTTCATTTATACTCACTCTAACTGTATGAAAAGAATGCTAACTTGTTAAATAATATGTCTTTAGGAACAGGGAATGAGGAGCTCTACGAGAAGAGAACTTAGCTAGTTCCTTCTTTTCCTCTTCTCTCCTCTCTTAGAGCCAGCAATCACAGCAATTCCATGGCCCACTAGTTGATGGAACCCTCCATAAAGACTTGGCTTAGACTCCATCCTAAAGCTCTTTCTCTTTGTCAACATGAGCTTTCATCTTGTCTATCCTCAAAGCAAACTCGGGCTTAAAGTCATTCCAACCTCTGATGCATCCTGATTATAGAACGGTTTAAAGGAATTTCTTGATTGTTCAAAATTTGGAAGAACCTATTCCATAATGGAGATTGCTTCTTTTAAATAAAAAGAAACAACTTTAATTGCATACCACCTGGTTTCAGAGAAGATTTAAACCACAAATTAGAGTGGTTAGGAAAACCAGTATGTGCTTGGGTCCAATTTAGGACAAGACGATTAATGCCAAATTATTATATTCTTCAAAAATCCCAAGAATCAACATTGTGAGCCACTTAAGGGAGGGAAAAAATGTGAAAACAGAGGGGTAAAAGTCAGTTGATCCAAAATAAAAAGTAATGAATTGGAAAATAAGCAACTAGAATGGTTCAGATTAATGCCTTCCCAAACTATTCTTCTCAACTAAATACAGATGATACCAAGGGAAAAAAAAAAAGGAGCTAAGAAGAAAATTAAAACCATTTGGCAGGAAGTATTTCCCTAAGCAACAAAAGATGAGGCGTTCCTAAACTAAAAATGCTAGAGCTGTTCAAGAATGAGCAGCTTTTGGGGCAGAGAGATCAGAAGGGAGATCACTCTTCCAAAAAGGAATGTTCCCTCACTCTGACTTGTCCATGGCCATACACCCTTTGCTCACCAGGATTTATGTTCCTAACAGCTCTGCAAATTTCAGGACAAGCCAATCTATGTCCAGAAGACCCAGTTCGTGTCGATTCCAGTACCATTTCTGTCCTTGAAATCCAGGAACCCCAAATGCCAAGTTCAATTCTTTTCTGATTTCACTTGATCTGGTAACTCTCTTCTGAAACTAAAAAACAAAATTCAAAGAAAGGAGGGTGTGGTAGACACTGGTGCTTTTCACTAATGTTTCCAACTCTTCTCCTCTGGGCATGATTAAGATTACCCTTCCCTGCCTTCCTGACGTTAGACATAGCCATATGGTCTGCTTTGACCAATGACAAGGAAATGGAAGTGATATGTATGTCTTCCAGGTGGGAGTCTTTAAGGATTTACCAGTGATGATCCCTCATCTTGCTGTCTTCAGCAGTGTTGCAGTTAGCGGAGGCCCCACCAGGCTTGCTCCCTGAGTACACATGTGAGACAGAGGCCCCATTGAAGGGCAATGGACAGAATGCCGGAGTGAGAAATGAACCTTGTTTTAAGCCACTGAGAATTTAGGGTTGTTTGTTTCCACAGCATACCCCAGCCCATGTTGTTTAGAATAACTGATAATTCAGGCCGCAGTAACTAAGATCCAAAAATATTTCAGGCAGATATTCTGTTTTTAGGGAAACTTTTTTTTTTTTAGAAGAAATGGACATTTTCCAACTTACTGAGGGCCCTGAAAAGTCAACCATCCTTGAAATGTGACTCACTTACTACAAATGTTGTCGGAGTAAATGTTTATGAAACCAGCTAGTCTTGTGAGATATCGTACACATGATTAAACATCACATGCCTAATTTATCCTGAATCTTATGCGCCATCTTAAGTCATTTTGTTTTCAAAGTGTTTTTCTGATCTTTTGTAATCAATACTATAGCTGCCTCAATGTAAGAGTAGCTACTTGTACTTCAATCTATAAACATGAAAATATAAAAATGGCCGGACATTTTTACTTAAAATAGTTCAACCTAAAATTCACCAAATCCCTTTAGAAAGATAATTACTGTAAATAGTTGAGGGTAAAGATATTTAAAAAATGAAGGGAATTTTGGCACCACACATAGATTAATGCCACCCACGTTAAATTCCAGATTTGTTTACCTGGGTTCAATTTAGAATTAATTTTGTATTTCTTAAAAGTGATTTCTAATATTCAGTCAAGAATAAGTTGGAGTATTGAATTTGTTATCGTATCAAGTGACCTTAATTTTGGACAAATATTTGGCAAGCAAGAGTCTGAGCCTGGTGAGCTGTTGTGCTGATTTTCACGTCTTTAAGCAACGAATTCAGAGTCAATCTGTATTTTAACACATGCATTTCAGACTAATGCTAACGTTTACGAACTCGGGTTCAGTTCCATCCTTCTGGGAGATAATCCAACATGCACTTTTAAGTTCAATGTAAATTACAAGGAGCACGTGTTGCCTTGTACTCATCTCTACCAGGCATCTTCTGGAAACCAATGCAATCAATATAGCGTGAAATAAATCATTCCTGAAGAAATGGAATTCATATAAAATAAATTTTGCTCCCCAGGGATTTTTTTGTTAAGAGAGACATGATTTAGATAGGCAGCTAGATTTTGCTTTGGGCCAGGCCTGATTATCTGTGCATTTCTGAGCACTTTCCAGAAAGCAGCAGAACCCGATGACAAAATCAGTTCCCCTGGGGCTCAGCTGACTCAGGACATCTCTATATGGAAGTCCCAAGGTAATTTGTCCTCAGATGAACTCATCATCTTCCTTTTAAAACCATGGTTTTATAGTCCCCTTCAGACTTTTTTTTTTTCTCTCTCTCTCTCACATCCGGGAATTCACGGGTTCCAGTGTCTCCCCCTTCCCTCTGGTCCCACCCTTGCCCTGTGCTGTCTGGCCCTCGCCTCCCTAAAGGTCTTCCGGCCTCCAGTATCTCCCCTCTCCAGCCCCTGTTTCCGCTGCCACCAAACTAATCTCTGTAAAACACAAGTCGGGTTGTGCTACTCTCACCTCAGAAATGTGATTCCTGTGCTATCTTTTGTTTGCCTCTAAAGACCCACTCTACCCTTCTCCCTCTGTTGTGCCCCCAGGGCCAACCTGTGTGGACAGGATCAGTGAACTCCCCTGCCTTTTAGATAATGGTTCAGTTTTGAAAATGTGGAACCCTGGAGAAGGACAGTGAGGTTAGGGGATGGATTTCCTGGCTCCCTCCTTGTTCATTGACATAAGGCAGCCGCATCCCGCAAACCTTCCCCACATACCTGAGTCTGAGTGTGCCACATACTCTACACTTCTTTGATCCCTGCTTTTGTTTCTCTTTTCTTCCCCTATAGTCTGAAATCTCTTCAGATCATTTTCATTCAATCCCGCATTAGCCTTTGCATCGGATATATCCATCAGGAGGCTCGCAGAACCACAAGGTGAAGGAAGCCAAGAGCCTTCCTTGCATTACTGCTTGGGGATAGAATCACTCAGTGATCAGGAATGCCCCTTACAGACTTCACATGAATGAGAAATAAAGTGCTACCACTTTATGGGGATTTATTTGCTTCAATCACTAGCATTACCTTATTAATTAAGTAGAATTTTTAGAAAATAAAAAAAATTTCTATTCCTCAATGAGATTCCCAAGTGAGTCATTGAAGTAAGTCATAAACATAGAAGCGAAAGAGCCATGATTACTAGGATTTGAAGGAGTTCCCAGAAAACACATTGCCTACTGTGATAGTTTCCTGGGTTGGTAAAGAAAGAAAACACAGGAGCCCTGGTGTTTCTGGGCTTCTTCAAGTCATTTGACAAAATTTCACATATTCTTTTGCTTAACAGGGAAAATTATTCACAAAAGAAAAATGAAATTGAGTGGATTATTACTTACTCAAAAGGTGCTGGTTAATAATAGATTAGAATCAACCCCAAGGAGGTTTTCTAGTGGTAGCCGGGCTTGGTTCTTTATTATAACCAGGCAAACATTTTTATTAGTTATTTAGATAAAGCGAAAGAGGGCTTGGGCTTGTTTTTTTGTTCTTGTTTTTTTAATTTGCTCACATTAAACAATGGTCTGCTGAGTGAAATAAGCCAGGCAGAGAAAGACAAATATTGCATGGTATTCCTTATACGGCAAATTTGGAAAAAAAAAAAAAAAAAAAAAAGTCAAACTCATGGAAATAGAGTAGAATATTGTGGTTGTCAGGGGCAGCAGGGTGGAGAAATGGAGAGGGGTTGGTAAAAGGATACACAGTTTCAGTTATAAGTAAGTTCTAAGGATCTAATGTAAATGTGGTGATTATAGTTAATAATAGTGTAGTGTCTTATTGAAATTTGCTAAGAGAAAAGAACTTCAGTTTTCTCACAAGCACACCCAAAAATACTTGAGGTGAGAGATGCGTTGACTCCTTGGTGGGAAAGTATACATATATCATCACATTGTACACTTTAAATATATTGCAATTTTGTTAATTATACCTCAATAAAGCTAGGGGAAAAAAAAACAATAGCCTGAATCTAACAGATACAATTTTATAAGATAAACTGAAATTCTGACATTTGGACAAAGGCACGCAAACTCATATACACACACAACATGTGACTAAAGAATAAGGAAGCCGTGGGTCAGCTGAGTTGGCACCTTACATGAGGCTATATATTAAACCATGGCTCCTAGAGGTTAAGAAACTTGCCAAAGCTGGTAGCGAGCAGTCGGCTCTGGAATCAGATGGAGTAGAGTCCCTTTTCTTCTGCACTTGTAAGATGATACAGAGGT
Organism: Zalophus californianus; assembly: GCF_009762305.2. Classification (NCBI taxonomy): domain Eukaryota; kingdom Metazoa; phylum Chordata; class Mammalia; order Carnivora; family Otariidae; genus Zalophus; species Zalophus californianus. Next base: position 114,325,006 of record NC_045599.1, read on the forward strand.
ATTTCTACTCTGGGCAGTATACTTTGAGGAGCAGGAAAGTAAAGCTTCTTAGTGGAGAAGGACCAGGATAACATTGGATCTGAAAACCCATTTCACAGAAATGTTTGAAAGACTAGGATACAGGGACCCTGGAGGCAAGAAGACTCAGAGAACTTGGTCTCCACCTTCCAGTGTTCCTAGGATTGCCAAGAGGGAGAGGAGTTAGAATAATTCTGTGCTGCCTCCCGGCCCCCACACTGGGTTTCTTGGGCAATAGAGAGAAGCTACAGGTGATTAATTTCAATTCAATATCAGGAAGGGCTTTCTATTAGAGTTGTTCAAAGACAGAGAGGGTGGGCCTGTGCAAACAAGTAGGGAATCTCTCTGGGCAGTTGACTTCGGGTCATTTTTCAAGGCCCTTTGAGGGTCTGAGAGCCTTTAGTTCTTGTTCACTGTCCTGAACTTGGGTAACTTGGGAAACATGCAAGCCAGCTGACAGACACTGCATATCCTTTACATGGTGACTCTGTTGGCTTTGCCAAGAGATAACTTAGGAGGCAAATAAAATACTGTCTTAGAGATTAGCATTTGCGTTTGTAGAAGGAATGAAAGACTCTATGAACCCAGCCCAGCATTTATTGAACAACTTCCGTGAGCCAGGGACCGTGCCTGCACACCACACCCTCTACCTCCCTCCCCTGTACCTTTCTTCCTTCCCACAAAATGCAGATCTTCTGTTATTTCTTTTGGGAAATGATCATTCTAGTCAAGAAAAAAAATACTGTTTTTCTTTTCCATTTCTCTTCAAGAAGTTTGACTGAACTAAAACTCCCCAGTTTTCATGCTTTATTATGACTGGTGTTGACAGTAATAATAGATTATTTTTTTTCACCCTCCAGAGAAGAGCTGCAAGAGAATTGAAACGGGGAGGGCTGTTGAAGGAAGGTTTTTGTTTGTTGAACTGGGTCCGGAATTAAGCAGGGAGGGCAGGGCAACAGAAAACAGAACAACGGAAAAAAGAGCAATCACATCCTTAGTCGGGGTTTGGATGGGGTTGCTTCTAGGAAACTTCCGAGAGAGAAAATAGTGGTCTGGACATGCACACACACAGATCCAAATTTAATAATCACCAGGAACACTGGACTTTGGACAGAACATGTGCATTGTAGAAAAAGTAGACTAGTGGTTTTCAAGTGTCCATTTGTCCAAAATAGATCAACAGAACCATTTTGGCTGAATGGGGTCTCTAGAGCCCCTCTGGGAAAGCCTAGGGATCTTTAGACACAGTTTGAAAACCACGACACTGAATAAGTCCAGATGAGTATAGGGCAAATTCTACCCAATGGATGACAGTTCTTGGGTTCATTTATTACTCAGCAGAGTTCTCTTCTAGGCTCTCCGAATATAGCATAGGCTAATGTGAAAGATGGTCAGTGGCTACCAGTTCTGTATTCTCAGTTTTCATGGACAGCACTCCGGTCCTTGTCTCCATTAGTGCCAATACCCGCTCAACCTCTCCCCACCTCTGGTCTCTGTCACCTCTGGTGCACACTGAATATAGGAAAAGACGAATTGTTTTCCTAAAGCATTTTTGGCCATTATCTTGCTCAAGAATCTACAGCGGTGCTTTATTATGACTACCTTATTCAAGCTTCCACCCATCCCCACCCTCATCTTCATGCAATCTCTGTTGCAACCCACTGTGTCTTCTCTTACCTTCAGGCCTTCACACAGGCTGTTCCTGCCTGGAACACTCTCTGTAGACCCTCCCCCATCCCTTCTTCCTTGGCTAACTTCTGGAGCTCATCCTCATGCATCGTTTCCTTTGGGAAGTCCAGGGACATAGGTACCCCTCATGTGTACTCCCATATCATTCCATGGCTTCTCTACCAAAAGGAATTTAATTAAGTGTTTTTAGGGCTACTTATTAATCTGTATCTCCCACTAAACTAAACAACAAGAAAACAATGTCTATACCTTGGTTACTCTTGTACTCCCAAATTCCTGGCGGTGTAGATTTGCTGAGTAAGTGAATGAATTCAACATAAATATTTGTTGAACAAGTGAATTTAAAAAAATGAATAAATGACGGTTGGTAGAAGAGTTGATAGACTGTGCCTTTGTACAGTTGCGTGGTCCTTTGTGCTGCCCCTTCAGGTGGTCTTTCAGTCGTGATCCCCACAATTTGGGAGTCCGCCATAGTCTATTTGGGCTACTGTAACAAAATGCACAGACTGGGTCATTCATAAACAACAGAAATGTATTTCTTACAGTCCTGGAGGCTAGCAGTCTGAGATGAGGGCATCAGCCTGGCCAGATGAGGGCCCTCTTCTGGATCACAGACTTCTCATTTTTCTTCACTTGGTAGAAGGGCTAGGGAACTCTCTGGAGCCTCTTTTATAAAGCGTTAAGCTCATTCAAAATCTCTCGTGACCTAAGCACCTCCTGAAGTTCCCATCTCCTGATACCATCGTCGTCGGGGGGCAGGGTGGGAGGGTGGATTTCAACAAATGAACTTTGAGGGGAGACAAATGTTCAAACCATAGCACCTGCCAAGTGAATATTAGTTTTCTCTCATCCTAAATAGGAAAGCATGGCAGGGGGCATGAGCCTTTTGGAAACGAGGCTCTCTGAGTGAGGAAGGGGAGGCTGTTGACCTTCTGTGGGGACGAGAGAAGGAATTCAGGAGGCAAGCTCCCAGGCAGCTATCGGTGTTGGTGAGACAAACCGTTGAGGAACTAGAAAAATGACTTTCGTCCTTCTGCTGATTGCCACTGGGTTGTCTCCGGGGGGGGGGGGGGGGGCGGCGGGGGCAGCCTTTTGGCCTTATCTTGTTACCCAGAACCTCCCTGCTTTGCTCTTGAAGAAATCAAGGGCCAGAGAAGCTGAAGGACTTGCCAAGAGTCTCAAAAATAGTGGCAGAGCCAGGCCGAGAACCTAATTCTTGGAGCAATACTCTCTGTCAACCGTTATTTCCTCCCAGCTGCTGTCTGAAAGCCTTTAGTTCCGATTTGCTAACCCAAAGTTATGTGTGCAATGCTTCCTGCCCAGGGCTCATAGCCCCTGACCTTTGATGCTGTAAAAGCAAGAGGCTGAGGACAGGCATTCCTCCTGACCAGCAATTCCCGAAGAGCAAAGCTGTTCTAGTGGGGGCAAAAGCCAGGGCAAGCAAAACCAGGGGAAACTGCAAGAAATCTATCCCCACATACCTTCTTTTGCTCCTGGGGCTTCAGCGACAACTTCACTTTTTTATTTTGAGACTCAACGGAAAATGTGGCCTGGAATGGGGGACGGTGGGGGGGGGGAGTTGCACATGAATATACATAAAACATCGGATATTCATTAGATTCCTACAGTAAAGACTGAAAGACGTACACCTACTCAAACCCCACTCACCACCTCATCCTGTGCCTTCGTTTGTGGAGCAGGGGGCTGTGGGGGCCTCCAAATACCAATCTTTCTGAGCTTAGAGTCAAGTGGCAACATCCCTGCAAAGGGCTCCTCCAAAGTGTTTCCTTGCCAAGATCCTGATTTGAAAAATGGACGCATCAGAGCTTGTTCCGTTTGTTGCGTGATAAGAGATGCAGGTTCATCCTCGGCATTCTCTTTGAGCTATTTCTCACTTTGCAAGATTTCGTAAGTTCCGACGGAGTGGGGGCTTCTTGCCAACAAGAAGAGCTCCATTTCTGGCCATGGATATCATGATATCAGCTCTTAACTGGTAACTGGCTATGAACTGGGAGGAGAAATGAATAGTTCGGGAAGTGGCAATGGCCTTAAATGAGCCCTCAACATACACAAGCAACTGGGTTCTCTTCCCTCATTTCTTTGCCCCTTCATTTATTCATTCAAACAATAGTGTCTCGGGGATCAGGCAGGTTGCCGTCTAGCAAGAGAGATATTAAAAACGTAATTCAGTATTGCACAATGTATGTCTACAGCGCTTGTAACGCAAGCAACAGAAAGGATGGCTCCATCGGGCCTGAACAGGGAAGGAAGTCAATTGGCTCACATGACTGAAAACTCCCTGAGGGGATTTGCCTCAGCAAGCTCCCTCTCCGTGGCTCCGTCCCCGGGCTCCCTATCCATGCCTTTTGTCTTCTGGGGCCTTGGCTGCCCTCCTTCACGGTCTGAAGATGACCAGTGTCACATGCTTCCTTGTTCAGATCCAGCCAAAAAGAGATAGTGTCTTTGCCCCAGCACTTGTGGAAAGGGTCCTAGGACTCGGTCTGGTTCAGGGGTGGCACTCGGGGCCTAAACTGAGCGAATCAGTCCCATGATCAGGAGATGGTCACGTGCTCCACTGAGGAGGCAGGTGTGGGCAGCACAGGAATCCCTAAATGGAACTGAGTGTGTGGAAAAGGAAGAAAGATAGACCAAGAAATGTCCATTTCAGAGAAAGGGCTTAGGTGGGGTGCCAAGAGGGCACAGAAAGGTCTTCCTCCGCCTGGGCAAGCCCAGGGGGTTCTACAGAAAGGAGCCATGTGAAGGGAAGGAATTTGGATTGATCAACCCCTGGGATGCATTCCTAGTATGCAAAAGCCAGAAGCTTCCCTTAGTTAAAAAATGATGAATGTATGGAATTAATGTCCAAAGATAAAAAGTCCAGGAGCAGACTTTATGCCAGGACTCAAGAAGCTATGTGTTGGGAGCTCGTATCTGTGTCTTAAATGCTCAGAAAAGAAGATGAAAATATCTGAATGTGCCTGAAGAGAGCTGTTTATAAGAAGGCTCTGGTTCCAAGGACTGTGGAATACTCGACCATTTCATCAAGATGAGGCCAGGCTCGGTTCCCACAAATCTGGCCTTGAATCAGCTCCACCAGTCGCTCAGTGTGGCCCTGGGTGAGTCACTTAACCTTACTGCTTAACCTCTTCATCTTTAAAATTTGGAGACCAGCACTTCCCTTCCTGAGTGATTATAAAAAGCAGAAATAACACCTCAAATGGCCCACACGAAGTGCCCCTTAAGCAACCGGGACTGTTGCGACTTAAATGGAGCCGCCTCTCTGGGAAGATGCAAGGCCAGAAGAGGAATGTGCACTTTCTGGAAGAGGCTGGCTTCAGACAGGATCAAAGCGCAGACAAACACTTCAAGGGAATGGTATTAGGGACATGTTGCTGTCACTGGCGTCCCCCCTCAGATTCCAGCCGTGTTCCCCCTTCATTCTCATACCTGGGCATTCCCGACAGAAGGTCCCCCATCCTGGGACCTAAGGCTTTAGTCTAGGGGAATAAAGTCTGTCACACAAGCTTGGTTCGAGTTAATAGACTCACGTTGGAGAGGAAAGGGGTGACAAGCCCCACACTTTATCTGAACTCAGGACATTTCTGGTCTTGCCCCCAGTGGCTGGGTCCTAAAGGAGAAGAGACAGTAGGAAAGAAGAGCATGACCGTGCCAGGAGCCCCAGTGGCAGCGTTTGGATGGAGACACGGGAGGGAGTTATGGTGACTCCTGGCTGGGGTTGGGATGAAAATGGCTGGAGCCCAAAATGGCGAGAGCTTGTGCCAGGACCACCTCAGCCCAATCCGGACAGAAGAAGAATGGGAGGGAGGCATCACAGTAAGTGGACAAGAGAGAGGCAGAGATGCGTGCCAACAGCTGCAGCAGCAGGGGACACGTTTCATGGCTTTGCAGCACAGCTATAGCAGCTCAGTGGCATGGGTGTCCTCAGTGGAAATGGATACATCATGGCCCAACACACACATGGCTACAGAGAGCAAGCTGAGTGCAGAGGTCACTTGGCAGCTGAGAGGATCACGCAGGAGAGCACACAGGGCCAGCCCTGGGGATGCCCGTGAACAGCCGGAGGAGTGGGGGGACCGGCATTCTGCAGTGCTGACTAAGGGCAGGGCCAAACTGTGTGGCGTTACTCTACTTGTGCCCCAGAGTGGTGTGGCCAAGGAAACAGGGATGACACAAATCCACCACTCCTCACGCCCACACCCAGCACTACGCGGTCACTTGGGTGCCAACTGAAATCACCAGGGGCATCTATATTTTATTGTGCCTTCAAGAAACCATGATTCAATGTTGTTACAGCTTTGCCTTTTGCCAGAGATAATTAAAAATGTTTTCGTCTATACTATAAAACTTACTATAATGACAGTTTTTATTATGTTTTCAAACCTTATGTAAACGATTCTCCTAATTACTTTCTCATAATATGCAAGGAATGTTTGTCTGTCACGTTGAACAAGCACACATCTTTGCTTCCTTTTCTTTTTTTTTTTAAGTGAGAGCTAAATAATTTATTAAATTTTTCTTTTGCCTTGGCCACTAGGACAGTAAGAGTGAAATGTAGTGCCCAATTGGAGGAACCTGGGTGTAGACATATTTTTATGGTAAAACTCCTCCCACCCCTCTGGTCTTCAACATGTCTCATGTTTTGGGTGTTTTAGTTATCAATGTCATTTTTATTATAATTTTATGTTGATTTGTCTTTCTGGTCATTCACATAAGTATTTGTTGGAGGTAATTGGAATTTACTTTAAAAATGTTTAATTGTTGAGAAAGTGTGTAAAAATTTAATCTTTCCCGGAACAGAGAACTCTTTCTTTTAAACCTCCTATCTTTTAGGCACTCAGAGTTGAAAATAATGCTGCCTTTTCTTCAATATATTTTCATCTGAGGCAATTCTTTGTTCTGCCAGACAGATTTATTTTCTTTATCAAACAAAAATGTGAGCAAAAGAAAATGATCTCATTGCATATGATTCCTGACACAACACCCAGGACTCCAGACTGCAATAAAATTTGGTTTTACAAATGACTTAAAAAACCTTTTTGGTTTTGAACACCTGTTCAAAGAAACCATGTTTGAAAGCGCCCGCTGTTGTTAATTCCTTAGTGGCAATACAGACATGCTCTTGTCTTGATCTTTATGTTTGTATTGAATAGTGAAGGGCTGGTACTCAGGTTCCTGTCCCTGCTTTTATTTAAAAAGGAAAAAAAAAGCTGTATTAAATGATAAGACTTACTTATTAGAGTCAGTAAGTTTATATTTATAGAAACGGGCACACAAATTGGTGTACAAAGAGCTTTCATTAAGTGAACACACCCATAGAACCACAACCAACATCAAGAAATAAAATTTAGGGGCGCCTGGGTGGCTCAGTCATTGCATTCAGCTCAGGTCATGATCCCAGGGTCCTGGGATCGAGCCCCGCATCGGGCTCCCTGCTCGCCGGGAAGCCTGCTTCTCCCTCTCCCCCTCCCCCTGCTTGTGTTCCCTCTCTCCCTGTGTCTCTGTAAAATAAATTAATAAAATCTTTAAATAAAAAAAGAAATAAAACTTACCAGCCACCCCAGTAGCTGACTTCTTGCCCTTCCCCAGCCCCTACACACCTCCAGAAAGCAAGCATAACCCTATTCTCTGACACCACTGATTTTTGTTTTGCTTGTATTTAAAGTATGTATAAATATGATCATTCTGTGTATACTTTTCTGAGTACTTTTTATGAGATTCATCCTTGTTACCACATATAGCAATTATTTATTTTTATTGGCCTGTACCAGTATTTCCTTATGTAAGATACCACAACTCAGGTACCCATTCTACTGTTGATTCCCACTTGGGTTGTTTAAAGTTTCTGGCTCTCCCAGATAACACTGCTATGAATATTCTTAGATAATGTCTTTTAGTGAACATATGTATGGATTTCTTTTGTGGATATACCTAGTTGTTCTGGGTCATACGTTTAGTAGATACTAGAAAACATATTTCTAGTAGATATCAGGAAGTGATTGTGCCAATTTATACCCTCATTAGCAGTATATGAGAGTTCCAATTGCTCCACATCCTTGCCAACACTTGTTATCATCAGTCTCTGAAATGTAAGACATTCTGGTGATAACTAATGAAGTTGAACTCTCATCTTGTGTTTATTGGCCATCTGGATATGCTTATTTTATGAAGTGCTGTTAAAGCCTTTTGTTCATTCTTTTGGCTTACAACGTCATGAAGATACTCTCCTATGTTTTCTTTAGAAGCTTTACTTACTTACTTACTTACTTACTTACTTACTTATGCATTTACGTTGACAGTCTATATGGAATTGTGTATGGGGTATAGGTTAAGACTTATTTTTCCCATGTCCATATACAATTGACCCAGCATGATTTATTATAGACTATCCTTTTGCCACTGCACTGCCGTGTTACTTTTGTCATAAAATCCACTGTTCATGTATGTGTGGATTTGTTTCTGTACTTTTTTAAAAAGATACATTTATTTATTTTAGAGAAGGAGAAAGGGTATGAGCAGGGCTAGGGACAGGGGGAGAGTGAGAGGAAGAGGGAGAGAATCTCAAACAGCCTCAATCCCACAGCCCTGATATCATAACCTGAGCCAAAATCAAGAGTAGGATGCCCAACTGACTGAGCCACCCAGGTGCCCCATGTTTCTGTACTTTTTCATACAACCCATTATTCTATGTGTCTTCTATTCACCAACTATTACGATTTTGAGTTGGAACATTGGTCTGTAACTGGTACTCTGGAATGCCTGACTGTAGGTTGCCTGTAGCCTTGGCATAAAGTTCTGAGAAAGTGAAACCAATTAATGCAGAAAATCCAGTCTGCATATTACAAGCAGAAAGAATAGTGGAGATTATTTACTCCAATTTCCTTGCTTTTGAAATGAGAATATAGTTCTACCCAAATGTACTGGTTATCTTTTACTTACCCAGCCACATTCAGTCTCCACCCTTCTTCACTTGTTATGCCTCTGGAGATCCCCACATCAATGGGCTCTCTCACTTTCTGATTTCCACACAGTTCAGCTTATGGGGAACATTGATTTGAGGACAGAGGAAAGTGAGGTCGGATATTTATTCCCTTAGTGATCTCTGTGTGAGCTATCTGAGTCTGTCCATGAAAAGTTATGGCTCCTGATGGGTGGCTTTCTCCACACAGCCCTCTTCTTCTAGATACCAACAACTCCTCATTTCTTTTGTTCCAGGCCTGGGGTATCAACAGTATCCCACTGTTACTAGCCACATTGGGATTCTGGCACTGCATGACTAGAGGCATCCATGTTCCAGACAGAAAAATGGGAGATAGACCCAAAAAGAGTCAAGGGGGGCACGTGCCATCCATGTCTCAATGGAGGTTCCTAGAAGCTGCCACAGGACACCTCTACTCACATTTCATTGGCCAGAACTTGCTTGTTTGGCCACAGTAAGCTGTAAAACCAAGAAATGTTCTCAATAGCTAAAGGTCAAACTAAAACTCTTATAAGCTAAGAATATCACAGGGGATAGTGAGCAGTTTTTACCACCCATACCATTTAATTTAAGTAAAGTCATTAAACATGCATTCAGTCACTCTGGACCACTTCACTGTTCTGAGATACAGAAATGAATAATGCATGGCCTTGGTCTAGTCCAGCACAGGAGAGAGGTGCTGTCCTCCAACAGATAACCACGTTGGATCCCATGCTAGGCATTCAGGATTCAAGAGTGCACAAGACAATGTCCTTGCCTTCAGACAGATGACCATGAAGATGTACCTCTGTTATAGCTCTTAGTCAATACCAGGTACCCTGGGAAGATGTGGTGGGAAGTAGAAGAGGAGAACTGGTTCCCTGAAGGAACACACAAGCTTACCAAGTGGACAAGGAGGAGACAGACTTTCTAGGCTCAGAAGCAGCATGAGAAAGACACAGGGCATGAAAGTACAGTGTTTTAAGGGACAACAAAGATTCCTGGAGCCTAAGAACATAACCTGCATGGAAGAGAGTGGGTAAAGAATGAGGCTGGATGAGTCCACGATGGCCCAGCAAGGCAGGACCCTGTGTGCGAAGCACAGGCATTTGAGGAATCCCTCCATTCACTCCACCTGCCAATTTCTTCTGCTGTACATGCCATGGAAGGCTTCCAAGAAGTCACAAATGAATGCTAATATCATATCAGGGAGTACATCAAGCTCAGGCCCAAGTTACATCCCTCAGGAAATTTACCAGAGATCTGAATCTTGGAATTTCAGCCTCCTTCTTGGCTTGAACAATCTGCTGGAATTCTAGAATAACTTAGTTGGGCTGACTTATTCCCAAGCTTGGGTTGAAAGGTAAGCAGGAGAGAGGAGGGAATCAGAGGACACTCGCTCTCACTCCTTGTTTAGAATGGCTCCAAATGATTTGTTCTGCAGGAAAAACAAGCATTTAAAATGAAAATAGTATGTTATCCCCCTTCTGTCAGATATGTCCTGAAAAAGAAGAGGGGGAAAGAAACCATTGCGCGTTATGTGAGCAGCTACTATGTGCCAGACACTCTTCTAAGGTGATGGGGCCATCGTGGGGAGCAGGACAGAGTCCTTGCTGTTCCTAAAAAGTTCATGTGCTAACAGAAGGAAAAAACTTCTTAATGTACTTAGTATCTAAAGTAGTAATTTCAAGGACTGATAGATTCCATGAAGAAGATAATACGGTAGCATGACTGAAGACTATTTAGTCAGGGGATGAAGTTCTTTCTAATAAGTGTATTTGAGTTAAGACCTTGTATTAATTTCCTATTGCTGCTGTAACAAATTACCAGAAACTCGGTGACTTAAAACAACAAGGCAAATTTATTACCTCACCATTCTGGAGGTCAGAAGTCCAACACAGGTGTCATTGGGTGACAATCACGTCATCAGCAGGATTCCAGGAAGAACCCATTTCCTTGTCTTTTCCAGCTTTTAGAGGCTGCCTGCATTCCTTAACCGTGGCCCTCTTCCCCTGATTCCGAAGCCAGTACCTTCAAATCTCTGATTCTGATACTCACTCTCCGATTTCTTTCCTTCACCTATAAAGACTCTTATGATTACATGGGACCCACCCAAATGATGAAGGATGATCTTCTCATCTCAAGATCCTCACCCACATCTGCAAAGTCCCTCATGCCATGTAAGGTAACATATTCAATGATGTGGGCATCATTGGAGGTCATTATTCGGTCTATCAGAGACCTAAATGGTGAAACAAGGGCAGCCTTAGGAACAAAGTCAGATCTTAGGAAAGAGCATTACAAGCAGAAGGAAATGCAAGTGCAAAGGCTCTGGGGTAGGAATAAACATAGCACTTTAAGGGATAGAAAAATGGAAACAAAGCCACATTTCCAGAGTCTCGTTTTCTCTGTTGTACTTTGGAAAAGAGGGCTGTCCTAAGGACCTGTCACATTTGAGAAATCAGAGCAGAGCAAACCATCTTGAGTCAGAAAACACAACTGGCAGTTATTTGCATGTTGATATATTCTTTGCAGCCTATCCCTGACACTTTGCAAAATTTTTCAAAATCTTATATTCTATTTTAACCTACACACACACACACACACACACACACACACACACACACACACAAATTAAGTGTTACATTTAACCTCTGAAATCTTTCACTGGAAATACCCATCTCTTGATTTGTTGTTAGAACCCATCAGCATTGATTTTTATCTATTTTTTTATTTAAATTCAATTAGCCAAGGTACAGTACATCATTGGTTTTTGATATAATGTTCAATGATCATTAGTTCAGTATAACACCCAGTGCTCGTCACATCACGCAGCATTGATTTTGAAAACACACCCCCATTTCTTATTCTCTACCAGCAGATAAAATCTCCAGCTGGAGGAAGTTGGAATATCAAGAATGAAATGGTATTTAAGAGAAGTTTAGAATGTCCAGAAAACAGATGTTTCTTTTTCCATGTGAATATGCAGTTTTTAAAACAATAAAAGCATACAATTTGTATAGTGAAGTAAAATAAATCACACTGCATTCTACAAGTCTCACGGAATAAATGTTTTTAATATCCCAGGATGGTTCAGGAGAAGGTCAAAACTTAACCTCTGCAAAGTTTGCTTTTTGTTGTTGGTTATCCCAACAATGAAGACTGCAATACTCTTTCTCTCGAACCCAAAATCTTTTTTCATCTGTGAATCTCTGCAGTTTTAGCGAACCTAAATACCTACTGAAATGCTATGGCGCACATTCGAACAATAGCCACCACCATCATCATGATGGTGGTTATATGAGGTGTTAATACTATGTCAGCAAGGTACAGTGGATAGCGTGGGGACCCCCAGAAGCCTCAGCCATACCCCGCAATGTGCTCTCATCTCTTGGTGGCTCCATGGATGGTGTAAAGGATTGAAAGGGGTCAACCAGCACACAGGAACATTCAGATACGGATGAAACAATTAATTACCGGTGGGTCAGCAAATGATGGGCTGCCGGGGTTCAGTCCCATGGGACAAGCCCAGCACTCCTGGCCTCCTCTTCTCTATAAGGTGGCAGCTCGCTACTTTGTTTTCCCTTTATTTTCTTCACTCGTTAATTTTAATATTCCCAATACCTTCGGCATAAAATCTTTTTCACCGTGACAGGTAAAACACATCATCAGTCCCAATTTGTTTTTCCCAAAGACAATAACTCTTAACTGCTTCTTTGGAGTCTTTTTAGAATTGGCTTTCTATGTTTATAATAAAGTGCAGTATCATATCAAATCATAATAAATCATATCATATCTGTTTTCCCCTTGCAAATTGCTTATGCTATCCACATTGTGGGGCAATTTGCATTTTTCATGTTGCTCAGTACCCTGGGCAAACGCCCATGGCAGCAAGTTAGCATTTTTAAAGTGCCCCGGGCAGAATCACAGACCTCATGGTTTCTCTGTGGTTCACTGCTTGTGTCTGAAGAAGAAAGTTACTGAAACATGTCCAGACCGTGGTTTTCAAGAGAAAGGAATCTATTGTGTATGTCATTGACTTCATCCCAATGTATGACTTGGCTTTGGCAGTGAGTAGATTATTTTCTTTATCACCTCGTATGAAATAATTAAAAGACTTTCCTGTGTCACCTTCATTCTTCCTATGGCTCATGAACAGAACTCAAAGGCTTTCAAAATTGTCATTTCAACAAATATCCATACTGACAGCCACAGTCAAGTAATTTCTCTAAGAGGACATGTTATAAAATGAGATCCAACTTGGATCCATTACCATAAATTATGAAACAAAGGGGTCATCATGCTTGTGAATTTACCAGACTTGGAAAAAATTGGTATGAATATTTTTTCATAAATCTTATAAGGCAATAATTTGCTTTTAGGGCCACATGAAAACAGAATGAATTCTGCGTGTATGTGACAATCCTCTCTTCAAACAGGTACAGTGCTTTTAAATAAGGGATTGAATTAAGATTTCATCAAAACCACACAAAATGTGCTTTCGAAAAGTGATGGATCTAAGTTAATGTCAAAAAGAAAAAAAGAGAGAGAGAGAGTGAACTTTCCTTTTTCCTCATGAGCAAAGCAGGATTCTGTCCACCCAGCATGCTCTGGGAGGACAGCGTAGCTCTCCATGGAAGACACATCCCCAAGAGCACAGAAAGGCAGATCTTACATCAGTTTGTTTTGTCAGACCCTGGCCTTGGAACTTTTTTATAACAGAATCAATAAATCTCTGTCTTGGGATATATCACACCCTCCTAAACAAGAAAAATGTAACCTCCATCAACCCCTTTTTCTTTCTAGCCCCACCTAAGCAAGGCATTTTCTATGATATATGATATGTGGGCTTTATTATCAAGCAGACTTATTTTGTTGTATTTTGTTTTGTAACAGCTTTATTGAGATATAATTCATATACCATACAGTTCACCCATACTTGGGGTTTAATTCAAGCTTCTCGAATTCACTGGGCCTTAGTCTTTTTATCTGTAATATGCCAATAATAAGAGGAAGACCCCACTGATCGGTTCTGCAAATCAGATGCATCTCCACAGACAGTGGAAATCTCCATCTTGTTGATTTATGGTAATTTTAGGTACCGAATTTAGCTCAGTTCCGTACCTTATCACTTCTTCTGATTAAAAACTGACACCATGAGAGACTCTGACCCTCCCCTGCCACAGGCTAGAGCTGGGGTCACTGGGGGACTGGGTGACATCATGGTTGCCTTGCCCCCCACTGGTGCTGCTGTTGTGGAGGCACCTCTCTTCTCTTGGGATGGGCGGGGCAAGGAGATGGGGGTTTCAGGAATTTGGTGGACTCCTCTGTCATCCGGGGCCACGGAAGCCACTTGCTGTGACCTCTGCTGGCCTGCACACGTTTGGTGGAGCGAGGGCGGCTGCGGAGCTTCGGTTCTCAAGAGGTCCAGGCCTGAGGAGGAAAAACGGCACAGTCCATGCAGGTGGATGTGGATGTGTCTAATGAGTCATGATAGCCATGTGGTATTCCCTCCCACATCAGCATATCTCCCTGCCAGTCTAACTTACCTCATCACCACACACACACACACACACACACACACACACACACACACACACAGACATTCTCCATTTCTTTCTCTGGGTACAGGTTTTTACTTATTTTTCTCTCTTGGATGACAAAATCTGAAGGATTTCATAATTTTAGGTTACAACTCTGCCTTTGCTTCTTGCTTCCCTTCTTTGCTTTGTGATAGCCTATATAGACAGTGCTGCCCTGTATGGGATATTATGGGTTCAATAATGTGCCCCACCTCCTAAATGTACATGTTGAAGTCGTGGTCCCCAGAGAATGGGGCCTTATTTGGGAATAGGGTCTTTGCAGATGTAATTAGTTGAGGTGAGGTCATACCACTAGGGTGGGCCCCTAATCCAGTATGACTGGTGTCCTTTAAAACGGGGAAATTTGGACATAAAACACACACAGGGAGAAAGGCAAGATTAGGGGACAATTCTACAAGCCCAGGAGCCCCAAAGATTGTCAGAAAACTACCAGAAACTAGGAAAGAACCCTCTAACAGATCCTCTCTCAGAGTCCTCAGAAGGAATCAACGCTGCCAACACCATGACCACGGGCTTCTAGCCTCCAGAACTGTCAGACAAAACATTTCTGATGTTTAAGCCCCCCAGTTTGTGGTACTTTGTTACAGAAGCCCTAGGAACTTCATACACAGGACATATTGTGTTGTCTTTCCCGCCCACCATTGTTCTGAGAAATCTCCCTCCATCCCCACCTACCATGGGAGCAGCCATGTTGAACAACATGACTCTGACCCTGGCCAGAGTTCACTGGAAACTTGCACTTGAGACCAGGAAAGTAAGTCTCCAGTGATGGAAGCCAAAAAATATAACCCGACAGCTGCCAACAACCATGTTTTCTACAACAACAACAAAAAGCCAGTCTGCCACAAGACAACACTGGCACCCAGGGAAGCAGAGGCAAGGCTGGGAGAGAACTGGCAGTGTCCCAGCCCTGGCTCCGTTGGTGACTGAAGCCCCAGCTCTCTCGGGACCTGGCTGACACTTCAGGTCCACGAGACTGGAGCGACCATCCAATTAATTCCTTTTTGCTCAGGCTGATATATACAAGGTTTGTGGCACTTGCAACTCAGACTCCTAGTTAATACAATTTCCAAAACTTATGCACTCTTATTTCAATAATAAGTGGAAGAGGGGCACCTGGGTGGCTCAGTCGTTAAGCGTCTGCCTTTGGCTCAGGTCGTGATTCCGGGGTCCTGGGATCAAGCCCCGCATCAGGCTCCCTGTTCAGCAGGAGTCTGCTCCTCCCTCTCCCTCTGCCCTTGCCCCTGCTCGTGCTTTCTCTCTCTCTCTCAAATAAATTTTTAAAAAATCTTTAAAAAATACATAAATAAAATAAAATAATAAGTGGAAGACTGCTGCGGTCCATAAGTGACTGTTCTTACCAATGGAGGTGCAGGATCAAGGAAAGAGTCTTCATGAAAATGAAACTTGGTGAAACCAATATAAGTCTTGTTGAAACAGTCTTCCTTCGTTGAAACTTCAAGCCATCAGAAAGAGCAAGAAATGATTAATTTCTTTACCTTTTAAATGAAAACCAAAAATAAGCCAGTAACAGGCAACTTTCATCTTTCATTAACATGTGGGAATGTTTGTTGACTTACAGACACAGCATAGTGCCTTCATTAATTAAAAGTCATTTTGCAGAGTTGATCGGGATGTCTGTGAAAAGTTGGAGTCGTTTCAACTATTTATTATGTCTCCATTAGCTTTATTTTCAAGGAATTTACTAGTCCTGTGATAAGCTTCGAATGCCTGGCTTTTTGCCTGAGAAAATATTTGCTATTTAGTGTATTAACAATGAGGACTTTTCCTGTCTGCCCATTACCCCATTTTGTAAAATCTAAGAAAATAATTGCTTAGTTTTCATTCTAATCTACACACTTCTTAATGGCTTCTAATATACCTAGAGATGTAATCTAAAAGGTTAGCTTTATGTCAGAAAAGGATAAGCAAGTGAAATCTCATGTTGGAGATTAGGAAATAAATTCAGCAATTTTTATGCCATTTTGCATAGTAATGGGGAATATATTAGTTTCTGTTGCTGCATAAAAGCATATTTCAGAACTTAGTGGCTTAAAATGGCGTTAAATATTTATCTCCACACGGTTTCTGGGGTCAGGAATTTGAGAGTGGCTTCCATCGGTAGTTCTGGCTCCAAGTTTTGCCTAAGGTTGCAGTCAAGGTGTTGGTCAGGGTTAGAGTCATCTGAAGATTTGACTGGGACTGGAACATTCCCTTGCAAGAGGGCTTACTCCTATGGTGGGTAAATTGATGCTGGCTGTGGGCAGAAGGCCCCAGTCCTTACCACGCGGACCTCCTCATAGCGCTAAAGTGTCTTCATGACATGAAGGCCGGCTTCACCCAGAGTGAGTAACCCAAGGGAGAGCAAAGGTAGAAGCTGTAATTTTTTTGATGACCATGCCTTAGGTGCCATGCTCTGTCATTTCTACAATATCTTAGTGATCACATGAGTCAACCCTATTTGAAGTGAGAAGGTAAGAATATATGGAGGCAAAAATCATCTAGGACCTCCAACCACCTTGAAAGCTTCCTATTCTGAGTATTAATGGGAAAGGAAAATTCTATGTAAAAGAGGACAGAAAATACTTTCCAAAATGAATACATTTAAGAAAATATCAGAAAAATTAACTATAGAATCACAGAATTCTAGAATCAGGAAGAAGTTCGGATATCATCTGGTCTAACTTGGTCATGGAGACTGAGACCCAGCAAGCTGATGCTAGTTTTCTAACCTAACTTAGCAAATCAGTCACTGAAATAAGATTAGATCCAAGCCTCTTTACTCCTAGTTGGGATTGTGGTGAATAACCCTGGCCTAGAAACCAACACCCACCCCAGTCTCCTCCTATTGTGCGTTCCTCTCGCCGAGGCCAGAACGCCTAACCATCGTGATTCCCCAGCTCTCTTGCAGCTGGGGTTCTGGACGTGATTCAGTTTCAGGCAGTCAGAGCACTGACCTGAGATGTGGAAATCAGAAGTGAGTTAGAGAATGGGCTGCTACAACTTGGTTTGCTCCTGCCGGCAAAGGTGGTGGCAGAGGACTTGGCTATTCTGGGCAGAGGCGGCATAAGTCCTGCTGCTCTGGTCACCAGCATGGTGAGCGCCGAGGGGCCCAGCTTGGAGATATTAGTTTGCACCTAGAAGATGTGATATGGCTTTAAGGATAAGAGTTCCAACAATGGCTTCCTGATCTCTAATGAGCAAGGAAGCTAACATATTCCCGGAGTGAACAATGTCAGTGGTGATGGTCACAATCAGGAAGGTGGGAAATTAAGTGGTTAGCAGCTCTGCTGGAGCACTGGTTGTCTGGGTGGTTCCTGGATTCCAAGCCCAGAGCCATTATTCCAGTCCTTCCAACAATTTTGTAAGTACCTAATACCCTGGGTTAAATCCAGTTCTCATAAAATAGTTAGAGCTGTGCCTGTTATCTGCACCTAAATTCTATTTCAGAGCATGTTCATACCTAAGAATGAGAAAAGCAGCCTGACCTATGGAGACTGGCTTGACGCTCACAGCTGGATCTCACAGTGGTTGGGAAATAGCCTGGCACTTACAGACAGGCCATGGGGTTCTCCCGTTGAACGTAAACAGTTTCTCAGGACGTGAGCTTCAGACAGGCTCACTCTGTTGACTGCGGCAGGTCAAGACATAAATAAGAACACTCTGTATCATGTCTGAACACAGACAAAACTGTGAACGCTGTCCAAATCACAAAAATGACAAAACATCCCCCTATTCTTGCTTCTCTGAGTGACGGCTGTCTCTTTACTAATGATAACCTTTGCCTTCCCCCTTTCAGATTTATTAAAATGCTCAATCATAGACTCGCCCCTCTCCATGACAGCATCCAATCCAGACACAAGCCCTGTTCCTTTAGCCCTCCCCCACTCACCTAACACAAGCCCAAATCCTGCAATTCTTTCCCACTCCTTCTCACTGGTGTGCAGTTTGCTTCCCTGCGACAAGTCATAAACCTGACAGATGTGTTCCTGCCGATCCTTAGCCAAACATATATAGTTTGGTTTGAAAACCTCACGCTCTGCCAGCACCAGTTCTTTTCTGTGAATAAGTGAACTACTCAGTGTAGAATTAATATTCCTTTTTTGCCTTTTTCTCACCTGTGCTTCTTTATGACAGCCCAAAAATGCCATACTTGTAGTTTTGTGTCACCAAAAGCACTGCAATCATATGCATCAAATGGTAAAAAGAAAAATCATAAAAGGAAAGATCAACAGTAAGCCAAGAAGGCGATTGAAAATTAGACAAAGCGGGGGCCTGGGTGGCTCAGATGGTTAAGCGTCTGCCTTCGGCTTAGGTCATGATCCCAGGGTCCTGGGATCGAGTCCCGCATCGGGCTCCCTGCTCCTTGGGAGCCTGCTTCTCCCTCTGCTTCTCTCTCTCTCTCCCCCTCTGTCTCTCATGAATGGATAAATAAAATCTTTAAAAAAAATAAATAAAAAGAAAAAAAAGAAAATTAGGCAAAGCAATTATATAGCGAATTGGATAATAAGACAATTCTTGAATACCCACAATACACCAGGCACCTGTGCTAGTCATTTACATATGTCATTGACTTCATCATCACAATTCTACTGCAAAGTAGGAATTTTAATTCCCATTCGATAGATGAGAAAGACTGAGACATTGGAGCCTAATGACCTATTTGGAAACTAGTAATGATGGTATCCAAACTCAAGGTGCTAAAAATCATATGTTTCCACAACAGAAATAGAGACAATATGGACATTTCTGAACAAACACAAAACACCATTTTTTCTCCGAGTATTAGGTCTTCGGTTTGGTGTTGTCAGAATAAAGAAGCAGCTTTAAAAGAAAAAAAGCAAAAAAAAAGAAAGAATAAGGAAGCACCTATGCAGCAAATATTTAATGGGGACCTACTAGGAGGGAATGTTTTAAGAAAGTTACGTGTGGCAAACGCTTGCGGCAAGCGTGTCTATGGGAAAGATGCTTGCGGCGAAAGTGCCTAGACCCGTTGCCAGACCTAAAGCATTTTTCTGAGCTCCCTCGACCGCTATTAATGGCAGTGACGCCACCCTGGCTGCAAGCCAGTCACCCACTGCACGTAGGTGTGCTCGACAAGCTAGCTGGAGGCAGGCATCGCATCAGAAACGTGGCACCGCACACACTGCGCTGATTCCGGCTAAGCACCCCCAAAGGGAAATGACTTCCTGTGACGCCAGCCGAGAGAAAATGGTCTGTGTCCAGGTGGCCTCATCGTGAGGAGGGGCGAACTGACCCAATACCAACCAGCACCATCCTCCCCCACCCCCCAACCAGGCCTGCAAATGACAGAACCCTCCCCACCCACCCCATGCTGTGAACAGCCAAAGTGAGAATAAACCCAAACAGTCCAGGAGCCCTTCGTTCTGTTTCATGGATTAATGTGCTGGATTCACAAACGTATTTTTAAACATACATTGCCTTGTTCTGGATTCTCTGCTTCGTCATTGTCCCAAATGACATTCAGGGGTGCATCCTAGCCGGAACTCCACAGTGGCAGTTCCAAAGGAATCCAGCAAGTGCCCAAAGGGCTCCTAAGAGTAGCAAAGGGACAAGTGCTCCTAACTCAGTGGGTGTGTGTGCTGTGAATAGGAGAGAGGAAGGGAGGAAGGGAAGGGAGGGTGGGAGGGCATAAAGCAAACACCCTATCAGAGGCAGGTTTCTCAGACCTGAAACACGTACAGATAATGGGGAAAAGTGAGCATCACATCCCTAAGTCCACAGAGATTTTTAAATGCAGAGGAAAATATACCTCAAATAGGCTCATGGAACAGAGAGAGGACATTAGGGGAAAACTAAGGAAATCTCAATAAAGTATGGACTTTAGGTAATAATAATATATTAATATTGGTTCATTAATTGTCACACATGTAACTTACTAATGTAAAATGTTAATAACAGAGAAATTTGGGTATTGGGAATGCAAAACCTCTCTACTATCTTCCCAATCTTCTTTACATTTCAGACTGTTCCAAAAGCTTATTCAAAATATAGATTTTTATATATATTATATGACATATTTCATACAATATATGTATTATAGTATTTCATGTGTGTATATATATATATATATATATATGTATATCCAGTAGATTTGTTTCAAAATAATCTAAGAGACAAGGGGGATATTAATGGGGATATAGAGGAAATAAGATTAGTTACGACTTAATAATTGGTGGAATTATATTGGAGGTGGATACATGGATGGATAAGTTATATTATCTCTTCTACTTTCTTACATATTTGCATTTCTCCATAGTAAAAAGTTCAAAAACATATATCACCATTAAATTGAGAAATGAGAAGAAGAAAATATCTACTTGTCTATCTACAGTGAAAATGGTGCTTGCAGGTTTATCTTTATCAGCCATCAGTAAAAAGAACTCTAGTCTAATGCATACTGTACAGCTGAAGAGTGGAAGGTTTTATTGGTGCTAAAAAGGGTGGGTTTCCCATTGTGTTGGGCAAGTGGATGGCATTGACATGGATCAAGGCATGTGATTTAGTGGCTTTCCTTATAGTATCGTTAGGCTGATCCACAACCCCCACCATCCCCTATGATCAATGGCAGACACTGGCTTCTTCCGATAGGGTCAGAGCCTTTGGAAGCTTTGAAAGAACATTTTTCTCTGTGTGACGTGAAAGCGGGCAGCTCAAGTTCTGGGTGCGATCTGACTAAAGCCTTCTCAGTCACCTGTAACACGAAGAGAAGACTGGTAAGCTTCCCCACACTGTGCCGGCCACACCCCTTGCTGCGGCTGCTGCTAGAACAGGGCCATGAACAGAGGGCCGCCATTAGTAAGAGAGTATGTAGCAGTCTGCTTCTGAGAGCAACCAGGAGGTTCCTCTTCCTCCTGCATCCCTCTTAAACAAAAAGTACCAACATCGGTCCAGGCTCCCAAGTGAGAGGCCTGGGAGCCATTCATCCCAGACACCTCCATCTCTGTAATCTTCTAGAATCCAATCAACTTCCACGTTCTACAGATTCTACCACCTTCCTTTCTCTCAGATCTATTCTCACCACTCCATCCCTGTTGCCCACTGCAAGTTCAGACTCTCATTCTCCATCACCTGGACTATGTCAATATTCTTCTACTTAGCCTCTCCCTGCTTTCAACCCCTGCAAACCACTTCAATGCTGCCACAAAGATGAGTAATACGATTATCTCATTCAAATTCTGGGAACCCCCTCAATATTGCCTCACATACTTCAGGATGAAGAATTTGCTTCTTAGTTTAGAACACAGGGACATCTATAGTCAGGCCTCCGCCTACCCCCTCTTCCTTTTAGGCCCCATTCTTCCAAGTTTAACTGTTTGTAGTTCTCAGAATATGCCAGGTAGTGTCCTATCTCCTTACCTTTGCTCCAAGGTCCCTTCCTCCCAGCGTGTCCCTCAGTGAACACCCGCATATTTTTCAAGACCCAGTTCAAGCCTCACACCTTAAAGAAAACCATCCTGGTCAGGACCTGCCACAGAGGTGAGTGTGTGGTAAGTCCAGTCCACACTCCACTCACCGAATCCTGAGCTCTGGGGAAGGAACGATAGGAGCCCAGAGGATGAGGCTCTAATTTACAACAGGGCACTGCACAGGCTAGCTGCAACCCTTCCGCCCAAGTGGAATCTGCCACGACCTCTTTGGTATCCCTACCATACCCATACCCATCGGCAGCCACTTACTGAACTTGGAGTTTAGTGGAGGGAGAGAGTTGAACCCATAGGCACTCGGGGCAATGCCATTTCTTTTCTGCCTTGTAACTGTGGCACCTAGCACAGAGCCTGGCACATACTGGGCACTTAATACATGATTATTGAGGGGTGCCTGGGTGGCTCAGTCATTAAGCGTCTGCCTTCAGCTCAGGTCGTGCTCCCAGGGTCCTGGGACCGAGCCGCGCATCGGGCTCCCTGCTCGGCAGGAAGCCTGCCTCTCCCTCTCCCACCCCCACCCCCTGCTTGTGTTCCCTCTCTCTGTGTCTCTCTCTGTCAAATAAATAAATAAAATCTTTAAAAAAATACATAATTATTGAGTAAGTGAAGCCATAAATGATGCACCAGTTCAAAGCACTATATTGTTAGATTTTATGAGTATATTTATTTAAGGCATGGTTTGCAAACAAGCCATGTGTTGAAACATCAGAATTTCACATCCGACCAAGCCCAGTCTGGTTCAGTGGAGCCGCGTTGGTAAATCCCCAGCTCATGACGAATGATCGATCTCAAGATCCTCATTAGAGGCATCCTTAGGAAGGGGCAGAGGCCACAGCTTCAAACCACCAGTCCCCTGCTCACTTGCAGAAAAGCAGCATAGTACTGGGAGGGCTCTCAACAGGAGGCCTGTTGAAAACAAGTTGTGGTTTCATCCTGTGTTTGGATTTCTGTGCAGGGAAGGGCACTTCCTCTTGCATTCATGAGAGCCAAATCACACATTCGGGTGGAGGGAATTGTGGCTGTAAAGCTCATGTTGGACACATGAAGAGGTGTCAGCATCCTAGCACTGGCTGAACGCATAGCTTGGAGCATGAACTTGTGTGGCAGGCCACCAGGGATTGGGGATCGCTTCTGCCACATTGTTTTCTGCTGGGGTTGCAATATGAGGGAGGCCTTGTTGATGTGCGTATAGTCTATTATGCTTGGCAATACTCTCCAGTTAGCACTGTTTGGCTACTTGCTAACTTGGGAGTTCTTCAGAAGAGAGAATATAAAAAGATTCCCAGCCTCTCCTTGACTTCCTCTCCTTGCAGTTAATGTAGGGCAGTGGGAAACAGTGAGCCATAGACCTAGCACTGTCTAGAGAAGTAGACCACGAGTTTGAGGCAAGTTGAGTCCTTTTGTGTTTCACTTCCATGATGGTATTCACCAACGGGGCTATTTTGGTCTGTTTTAAGGAAGAAGGAAATGAGACCCTAGAAGACCATGTCAGAAAAGCAGCTGGGGGCTGAGGGGAGGCGGGTGATAAAAGCCATAGCTCTTGAAGAGAGAAATAAAAATGTGGGTTTTGTTAGAAACAATGTTCCTATTCCCAATACTTTCAAAGCCATAAAAATTAGGAGGAAAAAAATCTTTCTGGGGTTTTTGCAGGCACAGGGCATTTATTCTCTCTCCCATTTCTTAATTTGGCATTTTCTTTCTTCAAGTACCAAATCCAATAAATGTTCTTTAAATGGAAAGAAAAAGCTATTGATGAATGCCAGAAAAACAGTTTCCCAGCCAGTCAGCCAAACCACAAATACCCAAAAATGTGATTTCATTTTTAATAATATAATGAATTGAAGAATATCAAATAGAAATATAAAGAGAAAGAGAAAAATGTATTCTCAGCATCTGTCAAAAGGATTTCCAACTTCAGATTAGAGAAGACAGATCAGGAGAAATACCTAATCAATGCCAGAATTCAAAACCCAGTGTTAACAAAATTGAGAAGGTATTAGTGATTAATGAATTCTAACCTCTCCTATAGGCTAAGTCACCTACCCTGTGTCCCTTGAAATTCTCTCCCCATTCAGTATCTGCATTTTCCTCATCTCTAAGTGAGCCAAGGAGCACACATTATAAACCAAGAGACTGAAGATGGCATATGGTGAAGACATTAGTGCCAGAACCTATGTTTTCTAAGTACCAACTCTTCCTCTGGAGGAGGCCCTTAGGCTGACTTAAGCTCAAAAAGATTAGCTCGTGCATCCCTGAAGCTGGGGAAAGATGCAAGATAATTTGTAACTACACAGGTGACATCTCTTCAAGAGTTTTCCCCACCTGCTCCATAGCCCAGGAGGGAAGGCTTAAACTCCTCATCTGTTTTCCCCAAACACCTGGTCATATCTCTTGCTGCATTTAAACAAGTTATTGTAATGCAGTGCCTAAGGTCTCCCTCGTTAGACCGTGAACTTGAGACCCTGGTATTTTTACATCTCTGTTACAAAGTGTAGTGGCTGGAACATGAGTTGATTAATTTACACGAAAGCTTTCTTTCTTTGTATCTGAAGAACTCAAGTCCCTTTTGTTGTTCTACCCTATGAGTATATAATTATTATCATTTTTTTAGTGCCAACAAATAGGATGCATGATTCTTCAGGATATATCAGTTAACAATTTTATAAACAGAGAAACGGGTACAGATACTTACTACATCTAGACCATTGCTCCAACTTTTTGGTACAGGAGAAGCATGTGGGGATCTTGTTAAAATGCAGATGCTGATTCAGTTGCCTTAGGGAGGGGCCTGAGATCTTGCCTTTCTAACAAGCTCCCAGGTGATGTCAACATGGTTGGTCCACAACCTAACAGTGACTTGAAACCAGGTGAGGTTCAATGTTCTCTCCTGGCAGTTAATTTCAGAGATGAGCCATTTAGGGCTGCTTTGGAAGTTCTGCCGTGTCACCAGGGGCCCAGGTTTCTTCGGTCCTACTGCTTTCATATCCTCGGTATGTTTTACAACCTCGGGGTCTCCTCTTCTCCCAAGATGGCAGCTGCTGATACTACAGTCAGGAGAGAAGAGGAAGCACCAAGAACAAATGGGTACATGACTGGGTCAACCCCTTCAATAGAAGCTTTCAGGAAGAACCCCACTCAATAACTTTCACTGTGTGGGAAAAATTCACTTCTCTTCCCTGTGTTTCTCCTTTTCTCATACACAGCTACCACAGTCACTATACTTCTGACATAGGATGTGTGAGTTATTTCCCCACACCAGGCAATTTTCTGAGACCAGCTGGGTGTCCTACAATTCAACTCAATTCTCATGCCGTCTACCTGGAGATAGCTTCAGAATCCACAGGTTAAGGGCTCGGTCCCACAGGACTGCCCGCCCCACAACTTCAGATCCCGATCAGAAGTCCATGTTGTCACCTGTGCTTCTGACTGACTAGCTATAAATCAGAGGTTCCCACAACCCCCTCCTCAGGTTTGAATAATTTGCTACAGTGGCTCACAGAACTCAGAAAACCAGTTTTTTTACTGGATTACTGGCTTATTACAAAGGATATTACTCAGAAACAGCCAGATAGAAGACATGCACAGGACGAGATATGGGGAATGGGATTTGGAGCTTCAATGTCCTCTCTGAGCATGCTACTCTGCTAGACCCTCCACATGCTCACCAACCCAGAAATTCTCTGAACCCCATCCTTTCGGGTTTTTATAGAGGTTTCATCACATAGGCATGATTGATTAAATCATTGCCCATTGTTGATCAGTTCAACGTCCCAGCCCCTCTCCCCTCCCCAGAAGGTGAGGACTGAAAGTTCCAGCCCTCCAATCACATGGTTGGGTTCCCTGCAACCAGCCCCACCCTTGGGTGCAGTCCAAAAGTCACCTGCTAGCATAATCTCAGGTGTGGTTGAAAGGGGTTTGTTATGAATATCAAGACAGTTTTATTGTTCTCATCACTTAAGAAACTTTAAGGGTTTTAGGAGCCAGAAATGAGGATGAAAACCAAATATATATTTCTTATTACAAATCACAACACCACATTCATTTATATCTCATTGGCCAAAACTTAGTCACTATCTAAAGGAAGGCTTGAAAGTGTGGTTTTCCAGTTGGGTACATTGCTGATAACACTGAATTGAGGTTCTCTTAGGAAGAAGGGGAAAATGGATGCCAGACAGACACTAGCAGTCTCTACTATGAAACAAATGAGATTACCATGGATCCCGTTAGTTACCCATGGCCTTAACCTCTGGACTGTGCCCAGTACCTGAAGCAATCGTGCTGTTACTTTGTTCAAAGACACAAAACAGGGAGCTATCTCTGTGGTTTCTTGAGTCTTGTAAACTCCCTGACTTTATTTCTTGACTGAAGCCATCATCACACATGGTTCCAAAACGAAGAAAGTTGGGGGGAACCAGCTCATCATACCCTTTCTACTTCTTCTTTGGGATAACATTACTATTCACTGCTTAGTTTGATTCAGGCTTTATTTGCAGCCATGGGTTCTTAGATGTCAGAGAAACACTGTTATTGTGACATTAGCTGAGATCCTGGCTCAAGGATGCTGGCAGGTCCTCCAGCTTATTGTCCCTGAGGTTATGGCTTATAAGTAAGGGAGACAGTCCAAAGGGGATGTGCTGTTTTCCCTGCTCAGGGCCAATTCTGTTTATTCCTTGAGTACCAAGGGAGTCACCCAAGGTGAAGAAACAATCCCAGCCCATTGATTTCTGCCTGAGCAATCACATTCTTTTCCTGCCTCTTTGCCCAAAATTTCCAGGGAGCAGGCAGGGGCCAAGAAGCAATATACATTCTTGAAAGGGAGGCTTCTTGAGTGATTAAAATGATGGCATCTGTTGGTGGCTGACACAGGTGAGGTGCCTGCCCTGTGCCCCAAGTCATGACGTGAAAGACAGTGAAAAGCTTAAATCAGAAACAGGCAAGAGAGAGGTTGTCATTTGTTTTCCTTCCCTTCTCATATCTCAAGGAATTTATATCTCCAAAATTATAATTTGAAATAATAAACACATTTCGCAATGGTAAATGACTATATGTGTTCATCTAATACTACTAGAGCTTCATTCCTTGAAAATAATTTATATAAATTAACCAAAAGTATCTTTTTAAAAATAAATGTAATATGTTCTGTCTGTTGTAGTTCAACCATCAGATTTTGTAATCTATAATAATAATAATAAATTACTGTATATAATAATATATCAGAATATAACAATAATTCTGAGCCAAAGTAGATAGTCTGCAGCCCACACCTATACAAGGACCCACCTGCACAGCCCTGGCCTGATGTCGCTGAGGAGCAAGGTGGTGTTGAACCCCCGGATGAAGTCTCACAGGAGGCAAAGTGGCGGGTCCACACTGGGCTCCTGAAACTGCTTTTTATTCCTCCCTAATTTTTTTTTTATCAACCTGACTTTAATGGACAGATTTCCAGGTTTTAATTTTCCATCCCACCCCACTCCATCCTGGAGGACTGTGGGAGAATTTCTTCTTGGTTGTCACCACAAGTCCCTTTCTGTCATTATGACAGTCAAGGAGGAGCCAAAAGACTCTTATGAATCCCTTTTTAAGTTTATCCCGACAACCCCCCTGCTGAGAGTTTGTTTTGTTTTGCTCTGTTTTTTACCTTGTCAAGATTGTTCAGGGCAACCCAGGACCTCCTAGAGGGCCAATGCCAACAGAAGGCACCCTATTTCTGCTGACGGCATTGATCTTTCTTGGGCTTCTCTGAGGTTGGGCTTCTCTGACCTTTGTTCATCCTGCCATGGGACAACATGTTAGGTACCATATTGAATTTATGTGTTGAAAACTGAGGTCCTTCAATCACCCTATTCCCAGTTCCAGTCACTTCTTTTTCTTAAAGATTTATTTATTTATAAGAAGCAGTAGTATGCAATCAAGTTGTTAGCATGAGCAATTAAGAGGATATACAGAGGTTACAGTTACTAAAGAAGTACTACCATATTTGTAGGTGTTAATAGTTTAATTTCCCAAGTGGGTTTAAAGTTGGATTGACACCTTGATGTTATGATGTTAGAATTTTAACTTAGTATTAAGTGTTCTGTGAGCTCTCACTTTACCTTCTTTAGTTATTCTCCTTGCCAAACTCAACACACTGATCTTTGTTGTGTGAGGGGATGGTGGGGTGGGAAGAGTCAGGGACAAAAGCTAAAATTATTTTTTTTTAATCAGATGATTGTACTCTGTATAATCTCTCAGTGTCCTGTGAAGTTTGTCTTTATGCAGGGCAGCAGGGGAGACAAGGGGAATCATGAGTACAAATATAGGAAAAATTGATTTTGCCCCCCTGGTTCTTCCACAGGTAGTAAAGAAAGCATTGCCATTTCTACTATTATACATCTAGATGGGAAATAAGCTATTCTCCTTCAGAATGAAATGTTTTTTCAGCTAATTAGAGATGAAATTGAGCTTTATTCCAAAAAGGAAAGTCATAAAGCCTGATCATTGGAGAGTTGTACTCTCGACTTTTGACTCTATATTAATGATATTAAGTCCAGAAAGGAACCTCTGTTCCAGAGTTGCCAGATAATTACTAATGGGGTACAACCACTTCCATATTTTTTTCTTTATTCTCTCTTGGTTTCCGTGTATCTTTCTTAACCTCAAGCATTTCTTTCTTCTTTTTTTGACTTGTACTATAAGCTAATTCAAATAGCAACAATAAACAATATGGAATACTTGTCCTTGCTCTGAAGCCTGAGAGGTCTTTAGGTAGGAATGGGATGAAAGGAGGATGAAAGAGTACTAGCTAATTGCAGTATGTGCATAAAGAAGAGGTAAAGAGATGGTAAACTAAGGCTGAGGAAATTTTTCTGATACTTTCTTCACCTCTCTAACATATCTTTTGTGTTCCTGTCCTTATAAATTGTCTATTAGGAAGAAGACACAAGTTATTGTATAGTGTATTAAGAGTAGTAGGTGGGTAGAACCAATGTATTTTTCAACTAGTAAGTGTATATACTTAGTATATATAATTAAAAATTGGTATAAGATAGTCATTTAAAATACCTGAATTTTTTTAAATATTTTATTTATTTATTTTGACAGAGAGAGAGAGACAGCGAGAGAGAGACAGCAAGAGAGGGAACACAAGCAGGGGGAGTGGGAGAGGGAGAAGCAGGCTTCCCACTGAGCAGGGAGCCCGATGCGGGGCTCGATCCCAGGACCCTGGGACCATGACCTGAGCCGAAGGCAGATGCTTAACACCTGAGCCACCCAGGTGCCCCTAAAAATACCTGAATATTACGTTAAAAGTATACAATCAGTGTTTCTGTAACGATGATGGGTATTCTGCCTCTTGTTTTGCTTTGTGATTATAGAGGAAAATATTGTTTTTAAAAATGTATATTTGGGGCACCTGGGTGGCTCAGTCGGTTAAGCGTCTGCCTTTGGCTCAGGTCACGATCCCAGGGTCCTGAGATCGAGCCTGGAGTCAGGCTCCTTGCTCAGTGGGGAGGCTGCTTCTCTCTCTCCTTCTACCTGCTGTTCCCCCTACTTGTGTTCTCTCTCTCTGTGTCAAATAAATAAATAAAATCTTTTAAAAAATGTATATTGCAATAATTTGGGGGTAAAGAGCAATCTGAAAAAAAAAAGCATCATGTTATCATACAAGAGAAAGATTTATTTATTTACTTTAGAGAGACAGAGAGAGAAAATGTGTGCATGAGCGGGGGTGGGCAGGCAGAGAGAGAGGGAGACAGAATACTCAAGCACACTCCCCGCTGAGCATGCAGCCCAATGTAGGCCTCAATCCCAGGACCCTGAGATCATGACCCAAGCTGAAATCAAGAGTCAGATGCTCAATCAACTGAGACACCCAGGCACTCCTCCATTCACTTTTAAGAGCACCAATTGGATCACCTAAAGGACTGCCCAAGGAGCACTATCTCTGTTAGCCACAGAAAGTGATGACACCCTCAGTCTTTACTAAAGGCCTGGCCCATAACCCACCCTCACTCATTACCCAATTCAGTGTTGCCCTCACATAACCTCA